>NC_055682.1:41089226-41464226 GCF_017639745.1 Melanotaenia boesemani
ATGACTGGGGAAGTGGGATTTGAATGGCCAAGCGTCTGATCATTGCACAGCGTGCTCTACCACCTGAGTTACTGCCGCCATCAAACAGAACAGGACCAGTATCTGGTTCTGTTCCAGTCTCTGGTTCTGTTCCTGTCTCTGATTCTATTCCAGTCTTTGATTCTGTTCCAGTCTCTGGTTCTTTTCCAGTCTCTGGTTCTGTTCCAGTCTCTGATTCTGTTCCAGTCTCTGGTTCTGTTCCAGTCTCTAGTTTAGTTCCAGTCTCTGAGTCTTTTTTCAGTCTCTGGTTCTGTTCCAGTCTCTAGTTTAGGTCCAGTTTCTGGATCTATTCCAGTCTCTGGTTCTGTTCCAGTCTCTGATTCTTTTCCAATCTCTGGTTCTGTTCCAGTCTCTAGTTTAGTTCCAGTCTCCGATTCTTTTCCAGTCTCTGGTTCTGTTCCAGTCTCTAGTTTAGGTCCAGTTTCTGGTTCTATTCCAGTCTCTGGTTCTGTTCCAGTCTCTGGTTCTTTTCCAGTCTCTGGTTCTGTTCCAGTCTCTGATTCTGTTCCAGTCTCTGATTCTTTTCCAGTCTCTGGTTCTGTTCCAGTCTCTAGTTTGGGTCCAGTTTCTGGTTCTATTCTAGTCTCTGGTTCTGTTCCAGTCTCTGGTTCTATATAAAAGGTCATTTGAGCATCAACACAACATAAAACTGTGAATATTGATTTGAAATTCGTTCCTGCAGTAAATCGATAATAAAAACACTTCATTTCATGCTGAGGTTCTGTGTGCTGTATTGATATCTGTTCATACATATTAATTAATGACCAATCAATAGGAATCAGAATCAGAAAGCCTTTATTGTCATTGTAAACCAGAGCATACAACGAGATTAGGGGGTGCTACTCCTTATGGTATTTGCATCAGAATAAAAGAATATCAAAAATATTAAGAATAAGGGCAAAAGGAGGAAATAAATATAAATAAAATACTTAAAGTAGAATAAAAATATGGTAAGTACAAAAAACAGATATATACATATATTTACAATTTGAATGTATTGCACTTAGAAGTATTGTATTGCACAACAGGGTTTCAAGTTTCACAGTGGTATAATACTTGTTGCAGTATATTGCACGTGTGTGATGATTCGTCTTATGTTGAGTGTGTTCTCCTTATTGTTTGGTTTGTTCATGGGAGTTCAGGGCAAGGAAATCTCTAGCTGGAAACTGATGAAGTATCAGACTCATCAATTTCTATTCCCCCTGCTGCAGCGTAATTCAGAGCTTATAAACCAGGAGAGTCAAACTCATCTTAGTCCAGGTTCCACATTCAGCTCAATCTGGTCTTCAGTGGGTTGGAAAATAACAGCTTAATAAATAATGAAAACTCCACATTTTCTCTCCACATTTATTTTTATTATTTATGTTTCTATCTATCTATCTATCTATCTATCTATCTATCTATCTATCTATCTATCTATCTATCTATCTATCTATCCATATATATATATATATATATATATATATATATATATATATATATATGTAATCAGATTGATCACAGCTTACAAATCACCATTTGCAACTATGCCTGAAATTTACCTGTTTTGACTGTATTGTATCAACAAAATAAGTAATTGCTTACAAATATTTAGTGTTACCCATGCGGCAATCTCCGCTGGTAAAATGTGAAGCCTATGCGGAAGTGCAACAAATTGCAATTCACCACTCATCTGCTAAGGGCTGACTCCAAAACAGAGCAAATCCCGATTGACTCCCATGTTAAAAAGACCAACTTCACAGCAGAAATGAACATGTTTAAAGTACAAAAATCGATTTTAGGATTAAAAGTTCAAGTTTACCTTCATGACAACTGTGAGGGGTTGAATTTTTTTCTAACTCATCCATTTGAATCTTATTTAATTTGGAAATTCGACATAAATAGGGTTGTGTCCTTTCGACTGACAGGTATCTAATATCCACAGCAAGAAGGGGGAGTGTAGCACAACTGCGGTTTTTAACTGGCTAACAGCATGCCTTAGTTTTAATCCGCCTACCTCCATTAGCTGGTTAGCTACCATTAGTTTCAGGTTAGCTCGGTTAGCTCTTAGCTACAGGCAGCTCGGAGTTTGATGAGGTTCAGTCATCCACTTCCACCTTCACAGTCCTCGCTTTCAGCTCCACCTCTTTGCCCATATTTGGATTTTCCAGGAATGACGACACACATGACACTGCCAAGATGGCGGTGGTGCGAACCGCCCAATGAGCTTCAATTCAGCTCTTCAGAAACCTACCAGTGACGTAGAGGCTCCGTCCATCTTTAATATACAGTCTATGGTGTAAACTGACCTACTCTTAGGTAAACATCAGATGTCCCAGGGTCAGTAAATTCTACCATGTTCTAGATCATAATTCAGAATTCATATATCATCACCTCTCCAACCGTTTCCATGGTGATATTTTTATTTTTTTCTGTTGGTTTATCACATTTTCCTCAGACATCTGAACATTAACAATTTTTCTGACACTGGGATTGTATTCTTTGGGGTCTTACCTATACAATGAGACCAGAATGATGCATTTTGACATGATAATTACAGAGTTATTGTTGATTTAATTTCGGTAGGTCTGTTCAGGCAAACTGCACCTCCAAAAACAGTAGGGTTTAAGAGGTTAAGGCATCGACAGCAACACTCATATGACCAACAGCAGCCCACAGCTCAGATTGTTTCTCGTAATTCTAATACTGGCCCAAAATGGCAGCAAAATGCTCATGCTTATGGGCTTCATTGTCTGCGGGAGCTATGAGATTGACTCTGAGCGTCACAGAGTTCAAAAATCTTTTATATTTTTGCCAAAATTGCAGTAGTGCCAAATACGCTAGGTGGGCTAGATGTTTGTTGTTGACAGAAACATCTCTATTTCAGGCAGCAGGTCAACAACATGCTACATCAATTTGCCATGACTCAACCGTTGAACATCAGCACGGAGAAGTAGCGGACAACGAAGCTTTCGGAGCCATGTAGAGTTCCTCGTTAGTATAGTGGCCAGTATCTCCGCCTGTCACGTGGAAGACCGGGGTTCGATTCCCCGACGGGGAGGGTTTCATCTTAATTTCAGCCATGTTCTCTTACCACCCAACCCCTTTTCAGACACACAAACAACATTGGTAAATGTCTTCAAAGTGTATTGAAAATGGCTGCAACTTGCCATAACACTTTTCTGGTGTAGATGCGTTCTCTCAGTCAACATACTCTAGATTACCACCTGGATACTCCTCATACGCAGCAGGATGTGGCGCACGCTCAATACACCACAACATTTAGTGCTATGTTTGCAGGATGTAGAATACCTGATGAGAGTCTCTATTGTCCTAAAACAGCAAGTACTTTTCTACACTGATATCTGCACAGTTTATGTGACTGCATGAAGAATGGGGAAGAGAGAAGTCAGACAGGGTACAATGAAGCAATTGTTCTTGGCTTGCAGCATATCTTCTGAAACGGTACCTGCTGTGTTGGCCAACGTTGTCACTCTGACAGATGAGTATCATTACCAGCGAGCTGGGCTAAACCTGCCCTTTGTCAGATGCTCATTGCTCAACGGTAGGACTTTTTAAAGGTGACCCAGGCCGCAGAGCAACAAAGGCAAGTTTCTGCCAGGTTTCGAACCAGGGACCTTTCGCGTGTTAGGCGAACAGTGATAGCCACTACACCACAGAAACCCTCTTGAAATGCAACCTGTCACCGGTCAGGACAAGAAAACAAAGGACAGCGTTTGACAGCTAAAAGAGGGGCATTCTTAAATAAGAGCCAATGATTAAAGACAAAGCATGCTGCAGTTGTCAGAAGTGGGATTCGAACCCACGCCTCCAGGAGAGACTGCACCCTGAATGCAGCGCCTTGGACCGCTCGGCCATTCTGACGAAAATTGGTGTCTTTCTCCCTGGGTTGCTTGGATTCGTAGGCAGATCACTCTCAAGGCATCCACAGCAACACTCATATGACCAACAGTAGCCCACAGCTCAGATTGTTTCTCGTAATTCTGATACTGACCCCAAATGGCAGCAAAATGCTCATGCTTATGGGCTTCATTGTCTGCGGGAGCTGTGAGACTGACTCTGAGCGTCACAGAGTTCAAAAATCTTTTATATTTTATATTTTTGCCAAATACGCTAGGTGGGCTAGATGTTTCTTATTGACAGAAACATCTCTATTTCAGGCAGCAGGTCTATTTAGGACGAAGTCTCTAAACTTCTAGTCAGCTCAAAACCCACAACCTGTCCTCTTGATCCTGTTCCCTCTGACATCCTGCAGAGCATTTTACCTACAGTCAAATCTGCAGTAACTCATATTATCAACTCCTCTCTTAAATCCGGTGTCTTTCCTTCTGCCTTCAAGCAAGCTCGGGTTACCCCGCTGCTGAAGAAACCCACACTCAACCCAGCCCAGGTTGAAAACTACCGGCCGGTCTCACTGCTTCCATTCATGTCTAAATTACTAGAGCGTGCCGTCTTCAGTCAGGTCTCACAGTTCCTCCAGGACAACAACCTGTTAGATCTATATCAATCTGGATATAGGCAAGGTCACTCTACTGAAACTGCTCTCCTGTCAGTTACTGATTCCCTACGGCTTGCCAGATCCACTGGTCAATCCTCAGTCCTTATACTGCTGGACCTGTCGGCTGCCTTTGACACTGTCAACCATCATATACTGTTCTCCAAACTCTTAGAGCTTGGCATCTCAGGATCTGTCCTCTCGTGGTTTACATCCTACCTCACAGGGAGATCATTCAAAGTATCTTGGCGAGGGGGCGTGTCCAGATCACATGGGCTAACAACAGGGGTGCCTCAGGGCTCGGTGCTCGGCCCTCTTCTCTTTTCCCTATACACCTCCTCACTCGGTGCAGTCATTAGCTCTCATGGTTTCTCCTACCACTGCTATGCAGATGACACTCAGCTTTTCCTTTCTTTCCCACCTGATGACACAACCATCTCAATGCGAATATCAGCATGCCTTGCTGATATCTCTGCATGGATGAAGGATCGCCACCTTCAGCTAAATCTGTCCAAGACTGAGCTTATTGTCTTCCCAGCCAGTCCTTCTTTACCGCCACAGATAAGTGTGCAGCTTGACTCAATCACACTAGTGCCTACATCTTCTACCAGGAATCTTGGTGTCATGGTAGACAACCAGCTGACCTTTAAGGACCATGTTGCCTCGGTTTCCCGGTCTTGCCGATTTGCTCTCTACAACATCAGGAGGATCAGACCCTACCTGACTGAACACACGACCCAGCTCCTGGTCCAGGCTCTGGTCATTTCACGCATTGACTACTGCAACTCCTTACTGGCTGGCCTGCCTGCATGCTCAGTTAAACCTCTGCAGATGATCCAGAACGCAGCAGCACGTCTGGTCTTCAACCAGCCCAAAAGAGCTCATGTCACTCCGCTGCTAATTGCTCTTCACTGGCTTCCAGTTGCAGCACGCATCAAATTCAAAGCTCTGCTTCTGGCTTACAAAACAATAACCCAAACGGCTCCGGGCTACCTTCACTCCTTAATCCAGAGCTACACTCCCTCTCGAAACTTACGCTCTACCAGCGAAAGACGCCTAGTGCTCCCACCACAACGTAGCGCAAAATCAGTAGCTAGACTCTTCTCCTCTGTTGTTCCCCGGTGGTGGAACGATCTACCAAACTCCGTCCGATCCGCAGAGTCCGTATCCACTTTTAAGACCAAGCTAAAGACTCAGTTGTTTAAGGAGCATTTCCACATTTAGCTTAACTAAATGAATCAGAAAGATTTGTCCAGCTTTTTGGCTCAACCAAGTACTGAAGAAGCTGTGTGCACTTATGCCCAAGATGATATTGTGTGATGAAATCATGCACTTATGCCCAATTTGATATTATGTGATGAAATCATGCACTTATGACCTAGTTGATATTGTTTGATGAAATCGTGATCCTGTATTTAAATAAAATGACTAAAAAAAAAAAAAAAAAAAAAAAAAAAAAAATTATATGCACTGCACTAGCACTACATGACAGCACCTGGGTCCAACTGGACTCAAAAGCGGCCTGACTATCACTTAATTATGACGTCCCATCTTGTTTGAATTCATGCTTGTGTTGTTCTTCCTCTCAAATGTAAGTCGCTTTGGATAAAAGCGTCTGCTAAATGACTGTAGAATAGAATAGAATAGAATAGAACAACATGCTACATCAATTTGCCATGACTCAACCGTTGAACATCAGCACGGAGAAGTAGCGGACAACGAAGCTTTCGGAGCCATGCAGCATTCCTCGTTAGTATAGTGGCCAGTATCTCCGCCTGTCACGTGGAAGACCGGGGTTCGATTCCCCGACGGGGAGGCTTTCTTCTTAATTTCAGCCATGTTCTCTTACCACCCAACCCCTTTTCAGACACACAAACAACATTGGTAAATGTCTTCAAAGTGTATTGAAAATGGCTGCAACTTGCCATAACACTTTTCTGGTGTAGATGCGTTCTCTCAGTCAACATACTCTAGATTACCACCTGGATACTCCTCATACGCAGCAGGATGTGGCGCACGCTCAATACACCACAACATTTAGTGCTATGTTTGCAGGATGTAGAATACCTGATGAGAGTCTCTATTGTCCTAAAACAGCAAGTACTTTTTACATTGATATCTGCACAGTTTATGTGACTGCATGAAGAATGGGGAAGAGAGAAGTCAGACAGGGTACAATGAAGCAATTGTTCTTGGCTTGCAGCATATCTTCTGAAACGGTACCTGCAGTGTTGGCCAACGTTGTCACTCTGACAGATGAGTATCATTACCAGCAAGCTGGGCTAAACCTGCCCTTTGTCAGATGCTCATTGCTCAACGGTAGGACTTTTTAAAGGTGACCCAGGCCGCAGAGCAACAAAGGCAAGTTTCTGCCAGGTTTCGAACCAGGGACCTCTCGCGTGTTAGGCGAACGTGATAGCCACTACACCACAGAAACCACTTGAAATGCAACCTGTCACCGGTCAGGACAAGAAAACAAAGGACAGCGTTTGACAGCTAAAAGAGGGGCATTCTTAAATAAGAGCCAATGATTAAAGACAAAGCATGCTGCAGTTGTCAGAAGTGGGATTCGAACCCACGCCTCCAGGAGAGACTGCACCCTGAATGCAGCGCCTTGGACCGCTCGGCCATTCTGACGAAAATTGGTGTCTTTCTCCCTGGGTTGCTTGGATTCGTAGGCAGATCACTCTCAAGGCATCCACAGCAACACTCATATGACCAACAGTAGCCCACAGCTCAGATTGTTTCTCGTAATTCTGATACTGACCCCAAATGGCAGCAAAATGCTCATGCTTATGGGCTTCATTGTCTGCGGGAGCTGTGAGACTGACTCTGAGCGTCACAGAGTTCAAAAATCTTTTATATTTTATATTTTTGCCAAATACGCTAGGTGGGCTAGATGTTTCTTGTTGACAGAAACATCTCTATTTCAGGCAGCAGGTCAACAACATGCTACATCAATTTGCCATGACTCAACCGTTGAACATCAGCACGGAGAAGTAGCGGACAACGAAGCTTTCGGAGCCATGCAGCATTCCTCGTTAGTATAGTGGCCAGTATCTCCGCCTGTCACGTGGAAGACCGGGGTTCGATTCCCCGACGGGGAGGGTTTCTTCTTAATTTCAGCCATGTTCTCTTACCACCCAACCCCTTTTCAGACACACAAACAACATTGGTAAATGTCTTCAAAGTGTATTGAAAATGGCTGCAACTTGCCATAACACTTTTCTGGTGTAGATGCGTTCTCTCAGTCAACATACTCTAGATTACCACCTGGATACTCCTCATACGCAGCAGGATGTGGCGCACGCTCAATACACCACAACATTTAGTGCTATGTTTGCAGGATGTAGAATACCTGATGAGAGTCTCTATTGTCCTAAAACAGCAAGTACTTTCTACACTGATATCTGCACAGTTTATGTGACTGCATGAAGAATGGGGAAGAGAGAAGTCAGACAGGGTACAATGAAGCAATTGTTCTTGGCTTGCAGCATATCTTCTGAAACGGTACCTGCTGTGTTGGCCAACATTGTCACTCTGATACAATTGCCACCTGGATACTCCTCATATGCAGCAGGATTTGGCACACGCTCAATACACCACATTTAGTGCTATGTTTGCAGTTTCTAGTATGATTTTATTCCAGACTGCTTCCAGTATGTCTGGAATAAGTTCTACATCTTACAAGCTTTCCAGCGATATCTTACACTGGAACGAGACTTCATCTGTCAGGTATAAATACTTTCGGGTAAACAAAGGAGCATCATTGCATCATTACGCACGGAGGTGCACCGGAAAGAGCTTCTAACACCGTGTTAGAAGCTCTAGAGGAAATACAGACACAGCACAATTTGGCACAGTTTGGGTATCCAAGTGGCCAAATGGAGAGTCCGCCTTGTACCATCCACACTAAAACCTGCAAAAAAGCAATGAGCTTTGTTCTCTTCTCGTGAAACTTTGTACAGTTGTAGTCAAGGAGTTGCTGAATGCATGCAGTGGTATCTTTATGCACAGAATGATTTCTATCATGATGTTTTCATCTGTGTAAAAAAAAAAACAATTAGGTGAGGATATTATTTTTATCTTTACCTATGGTTTATCACAATTTGCACAGGCATATTAACGTTCACAATGTTTCTGACAATGGATCTTACCTATCCATTGAGACCAAGGTTATGTATATTGACCTGAAAATTACAGAGTTGATGTTGATTTAATTTGGGTAGGTCTGTTCAGGCAATCTACACCTCCAAAAACCCTAGGGTTTAAAAGGTTAAATCATAAAGATTTTGCAGTTGTAAATGAGAACTTGCATATAATTTCAGAGTTTGCATCTGTAAATTAAGCTTGTCAACCTGTAAAAACAATCTGCCTGAAAACTTCAAGTGTGCAAATGTGCAGAAAAGGGGTTTGCATAGTTGTAAAAAAGATTTGTATTTGTGGGGGAAAAAATAAAGTTCTTTTGCAAAAACCCTGCTCATAGATGCAAGACACAAAGCTGGGTGTGAGCCTCTGAAGTTGCGGTTGCGAATTATGTCTGTGTCTTTACACTCCTATCTGATTGGATGGTGATAATTATAACTGTCCAGTTAGAGCACAGATGGCTTCCTGTCCTACCACACCGCTGCAGACTCTTAAAGGGGAGTAGAGCTTCAACAATGGACGAAGGCGCGAGTTCGTCTGTTATGCCGGTGGGTTCTTATTTTTAATATACCTGGAATAAAAGTTCATATTTTATGTCACAAGTTTATTGAAGCATTCAGTTGTTTTAGTATCGCTCCAACCAAGTTGTCCTTGTACAGTTTTTAAGATCAATTGCAGAAAAGAATCAAGCCAAAACAGATTTCCCAAAGCAGGCTGAAGATGCTTGTGAATAATCCTGTTAAATGAAGAGTGTGATAACAATTATTAAGCTTACCATATTTTATGTCACAAGTTTATTGAAGCATTCAGTTGTTTTACTATCACTCCAACCAAGTTGTCTTGTGTATGTTCTTTGTTAAGAATCGCGGTTATATATTTTGTTTTCTTAAATGAAGATCAGCTTTTCTGGTTTATATTAGCCTCACAATAAGATTAATGATAAATCAGCAATTACTAACTCCAGTCATCTAGGGTCGGTTTCTGTAGGTTATGGAATTTTATTTAAATCAAAGAGTCATTACGGGGCTTGTGTAGAATTTGATAACAAGCTATTGGCAAACCATGTAATTAGGATCAGGATCGTGTTCCAGAAAGCAGGATTCAGACAGTAGCGAGATCTACTCTGTCTGTACGTATCCCAGTACAGAGACTTCTCCTCATTATCCTCTTCCTGCTCCTCCTGTGAGGAAGTATTACATTGTCAGAATACATTACACAGGACAGACATGCACTTGTTTGTTGTTTGGCTTCATAGGTGACTGTAGACCCAGAGGAATCTGGTGTGTTTCTCTCCAATATGGTTGCCGCCTCTGACTCCTTGGTAAGTAGATTTAGGTTGTTTGCACATGTAAATTAAAGCTGGTCTCAAATTATTTTATTTTCAGTAAACTGTTGGATGGCAAATGCATAACCACAAATATACTAATATCAGTCTAATTGGTAACTGCATTTGTACAGTTCAAGCTGCATGCAACATATTTCACATTATATCAGTAGATTAATAACTACGTTTTCTATTTATCAGGTGGATTTAGGAAAACAGGTCCTAGAACAACTACAAAACAGACTGGAACAGGCTTGCCAGCAACAGTCGCTGGACCTTGATAATGTGGAGTTCATCACTACAAGCACAATGACTCTTATCCTCTCCCTTTCAGCTCATCTAAACTTTCCACTATCGGTGGGTCAACTGAACTTAATTAATTCTAGTACAACTTGAAATTTACAATATGTGTTTCTTTACTAACATTTTGTTCTTAAAAATTAATATACAGTAAACGTCTGTATTCAAATATCCATTATGTAATGGGGATATACTGCTAAGGAATTTTTTTTTATAAATTTATTTTTTGTATATAATTTTTTTTATTGGTACTTGAAGGTCTGGAACAGCTCATTACCCTCATCCAATCGGAAATGAACAGGAGAAGGCCAGCCGTTATAGTCGACAGGATAGCTAGTGCACGGGGACGCCCCAGGCTGAGCATTTCTAACGACCATCTTCAAGACCTAATTGAGATGGACCTTTCTGTGTCTTGTATCTCCACGATTCTTGGTGTGTCAGTGAAAACGATCCACCATAGAATGAGAGAATTGGGCCTTTTAATAAGAGATACCTACAGCTCAATGTCAGATGATGAGCTTGACAGCTTGGTATCAACAATCAAGCAACAATCAAGAAATCTGAGTCAGTTTGAGAAGTTAACTTGTTCATGATGTTACAGCTTTTCCTGTTTTTTAGTTACATTATTCTTAATACAGTGACAAAGGGTTGTTAAGGCTATTTTCTAAGCTGCACCATGTAGTAGTGTTGTGTGAAATTGGTCTCAATATAAGTGTGTCATATTGTTTCACTGCACTATCAATTTACATAAATTTCAGATGCATTGTTCTGACATCATGTTTAAAATATGTCTTCCTGTAGGTCACAGAATGGTGAAAGGACATCTGAGGGCAGTGGACCAGAGTATGGGATTCCATGGACTGGGTAGACAGTGTAGGAATACTTGAGAGGATGGCAAATCTTGGTTGCGCTGTCAAATGGACATACAGTGTTCCTGGTCCTCTGTCTCTTGTACACATCGACACAAACCACAATCAGGTGAGCTTTATTTACAGTAGAAGTCAAAATCTAGAACACACTGATGCAGTCCTGTATACCTCTGTGCATATACCAAATGGATTACAATGTTAGCAGTCCTCCGTCTGTCTGTCTGTGTCTGTCTATAACTGTACAGATACGGAATTATAATGTTTGGTGGTGTTGATGGCTTTTAAAGAAAGGTTTGTTTCCCCTTTCATTTCTTTTGTTGTTGTTATTCTTCAAGTCACTGAAATTTAGCCTAAGCAGGAATGGCAACAATTTTAACTTGGAACCAACTTCAGTGTCTGTAAATTCAAAATATGTCCTCGTAGATCCTGTACCTGAACACAGCTAACAACAACAAGGCATCCACAGCTCTGGAGTTCTTCCTTGAAGCTGTAGAGAATTACAGCTGTTCATCTCGGTATGATGCTGACTTTTATGTGTGTGTGTTTTACCATTCACATTAGAGCCAAAGGTAAATGCAACTCGAAAGTGTTTACTTAACAAACTTTTTTGTATTTAACACCTTCATTCAAAATTTTTTATACTGTTTTTATTTTGCTACCTTTAGAAGCACAACTGCTAAATGACTGTACCGCTGCAACACCTAAATTTCCCAGCTTGGGATGAATAAAGTACTTCTATCTTTCTGTCTATCTATTCATAATTGTTACTCGTTCATATTGCCTTAAGGCTGCATATTTCCTACTCACTTCATTTACAGTTTGCCGTTTTTCATGTAAATTTTCTATGAGTACAAAATTTTTGTATACTTAATGCGTGGCCACCTTTCAAATATTGTTAAAATGGTGCATTAGGATTTCATACATGCTAGAAAAATATATTTATAGAAGATGACGTATTAGCTTGTTTTTATTGCTGCTGACCATTCACTCAGACACAAGCCTTTAGTCTCTCAAACTGTATTCTCTATCAGTCAGTGAATAATTCCATCAAGTTGTGGAGGTATCCACGTGTATCGCTGGGAGGTTCTCACAGCAGTGCAAGCAGATATGTATTAAAGTGCTAAAGCAGGGATCTTGAACTCCAACACACCTGATTTGAATAAAATGGAACCAGTAGTGTCAGGGTCTGCACAATGAACCATTAGTCAGAGTCAGGTGTGAGGGAGCAGGGAAACATCTAAACCCTGAAGGACAGTGACCTCTGAGGACCAGAGTTTGAGATCCCTGGGCTAGATAAAGCCAAACTTCACATTATCTTACCTGCTTTGTCTCTAGATTTGTCTAGACTTGGGCATTTTCCTGAACTCTGCAGCATCATGAGGAAGAGGTGTAGTATCAATTTCTTCCTGGAGCAGAAACAATGTAAAGCATGTGCTTCCCATTGCTGGTGGCCATCTTCAGCATCTTAGACATGTAGTCCTGCGATCCCTGAGCCACAAGAGACAAGTTCCTCTGTCCATTACCACCTTGGATGTAGGAAACAGACACAAGATGTAGAAAATTAAACCCATAACACACAAAAGCAGTAAACTTGCAGTCAATATTGTAAATTGCCTTAATTTAAAACATCGATCTGGGTAGCAACCATAGACTGTATATAAAAGATGGACGGAGTCTCCATGACGTCACACGTAGGTTTCTGAAGAGCAAAAGTGTAGCTCGTTGGTTGTTCCCACCGTCGCCATCTTGGTAGCATCACGCATGTCGTTAGTCCAGGAACATCCAAAAAGCTGAGAGGGGGACTGTGAAGGTGGGGGGTGAATGATTGACACCCCATCAAACTCTGAGCTGCCTGTAGCTAAGAGCTAACTGAGCTAACCCCAAGAAACGGTAGCTAACCAGCTAACGGAGGTAGGCGAGCTAAAGCTAAGACGCGCTGTAAGTCTGCTAAAAACCGCACTGTCGCTCTTTTCACTCTTTACACTTCTTCTCTCCGACCCTTTAATGGTTAACGGTAACACTTGTCATTATACTATGTACACATCAGCACTTTTCATGATTCACAGGAACGCACACAGAACAGCACAAGCGCACATACATCCCTGTCACAACCAGCTGGCACATACACATGCACGCGGAGAAGCAGTGGGATGCACGCACACAGGCTTCAGTAATATGCATATAGCCCTCATCTCTGTGGTTGGTTCATGAACGAACTCATATTTGTCACTTGGAATGTGCGTGGAGCTGGCACAAGGGAAAAGAGGTTAAACATTTTTAATCGTTTACAAGAAATGAAAGCAGATAGAATATTACTCCAAGAGACTCATTTATCAAACTCAACAATAGATCTTCTCTCAACAACCCAGTTTCCACACGTGTATTCAGCTTGTTATAATTCTAGGCAGAGAGGAGTAGCAACTCTTATTAATAGAAGGTTAAATTTTGACATAGATAATACAATCATAGATCCAGAAGGCAGATTTATAATAGTTACATTATCTATTAAAAATGTTAAGTTATGTATTGCAAATATATATAGTCCAAATATAGATGATCCCTCCTTCTTCACTCCCTCTTCGCCTCACTCTATGGTCACTCAGATAACACACTAATTATAGGAGGTGATTTTAACATTATACTGGACAAACAAAGTACCACAGGAGCTCATCGAGTCTGGAAATCCTCATAAACTGTAAAACAGTACATGAAGGATTTTGGTCTCTGTGATGCTTGGCGCTCTCACCATCCCACACTGAGAGAATACACCGTCTTCTCTTCAGTTCACCATTCCTATTCTAGATTAGATTATTTCTTAACTAGCAGCTCACTGATAAATGACATGTCAGAAATCAAAATCCATCCTATTAGCATTAGTGATCACGCACCAGTATCATTCACTCTGAGAAGTAAGAGCAATAAACCAGCAACTAGAAACTGGAGATTTAATACGTCATTACTTAAAGAGTTTATCAGCTACTTTAAAAGAGAATGGTCCTTATATCTAGAAAATAACGACTTGCCAGAAACTTCAGCGTGTGTTCTTTGGGAAGCAGGAAAAGCAGTGATGAGAGGGAAAATAATTTCCTTTTCTTCTCATAAGAAAAAGAAGGAAACTTTGAGAATTTCAGAGTTAGAACTCAGAATTAAATCCTTAGAGGATGCTTACCATGTCTCCCCAGAAGAACACACACTAAATGCTATAAGGAAAGCTAAACTTGAACTTAATGAAATAATAGATAAAAAGACGCAATTCTTGGTGCAAAGACTTCGCTTGGAGAATTTTGAGCATGGCAACAAATCTGGAAGGTTCCTGGCTAATCAGTTAAAAACAAACAAGGAGAAAACAACCATCTCCTCTGTCAGAGATCCAGAAGGAAACATCAGCCACGGCCCTGACAAGATAAATAACACTTTCAAAGAATTCTATAAAACATTATATACATCACAACTAACTACAACAGATGACAATATTGATAAATTTCTTAGTAACATTAATCTTCCAAAATTAAAACATGAAAATAAAATGGTCTTGGATTCCCCCCTTTCAGTTGGCGAACTCCAAGAAGCTCTCCAGCATATGCCCAACAATAAAGCTCCAGGTCCAAATAGTTACCCAGCAGAATTCTACAAAGAATTCTGGACAGTGCTGGCACCCACTTCTTACAATATGATATTAGAAATAAGGGAAAAACAAAAAATACCTTCAAATATGAACCTAGCCAATATTACTCTACTATTAAAACCAGGTAAAGACCCGACACTTCCATCCAGTTACCGTCCAGTTTCATTAATAAATGTAGATCTCAAAATAATTAGCAAAGCTTTGGCCAGAAGAATAGAAAAAATAACCCCTCTAATAATACATCCTGACCAAACAGGCTTTATTAAAGGTAGACATTCCTCTACTAACATGCGTAGATTAATTAACATCATAGATTATTCTACTCTACATAACCTGGAATCCACAGCCATTTCTTTACACGCAGAAAAAGCATTTGACCGAGTAAACTGGAAATTTTTATTTGCAACGTTAAACAAATTTGGGTTTGGGTCATCTTTCTTAGATTGGATAAAAATATTATATAACAACCCAAATGCATGTGTGAAGACCAATGATCAAACCTCTCCAAGCTTCTGTTTGCAGAGAGGAACCAGACAGGGCTGCCCGCTTTCTCCATCACTCTTTGCTATTTTTATTGAACCCCTAGCTGCTGCCATACGACAAAATAAAAAGATTAAAGGAATCCATGCCAAAAATATAGAGCACAAGATAAGTCTTTATGCTGATGACGTATTACTTTTCCTCCAGAACTCACCGACATCTCTCCCCCAGACAATCACACTTATTAACACATTCTCATCAATATCTGACTACTCTATTAACTGGTCTAAGACTATTGTTATATCCATTAACTGTGACCTACAAAACATACCCAATACTACAATACAGTCTGGAAACATTAGATATCTAGGCATAAACATTTCCCCCAGGTTATCAGAACTAACAAAGCTAAATTATGTCCAGCTACTTAAAGCAATAGAGGATGATCTCTCACTGTGGAGGCACTTACCCATATCACTCATGGGGAGGGTTGCCACAGTTAAAATGATGGTTCTATCTAAAGTAAACTACCTGTTTTCAATGATACCCACTAAACCATCCTCCAGCTGGTTTAAGTCACTGGACTCACATATATCTAAATTTTTATGGAAAAATAAGCCATCACGTATCAGTCTAAAAACTTTACAACAGACTAAAGATAGAGGCGAATTGGAGCTACCCAACTTTAATCATGTTTTCTTAGCTAACAAGCTGCAGTATATCTCCAAATGGCTTAAACCTAGCAGTCTGGATGAATCATGGTTAGATGTAGAGGAAGCATTGTGTGAGGATCTGTTTATCTCTGACCTGCCATTCATCAGCTCAACCATCAAAACACATCAGTGTTTTAAAAGCATCAATATCAGTTCCTCTTTAGTGGCTTGGTGGGAATTTCTAAAAATAACCAAATCCTCACTTTTTCCATGTAAGTTTACACCCCTCTGGAACAACCCTGACATCCTGCACAATAAAAAGCTGATTAATTTCACTTAATGGAAAAATAAAGGAATAAAACAGTTAGAACATATAATAGAAAATGGAAACTTTTTGTCATTTAATATTATCACTTCACAATATGGAATCAGTAGCAAAACATTTTTAGAATATCACCAGCTTAAATCTATTATATGTAAAAAATATACCATTAATCAATTAAACTTACAGCTACTTATTAGGGTGGCAGAATTCATCAATCTCAATGCCCCAAAGCTATTATCAAAAACATATAGACTATTATCCAAACTAGAAGACTCAGTCTGTCTTCCAACTTCAAAATGGGAGGGTGACTTATCCAGTAACTTTAATAAAGATAAATGGTCACAAATATGTTTAAACACCTTTAAAATGACTAAGAATTCAAATATGCAACTAATACAATTCAAAATTCTGCATAGAACTCATTATACAGGACAAAGGATGTTCAGTATGGGTCTGTCACAATCAAACATCTGCCCACACTGCAATGAAAACATACCTGACAACTATCTCCATGCCTTGTGGTCCTGCACACCTGTCCGCTGGTTCTGGCTTCAGGTATGTGTGGACATGTCAACATGGTTTAAATGTAATATTCCTACAATCCCTGCACTATGTCTACTAGGTGACTTGGGTGACATTAATATGACAATTAACTCTGCACACATGATACGCACAGCATTATGCATCGCAAAGAAAACTATCCTTGTGAACTGGAAAAACAAAATTAATCTGTGTATTCAGCAGTTTAGGAATCTCTTAGTTGACCACATCAGTAGTGAGACAATGTCTACCTCCTCAAAGAACTATTTAGCTGAATCTCATTCCCTCTGGTCCCCTGTGCTTAGTTCCATCACTTAGTGTAGGTGGAGCACTGTGACCTCGTTGCTAGTGAGGTCGGGCTATTCCGGGGCGGGCTGGGCGGGGGTTCTGAGCTCTGGTGCCCGGGGGTGGTCCTCCTCCCTCCGGGGTGGTGGGGTCCGTGTGTGCCCGGGGTCTGGGCCTGCCCAGATGTGCTGCCGTGGTGTGGGTTGGTGCATGCCCTGATGTCTGGTTGACGCCCTGGGACCCAGGTATGGCCCGGGGGCAGGGGGGGGTGCAGGGGTTTGAAGGAGGGCTGAGTGGGATTCAGGGGATTATAGGGGGAGGTGCTGGGGTGTGAGACAGGGATGCCTGTATGTTGTGTGTGTGTGTATGTACTTTGGATGATGTTTGTGTGGATGTGGGGGTTTGTTTGTGTGCGTGTGTATGCATGCGTTAGGATGAGTGGGGGTGTGTCTGGGGAGTGAGAGTGGGAGGGTTGGATGCTGTGTGAGTGTTTATATTGTGTGGGTGGGGCTGAGAGGGCGTATTTGAGTTAGGATGAGCCGGAGTGTGCAAGAAAATAGGTGTGTGCATGTGTTTCTGTGTGTGGTTGGGGCGGGGTTAAGTGCACGTGTGTGGGGGTGGGGGTGGGGGGTGGATCCTGGGCGGGCCTGGGGGTGGTGGGCCGTGGGTCTGCCGCTGTCCCCATCCTCTCATTCCCCGTTAGGGGTGTGGGAGGGTGGGTACTTTCTAGGGTTGGTGATGGCTCACTGGCTGTGGTCCCTGAGTGGCCCGGTCGTGGGGGGCGGCCTCTCCTGGCCTGTCTTGCCCTGGGGGCCTCCTGGGGAGCGGGGGTGCCTAATGCCACTAGAGGCTCATCATCCAGAGGGAAGTTTGCTTCCCCCGGACCCCTCTTACTTCCAGCTCTCTCTGTCTCACACACACACACACACGTAGGGAGTTGGGAGGCGTGGAGCCATGCAGGGTGGAATGGAGAGGGTATTGGGGACCTCTCACACCCCTGTTCCCCCTGTGTGTGGCCGGGGGTGGGCGGGGGGAGGTGGTTGCCCCGGGGCCGGGTCCCGGGGTGGCTGCGCTGGTAGGCTGCTGGCTCTGTGGGTGTTGGGTCAAGGGGGGGGGGGGGTGCTTGGGGCTCGCTGTCCTCTGGTCTGCCTGGGGTGTCCCCCACGGGTCATGGTGGGTGGGTTGTGTGTGGCGTGTGATGGGTATTTTTCCTATCATAAAATAAGACACAAAGAACTCAGAGTGAAGTCAGCGTCATCGCGATGGGGAGAGACGGTGGTTCAGCACTCAGAGAGTGTCTGGTGTCAACTCCGAAGTCTCAACCCCAGCGCAGCCTCTTTATTGAGCAGCTATCACACTTCAGTAGAGCAAACAAAGTTCAAGCAAAGTTCAAACAGGGAAACACATCAGCATACAACACTTTATGACCCTTATCACAAAGAGCTGTGACCACCACATCCTGTCCTCTGCAGGGTGGGTGAGACCCCAAATTATTACCCATCCTTAAGGGAGAAACTTCAAACTGTTAACTTTAAACTGTCAACTTCTGTTTCCTCTAACATTTCCCTCCTGTTTGACATTTAAAGTTATCAATTCCAAGCATAAACCAAACATAAATCAAAAACATGAATCAAAAATATGTGAAGAAATGCAAATATAAAACGAAGTCCACTTTTCATAGCATCAGACTGTATCACTTGTCTTCACATTTTCAATACAGGCATCATAACAGTGAACATTACAGACCTATGTCTGTAGCATCAACTAGGAGTGGAGCATACTCCCGTGACAACATAAGTTGTTGCACATAAGCATGTGAAATTGCTCGAGAAACCATGGATTTAAGACATGGAATCACACAAGAAATCAGAATGCAAAACAGAATCAATACTGATAGGAATGGAGCACACACCCTTAATATCACAGTCCACCATGGTCCACTAGTAAGCCATGACCAGAAACCCCACTCAGGGGGTGGCACACGATCTGCAGCCATACTGTCCCTGAGATTCTGCAGGCCAGCCATTGCCTGCGCCACATCTCCATTAAGCAAAACATATGGCATCACAGTAGGTCATGGCTCGTGCATAAAGGTCAGGTTGGCTGGATGACTTTGGTATGACTGAGCAAACATAGCAGTCGGTCTGGTTCTTCAAGGCGGCCAACATTTTGGCATACGCATACCAGAGGTTGACGTCCTGTAGCTCCAAGGGGTTATGGTCTTTCCACATGTGTGCATGATGGTGCACATACCTTTTGATCATTGTTTCCGGTAGCGGTGCAGGGTAGAACCATCTGTAGATTGTTGGCCACAGCAAGAATAATGCAAAGGACAAGGTGGTGAGACATGCTACAGTCACAGCGCACGCGTAGGTCCAGCAGCAGTGACGCCTTGGTCTACGTCTCTGCTCCAGATCCTCCATTTGTGCTGGTTTCTGAGTTAAAGGTGCTGCTTAAGGTGAAATGGGATCCGTTGGTTTCTTCACTGGCGTTGATACGAATTATCACTAAAAGATAATCCCTATTTGTAGCCAGAGGCTGTGGGTTTTAATCACAGCCCTCCTTCCCCCACTCACAGCAGCCTTACTTTGCACTCAGAAGTTTGCAGTGACTGAGATGTATCCAGCTGGGTCTTTCCGCTATCTTGACTGCCGTAGGCGTTGTCAGCAGCACTTGGTAAGGCCCCTCCCGCCGTGGGCTGGACCAGGTTTTGCGCTTGATGACTTTAATGAAGACCCAGTCTCCTGGTTTCACCAGCTCAGGAAGGTCCTGTAAGGAAATACAATCGGAGGGCAATAAACCTGCATTGATTACATCTCTTTGCTGCAGAACTTTCCTCATGTAGTCTGCTAAAGTGTTTTCATCATTAGCATGCTGTAAGTCTTTAGAAAACACTGGTAGTCTGTAAGGTCTGCCATGAATGATCTCAAAAGGAGTTAATCCTTTGTCAGAAGGGGTTATTCTCATGTATAGCTTTACTAAATCCAAACATTCAGGCCAGGGCCTTCTAGTTTCTTCCATGCACTTTTTCAGTCTGGATTTAACTGTCCCGTTTGTCCGTTCTATTAATCCGGCACTTTGAGGATGGTATGCACAGTGGTTTTTCAAAGTCATTTTGAGGTGTTCTGCCATGTCTGAGATTAGTTTGTTCACAAAGTGTGGTCCATTGTCACTATAGATTATTTCTGGAATACCATGGTTAGGTATAATGTGTTTACAAATTGCTTTTGCCACAGTCAGTGCATCAGCATGTTTAGCTGGGACTATTTCAACCCATTTAGAATAAGCATCAATCATTACCAGACAGTATTTATGTGGTCCGCTCTGGTTTAGTTCAATAAAGTCCATGTGGAGTGTCTGAAAAGGATATTTTGGTTCAGGGAACCTGCCCCTCTGTGGTATCATGTTGCCTTGTGGGTTATGTTTAATACAGATCACGCAGGATTTACAAAAGTTTTTTAAGTAAGATTTTAAACCAAAAGCTGTGAACTGCTTCTCTATAATGTCACTCATCCCCCCTGTTGACACATGACATACACCATGTGTCACTAATGCCGCTGCTTTAAATAAAGATTTTGGGAGAACAGGTTTACCATTAAGTTCATAAAGTCCTGTTCTCTGACTTGTAGCTGCTCCTTTAGTAAGCCAGAGTTGTTTCTCTGTCGTAGACGCTGCTTCCTGCATGTCGCCCAGCACCGTGTGGTCAATAAAGACCCCCTGCTGCTCAGCAGAGTAGAGATCATTGACCCCAAATTGCCCTGCTGCTGCTTGCTTCGCGGTTGCATCTGCAAACCTGTTTCCTGTTGATACGTCATCCTGTCCAACAGGGCTGTTTTAAGCTGTTGCTGATAAGGACCTTTTTCGTCAGTATCATAGGGAATGCCACTGTGTATTTTAAATTCTTTCTCAAACCATATGCGGAAATCATCCACTTCTTCATTTGGCTTCTGTTTTACAGCTGCAAGGTGGCTGTAATTAGCCATTTTCTTAAAGGCAACACGCACACGGTCAAAAAGTGCATCTAGCTGAGTTTTATAGGCTCCAGTTATGTCACCATCTGCTGGGGAATGGGCTAACTGCTCCTACCGCATCTCTGCCTGTATAATCTCCTCTCACTCTGCCCCAGTCTTTCCCCAAAGAGGACATCATAGCTTCTCCTGCCTCGTGAGCATTCAGTCTGTAGGAATGTATAATGTCAGTTATGTCCTGGACCCAGTCATCAGGATTCTCACGAGGAGGAGTCACACCTGCCACTGCCTTGGCAGCTTCCTCAAGAGTCCATGGTCTGAACACATACATGTGTCTGTCAGCTGCCTCAGGGTTAGGATTAGCAACCTGAATCATGGGGAAAGTCTCTGTGTATCTGGCTGGTGGGCGCACACTATCTGATGGTCTTAAGTCATATGCAGGTGGCAGCAACGGATATAACGGGGCTGCGGGGCCTGGTTTAGGTGAATCTGTTACTGGTGGAGCAGTAAGAGATGCAAGCGGGGACGAGGTCGGGGTCAGAGTAGGTGGTAGTCTGCCTCTTCTGGGAGTACCCTGGGTGGCCGAAGCAGCTCCACCCGAGGGGCCTGGTGTGGGTTGAACAGGTTGGTCCCGTCTCCTTGGGTAGATGGGACCGGTCTCGTTATCACCAGGTCTTACAAAAGCTACCATAGCAGCCTCTTTGCCCTTCTTTCTGTCTTTAGACTTTCTAATATTATCCCTGCGAATCTTAGACTCCTCTAACCACCTGTGTGCACACTCCAGCTCCTTCTTTTTCTTATCTGCCTTCTTACCAGTCTTACCACTTACACTTGCTTCCAGCTTATCTACTACTGTCTGCCACTCATCTACCTTCAACTTCCCTGTCACCCCATATTTGGGGACCCATTTTTCCAGAAACTTGACGTTATCCGGATTCCTCTGATTCATGTACTTCACATCTCCCTCTAAGGCGACTGAAGATTCACTGTTTCCCATATTGGGTCTGCGTTGTGTTATGAAATTATGACCTTAATCTCGAGAGGTAAATTGACCTACTTCACCAGACCACTGGCTTGTGTTATCACCGTCAGGTTTCCACCAGTGCGATGCTTCAGTCAAATCTACTTCGAGCACTCACTCTCACAGCCACTCACTCACACACACTTCTGCCTAGGCTCTGTCCCTGTGCCTTCTTTCAGACGCTTTACCTTTAACACTGCTCCCAAGGGTTCTCTGGCGTGCGTTTTTACACTGCTCCCAGAAAATTTCTGGCGTGTTCTATAGTGCTGCTCCCAGACTTAGTCTGGCGCACTAAGTGACTGCTCCCAAGAAAAAACTTGGCGTCTATAGCACTGCTCCCAGGAACCACTTGGCGTGTTTTACCAACACTGCCCCAGATTTAATCTGGCGTGTTATAACAAAGACTGCTCCCAGGTTTAACCTGGCGTCTATTATTTCTTTCCCTGGCGTCACTCTCTTGCTTATACCCACTCCGGGTTCGGTATCCTCCTCAGTCACGGATCCCGTCAATCCACCGCTGGCAGGATGAGCATGAAGTAAATCACCACTGGACAATTCAGTCGTCAGGTCTTTCTTCTCAGCCGTCCTGATGATGGCTGCCCGCGCGGGTTTCGGTGTTCAGGCCTCCTCCTGTCAACGAATGGGTATGTTGGGATCCGGGTCACGGCACCAAAAATGATGGGTATTTTTCCTATCATAAAATAAGACACAAAGAACTCAGAGTGAAGTCAGCGTCATCGCGATGGGGAGAGACGGTGGTTCAGCACTCAGAGAGTGTCTGGTGTCAACTCCGAAGTCTCAACCCCAGCACAGCCTCTTTATTGAGCAGCTATCACACTTCAGTAGAGCAAACAAAGTTCAAGCAAAGTTCAAACAGGGAAACACATCAGCATACAACACTTTATGACCCTTATCACACAGAGCTGTGACCACCACATCCTGTCCTCTGCAGGGTGGGTGAGACCGCAAATCATTACCCATCCTTAAGGGAGAAACTTTAAACTGTTAACTTTAAACTGTCAACTTCTGTTTCCTCTAACAGCGTGACTGTGTGGTGGTGAGTGATTGTGGGTGCGGCGTGGGGGAGGGTGTGAGTGTGGGGTTATATAGGGTGCAGGTGGGGAGTGGTGGGAGGGGGCCGATAGCACCCTGGTTCCCGGGGTGTGCGGCTGGAACATCGGGGTGTGTGCTGGCCTACGCCGGGTGGCTGTCTGGGGGGGCCTGGTCCTCCTAGGCATGTTGCGGGCCCTCTGCCTTTGGGGGGTGGGGCGGCCGCCTCTGGGCTCCTGGGGCCCTGGGCCCTTCGCTTGGGCTGCCCTGGGTGGCTGGTCCCTGGCGGGGCCGGTGGCTGCTGATCTTGGCCCACTGGGGCCTGTGCCCCGGGACCGTGAGGGGCTCTTGCTGGGGCTCTCCTCTGCCGCCCTTCGGGTGGGGCTGGAGTCATCTTCGTGGTGGGGTGGCTTGGGTTGGTGCTCCGGGTCTGCTGCTGGGGGCCCGGCCCAGGCCCTGGTCTGCCTCTGGCCTCCGTGGAGGCTTGGTCGCATTTGCATGATCTCACTCATCACTCTTCATCACCGATCACTCCTTGTTTCTCATGCTCTGCATGCTGACACAGTCACTGAGTTGTCCAGTGGGTTTTAATACTAAGTGATAATTTTTTTTTTTTTTTTTTTTTCCTGTGAGTTAGTATCTGGTCGCCGTTATGTCTTTTTGATTTGGTTATTACTTAAAAACTCTTAATGACTAGTTTTTTTCTGTGTGTGTGTTTCTGCTTTTGTAAAAGTTGTAGGAAATTTTCTGGTGTGTTCATGTACAGGTGTAACAGTTTGTTGTCTGGTGATGGTGTGGATTGAAGGGTCGTTGCCTTCTGTCTGTGATCTTTTTGTCTCCTTTCTCCTTTCCCTTTTGCTCTTTTTGCTATTTTCCATCTTTTTCCTCCGGTCAGGTCCAGCAAGATTACATAGATTCCGTAATTCAAAGTAAATAAATAAATAAATGGATCAGATTATCAAGAGGAGCCTTACCCATAGGCCTCCCCTTGGCAGAGCAAATTTGTTCAGCACGATACAGCAACCAGATAATGATTTTGCTGCTATGATGCTGGACAGGACAAGTTAAAAAAAAAATAAATAAATAAAAAAAAAAAATAACATGTTTATTTCTGCTGTGAAGTTGGTCTTTTTAACATGGGAGTCTATGGGGATTGACTCTGTTTTGAAGCCAACCCCTAGCGGATGAGGGGTGAACTACAATTTTTGCACTTCCACGTAGGCTTCACATCTTACTGGCGGAGGTTGCCGCTTGGTAGCAACAGTACAAATTGAGATATTTTTTACAAAGCATTGCACTAAAATAAGCATTTTTGCAGTATAATTTTACAAACCTTAAATTTAGTATACTTTATAAGTCATCTAGTATAATTAAAATGGTTGTTATCTGCAGATTTATACAAAAGCCATCCTCCGGTTAGGGTCTTCATTTTGGGATATTCATCATGAAGAGCTTTGGTGATCTAGGTTAAGAAAAAATATATAAAGACTAATGTGATATTCCAAAGATCTGTCTGCTAAAAACCAAAGACCTCACTAGGGTATTCTAGGAGATGCAATTTCAAATTCCTATCAACAGACTCCATAAATCTAAGACCAAGAAAATGACCTGTTGATGATCAGCATTATCAGCTATGCCAATTGTCCGCCTTCCCAGTCCACCTTGAAGGAGCCTCATTTCATTTTTGGGAGTTTTTGTTGTTGAACCAGGCAGAAGACAGAAACTGAGCTCTACACGGCGAGCTGCTGGTATGACAACACTTGGTGCTGGAAAAGGTCGCTTTCCTCTGTTCTGTCTTCTTTGAAACATTGCTGGAAATGACCTAACATTCTTTCAATAATTTAATAATAAATATATAAATGGGGAAAAAACAACAACAAAAAACTAAAATGAATCATAATATTTTAAAGAAAATAGAGCCAAATGGGCATTAATAAACTTGCAGTTGGGAACACATCAAACCCTGAACTTTATTCAGTGTTCAGCAGATTGTAACCGTCTAAGTTATTAATAATTAGTGTTTCTGCATCGTAACGATGCCTCACTTCTGTCAGTTGATCGTGGTGAGGACATTTCTCTATATTGTGTTTTCAGACATGTTTTAACATAACTTTACTGGGGAGAAACCTGAAAGGGCACAAGGAAACAGCAGCTGGGGTTCTATTAACATTGCCGACCAAGCCCCGGTGACGTTAGGTGTTCAAGAGGCTACAAATACATCGGTGCTAGGAGAGGCCATTTCTTAGCTAACTGTAAACTAATATTTAAACACACTTTGTTGAACAAATTAAAAATAAGTGGTAAGCTTAATAATTGTTATCACACTCTTCATTTAACAGGATTATTCACCGGAGTTTAAAAAAAGCATCTTCAGCCTGCTATGGGGAATCTGTTTTGGCTTGATTCTTTTCTGCAATTGATCTTAAAAACTGTACAAGGATAACTTGGTTGGAGCGATACTAAAACAACTGAATGCTTCAACAAACTTGTGACATAAAATATAAACTTTTATTCCAAGTACATTTAAAATTATAACCCACCGGCATAACAGACGAACTCGCGCCTTCGTCCATTGTTGAAACTCAACTCCCCTTTAAGAGTCTGCAGCGGTGTGGTAAGACAGGAAGCCATCTGTGCTCTGATTGGACAGTTTGATTTGTCACCATCCAATCAGATAGGAGTGTAGAGACACAGACATAATTCGCAACTTCAGAGGCTCGCACGCAGCGTTGTGCCTTGCATCTATGAGCAAGGTTTTCGCAAAAGAACTTTATTTTTTTCCCCACAAATACAAACTATGCAAACCCCTTTTCTGCACATTTGCACACTTGAATTTTTCAGGCAGATTGTTTTTAGAGGGTGACAAGCTTGATTTACAGATGCAAACTGAAATTATGTGCAAGCATTCATTTACAACTGCAAAATCTTTATGACTTAATATTGAGCCCATAGCTGGATCATTTGGGGAGTCTCGATTGAGTACTGGGTGGAGGACCCTTAGGGGTCGTGAGATTATTTCAGGGGGTTACCAGATTGGTATTTTTACCAGGGCTGTCAAAATTAAACCATTAATAAAGAGATAAATCTTCTAAATTAGCAAAAATATTTTTTACCACGTTAACACATAAACAACAAAGTTAGTACACATGGCATTTTAAAAATCTGAACTAGACATTATCGCTGCAAGAGAAGTTGATTTTGGGCATGTAGCTGCCTTGTCACAGCAGTGAAACACTAAAAAGCTTTTAATCCTCCTTATTTATAAAAAATTCTTTTCCAGCCTTATGTTTAGAGGGTTCTGCAGGATGAGCCATCTAATATATCACACAATTAATCACTAAGCCGTCTCTTGGGGGTCGCAAACACCAACGGATGTCATCTTGGGGGTTGTGGCTCAAAAAGTATGAGAACCAGTGAATCAGAGAAGGTGAAAAGGATGAAGAGGATGAGGAAGGATGGATGAGAACAGGGATGTGTAAAGGCTGAGAGAATGAGACACCTGAGAACTGAGTAGGAGAAGTTAAATTTAGTTTAATTCAGCTCTATTTGTATGGTACTAATTCAGTCTAATTCATTATAATCCAATTCAAATAAATACATTATATGATCCACATTAATCCATTTTATTTAATAACTGTGTTCATAAAATAATACCTAGCTAAGGAAACCAATGGATTGCATCAAATCTTCTCTTTGGTCCGATCCTCCATCATTTCATTAGGAAGTTTATGCAGCATTCAATATGACATTATTCAGCAAACACAAGATGTTTGTGATGTAAGATCAGAAAACGAGTCAGATCCAACAGGCATGAGTGTGCAGTAAAACCCCATCATCAAGTTTAACTTCATGTTGGACCACAGCAGCTTCCCCATGTTTGTTGGCCCTGCTGGGGCCACATCTGGTCCCCCCAGCTGCTGCTAGCCCAGATTCAGATTCACAAAGTGGGACACAGAGATGCAGAAAAGCTCTGCGTTAAAAATCTGAAGCATGACCATCAGATAAATCAGGACCATTAACATGAATCCTGAAGAGAAGATAGGAAAGTAATTATTGTAAATATAAACTGTTATACTTCTATTATATTATGAAGTCAGTTAGGGAAATATGTTTGAAGTGGTTTTTTGTATTAAAATAGAAAAAAAGAAAAAAAAACACAGCCTAAAGTTTATTTCTTTTATAGGTTTCTGGGGTTTATTGTCTGGAGGCAACATTGGACAATAATGTCGTATATAAGTGAAAAAGATTATTTTTCTGAAACACTGACCAACATTTATGTCAATAACATGTAAAATATTCAACAAGTTACATCCAGGATTAAATGTAAAAGTCTCCAAAAAGGACGTTTTTTTAAAGTGTTTTATATATCTGAGTGTTTCCTGGAGGCAACATCGGATCATTGTGGAGCAGCCCATTATGTACCTTGTACTACATGTGATACAGTTCATCCATCAGGACATGTCTGCTGGTTTTAGGTTAAATTCACTCTGATGAGTTTTCTATTAAACTCAGTATCCAGCAGATGATGTTTCTCCATCTATATCCATCCATCTGGTCCTCCTGCTGCAGCTCCATCCACTCTCTCTATCACTGACTGTTATGTGTGAATCAAAAGGTTGTGACCTTTCCAGATAATGAAGACCTGCTGGGAGCCTGCTTCTGAGTCATAAACACATCTCTTCCCTCTCCACGGGGTTATACTGCAGGCCCTGAACAGTCATCTCTGGCTTTCTGCTGAGCTCATTCATGCAGGATGATGGTGATAAAATTCTTCATTAAGTTTATTCATTTGTAAACAATAAACCATTTTAATACCAAAGTTATTTCCTCCGTTCCCGTCTTCACAAACATGACCTGATGTGTTGGACTTGTTTCTTTATTTTTCTCCAAACACAGGAGGAAAAAAACAGCTGAAACCAGCTGGAGCTGGATTCGGTTTACACAGTTATATGAATGTGGATGCATCAATCCTTAATACATTCACACAGAGAATATCATGTTTGTCTTTACACTCAGAGCTGTAACTATCATCAGAAGGCAATGTGGGGTTTAACACCTTGCTCAAAGACACTTCAACATACAGTCAGAGGAAGCCAGGACTATCTCTGCAACTTCAGCCCCCAGAGATAGGAGAGCCAGCCCCTGGGTCCCCAGACTATGCTTCCTTACTCTGAGACAAGTTGGTAGGATTGAGGAGGTCTTCGAAGTATTCCTTCCAATGACCCACAACTTCAGCAGCTCCCTACTGTTCACAGTGTTGATGGTGCACTGCGTCCCCCTCCTGAACCGCTGGATGGTGGACCAGTATTTAGCCGAAGCCATCGGAAGTTGTTCTCCAGGGCCACACTGAAATCCTCCCACACCCAAGTTGTTACCTCAGCAAATGCTGAAGCCTGCCCATATCTGTCAGCTTCCTCCAGAGTCCCACAGGCCAAAAGGCCCAATAGGACTCCTTCTTCAACTTGACACATCCCTCACCACCAGTGTCCACCAATGGGTTCAGGGATCACTACCACAACAGGGGCCAACTACCTTACGGCCACAGCTCCAGACGGCTGTCTCAATAATGGAGGCATGGAACATGTCCCCCTCCTCACCTGGGACATGGTTGTAGCTCTGCCATAGGTGGGACTTAGAGCTCCTAGTTTGGGTTTCAGAGGTTGACCAGGGACATGGCCAGCGGGGTGGCCAAGGGGGGGGGGGGGGGCATCAATTAGAGTGGCCACCCCAGGTGACCCCCGTTAGCTGGGACAATCAAATTCAATAAAACGTCAAATGTAAGATGACGCTGACACACTGAAGCTCAAACGTCCGAGTGTAAGTGAATGCAGCACCTGCTCGCTACACCCACATTAGAAAACAAGGGGAAAGTTAAGCAGCAAGGTTTAGCAGCACAAGACATTCTTTTCATTCATAACATTCTTTTAAAAAAAACAGGAAATACGGTACCAGAGGAGTGGCATCGGATACATGTAACATAACATAACATGTCACGGGTCAGTCCTCAGTCCTACACTGTTTATCCTTTATATTAATGACACTCTTAAAGTATCTAAACTTTTAAAATGCATACTATTTGCAGATGACACAACTTGTTTTTTACAAAGGTAACAATATAGAGCAAGTGAAAGAGGTGGCCTGAAAAGAACTGGAAAAAATTAAACACTAGTTTAATATAATAAATAAATTATCCCTAAATCTAAATAAAACACATTTCATGAGGTCTACTAATAGAGATACATATTACATTTGGTATAGAAGGTAGTAATATTGGCAGAATAATTGAAGTGAAGGTTTGGGGTGTTATTATTAATGAAAATATTTCATGGAAGCCACATATTATTCGTACAAAAACAAAAATAGCAAAAACAATTGCTATGCTACATAAAGTAAAGGACTCATTGAACAACAATGCTTTATATCTATTATATACTTCTTTGATTGTTCTATATCTGACTTGATGGATTGAAATATGGGGAACTACATGTAAAACATACTGAACATAAATCCAGTTTTCATTTTACAGAAAAAAGCAATAAGAATCAGTAGTTGAAGCAGATATAGAAATCCATCCAATCCATTATTTAGTAAGTTACAACTTTAGATATTAGGTGATCTAGTTGACCACAGCATTTTGAAGCTAATGTATAAAGCACACAGTGAATGTTTGCCAAACACCATACAAAAAGATCTGAAAAAAGAGAAAGTCATTATAATTTAAAAGGATACGAAATACTTAAAAAAAAAAAAAAAAAAAAAAGATTTAGAAATAAAGTGTTGGAGCGATGTGTTTCAGTGTACGGAGTCAGTTTATAGAACAATCTGGATAAAGAAACCAAAGAAACTAAACCAGTTATTGTGTTAAAAAGATTGTTAAGGACTCTGTGATGAGAAAATATAATGAATGAGGTTAATTTGTTGTGTTATGTTGTGTTCTATGGTATTTAGTAGATAATAAAGTGTAAAATGTGAAGTATGCATTAGGAATCAGCGGCATGTTGGCCTGCGGCTGTTTTGGTTGGTCATTTTTTGTTGTTACATAAATGTGATTATATTGGTTTAATTATTTTGTGAGAGGGCAGGTAATAAAAGATTTTCTTCTTTCTGCTCCTTTTCATACAGGTGTTTGAAAATTTTGTTGTATTGATTGTTTTGTTTTTGTAAGCTCTTGTTAAGAGTAAAATAAATATTTTAAATAAATAAAACAGACAACGAAGACAACAAATATCCCGGTAGGTGATATGTTTGTTAAGCAAACTTTGGTGAAATTAGTAGAATATTGCACAAGTAAGTAACCCTAACATAATTATTACAGCCATCGAACACCATCGACAGTAGTGGGGTACCTAGCATGAGCTGCTGTATGGAGATGTAGATTTGGGTGTAAGTGAATACTTTATGCCATGATCTCTGTAGCAGCACTAGCTTATCATGTTGGCTGCCTGCCTGTCACTTAAAACTCAATAATTGCCTTCACTAGGGGCCTCATTCATAAAGCTGGTGTAGGAACAAAAACCAGCATACGCCAACTATAGTCAACTTTTGGGATTTATAAAAACCAGACTGCACAATCCACTATTACCTTTCACACCACATGTTAGATATTAAAGCTGTCTGCAGAAACAAAGACGCACATTCTATATTAATTCTCCTGAGAATGCATGCTTGGGGGGGGGGGGGGGGGGGGGGGGGAAGGATTTTCAGGGAAAAGAGAGATGATAATAAGAACCTCAACCACTAAAATATGTTCTGTCATTGTGAAACAAAACTTCCATGTGATAAAATCCATCCAGATAAATAAGGTGCCAGTCTGCTGCCATCATATAGCATTCAGTGTGGAAAGTAGCTTTGGTCCTTCATTCCAGCAGAGCGGGACCAAACTGGAGGCTGGAGGTCTAGAAGTGATGCTACGCTAACGAAACACACAAGAGGAGGATTTCCTTTTATTTTTTTATTCTTACACAATGCTTTTTATTGTTGTACCAATTTCTGTCCACACGGTCTTTATTTCCTGCAACTCCTTGTCCACCTGGTTAATAGTGGTGATGGTGTCCCTCTGCATCTGCAGGACTTCCTCTGATGACACGGCTGCTGCGGTGCTGGGTGAAATCTCCGGCCTCACCCTTTCCAACCACAGCTGCAGCACTGTCAACTGGAGCGCACAGAAACTAGAAATAAATCTAGTTAACATTAAATAAACTGCTAGCAATCTCAGATCTATCTGTGCATATTTATTTTATACATTAAAACAAAAGACAATACCGTGTCATTACCGTCATTTAGCAGACGCTTTTCTCCAAAGCGACTTACCGTGGGCTGTAGCGTTACGGTGGTCTTAAAATTAAATGACTAGGTTGTTATGGCTTACTTTCATCTAATTATTAAAGCCAGCCATGTGGTAGCATGTAATGTCCCAGCAGTATGGAGAGCCTGCCATAATTTGCACTTACTTTTATGAAATGTACATCTTATGCTGATGAACATAAAAACGAGACAGCCTGTTTATTCTTCCTAAATGCAAGTATTTTGCCTCAAAGTATCCTACTGGAGTACATGTAACAGTAAAAAAATATATTTAAATGAGAAACATGTTTTAGATATAACTTACTGTTCTTATTGTTCTGATGTGCAAAGCATTGAATGATATATGAAAGGTTTGGATTGATTGTTTTGTACTTTGTTTCATTAACTATAAACTGTCTTTTACATGTCACATATAGTCGTCAGTCACGTGTAATGATGAGAATAAGAACCATTCAACTATTTCTTATTTTCCTCACTGTATTTTACTTCTTGTTGTCAACAACAGGTGAATAAAAAAGTTGTGATTTTGTCAGATGTTTATGTCTTTGAAATAGTTGTGTAAAGTGGATGCTTAACAATAGTCTGAAATGTTTTGTTAATTCACAAATTCTTTTCATGATTTATAAGTATATGGGCCTAATGTAAATTAGGTCACAGGGATTTATCACCTTCAAAAAGTAGGTCCCCTGAAAAAAAAGTTTGGGAAACACTGACCTAGAAAGCCACACTTGAAGGTATTTCCTCAAACAGTACTAGGTGACAAGAAGAGGGCCTTTAACAACACATTGCATTCACAGCACAAATTGCTTGAATATACAATTGTTTGGCATTTACACAATTCCTTCCAAATTCTTTTCGCATCACATGAAGGGTATTCAAACTAGTAGAAGGCAATGTATAAAAATGGAGGTTTTAGGCCAGACATGGGCAAATTACGGGCTTTTTAATACGGCCGGCCGAACTTGTCCAATTTAAAAAATATATCAAAATTATTCATCAATCATTCATCTTGTCCCTGCAATGCCCGCGTTTCACCAATAGATGGCACCCTGACCACTGGTGGACCTTTGTTGAAGTGTGTTACTCTTTATTTCACATTCATTTTCCCGTCGCCATTTGAGCCCTTCTGTAAAAATGAGCGTACCAAAGTAAAGGAAAGTGGACAGTGAGTGCCGAGTGTTAAAGAGTGGACAACAAAATATTTTTTCACTGAAGTCCGGTCAACGGCTGTATGTCTGATATACCAAGAAGCTGCTGCGGTTTTCAAAGAGAATATCAGCCGTCACTTTGTCACGAAGCATGCAAACTATGCTAGCAAGCAGTCAACGCAAGAACGGCCAGCTACTGCACATAGGTTGGCGGCTAATTTACAGACGCAGCAGAATTTTTTTCACCATCAAATTGGCAAAGGCTAGCAAGCCTTTCTCCGAAGGCGAGTTTTTGAAAGAATGCATGGTAAAGACAGCAGGTCTCTTGTGTCCGGAGTGCAAAGGAAAGTTTGAAAAAAACAGTTTATCACGCAGGACAGTGACTTGCCGTGTGGAACTAATTGATAAAGATATAGTGAGCGAGTTAAAAAAAAAGGCGGGGACCTTTAAGTTATATTCACTAGCACTGAATGAAAGTAAAAACATAAAAGACTCTGCTGAGCTACTAATTTTTATCAGTTATAAACAACAGTTTTGAGATAAATGAGGAGCTTTGGAGCATGGAGTCACTGAAGGGGAAAACACATCGAGAGAATGAAGCTACCTTGGAGTAAACTTGCCAATGTCACCACGGATGGATCAGAAAATTTAACTGGACAAAAACCTCGGACTGCTGAAGAGAAATCAGGAAAAAGTGAAAGATCAAAATCCTGAGCAGGATGTTATTTTCCTTCACTGCATCATTCATCAGGAGTCTCTGTGTAAGTCTGTATTGCAGCTTAATCATGTCATGGATCCAGTTGTAAAACTTGTTAACTTCATACGAGCAAGGGGGCTTAGTCATCGTCAGTTCATTACGTTCTTGGAGGAAACCGATGCCGATCACCAGGACCAGCTTTACCACTCTTGTGTCCACTGGTTAAGTTTGGAGAAAGTGTTTCAACGAGTGTGGGAGCTCAAAGAGGAGATTAGCTCGTTTTTGGCGTTAATGGGGAAATCTGAAAAATTTCCCAAGCTGAGTGACATGAACTGGCTTTGTGACTTTGCATTTGCTGTGGACATATTTTCACACACGAATGAGCTGGAAAGATCTGTTTGTGTACTACATGTACACAAATGTGAGAACCTTCAGATCCAGCTGATTTTATTCTCCAGACAAATGTCAAACAAAACTTTTGCTCATTTTCCCACGAAGAAATACTGCAATCACTGGACGACCTGCACAGAGAATTCTGCCATCGGTTCTCTGATTGTGAAAAAATGGACAAGTCACTTCAGCTGGTGTCCTGTCACAAGACCAGGAAACAGCACCACAGTAGCTGCAACTGGAACTGATCGATCTTCAGTCCGACTCTGCCTCAAAGGAGAAGTTCAAGTCTCTTAAACTGAATGACTTTTACGCTTCACTTACTGAAGCCACGTTTCCAAGCCTCCGGAGGACAGCACAGAAGATGTTTGTGGTGTTTGGCTCGACCGGTGTGTGATCAGACGTTTAGCGTCATGAACGTCAACAAAGCCCGTCACAGATCCAAGTCAACACCTCAGATCTATCCTGAGAACTAACTCCAGACTTTGATGCACTGGCAAAAAAGGGAGACCAACAACACTATTCCCACTGAAAATGGTGAGTTTTTCTACTGTGTTATGAAAAAAAATGCTTATGGAAATTTTGGAAGTGTGTTTTTTAATTAAGTGTGCATTTTTGCACAGCAGCGGAACAGAAATGGAGCGGAGCAGAAATGGTTGATTGAGTATTTTGTTAGGTAATAATATGTTTTGAATGTTGAAAGTGATGTCATTCATCTTTTTTTCATTAAATGTTGATTTCTTTAACTTTGCGCCTTCAATTAAAACATATTAAAAACAGATGCAATCTCCACGTTTGATAGATCACAGTGTGTGTGCTACTTTTATCTATTTCCATTTTCTCCTCCCAGTATTGTGCCAAATAGTGTGTAAACGCCGCATCTTGCATATTCAGTGAGACAAATGTACTACCTAGATTAGGGCTCTTTTGCACATTTTGCACTGTTAGTAGATCAGGTTGTACATTTTTTTGCGTGTACTTACTGTACTATGAGGTTTACATACTACACGCAACATTTTAGTATATCTGGCCCAAACACTCTATCCAAATGCTCCTGGCCCGGCCCTTCTTTCAAATTTTAGAATCTATTGTGGCCCGCAAGTTAAAAAGTTTGCCCATCCCCGTTTTAGGCCATGCATGCTTGGAGTAAACAAAATTAAATTCTTACAGATTCATCTGTGCGTGATGCTCTGGACAAGGCATATAAAACAGAGAAAAATGGCATCTACGTTGCTGTTACTGAAGTGATACTACTTACAGCTATGTAAAACCTCCCTCGAAGGGGACACTTTGAGGCAGATACTGTCATGGTTCATCTGATAAGGATCGGACGTCCCAGCTTCCCTGAATGCACCCTCTTTCCCCACACTGATTGTTGATGCGCTTCACCTGTACAGCGCTCTTTAAATACCTGCCTGTGACAGCTTCTCTCCGCCAGATCGTCTTGGTTCTTCCCTGCACGTATCCAGCCTTTAATTCTGCCTGCCTGCCTGCCGTTTAACCCTGTTATTCTGGACCTGGATTTTCGTCTCTGCCTGCCCCCTGTCTGGTAACGCTGATTTGTTTGTTATTGGATTCTTGGATTACTGACCTCAGGACCGTACACTGGATTTGGATTCTGGATCGCGGACTTATCTTCTCTGCCTTGACGAAGATTTTCAGAAGCCCCGCTTCTGTCATTTGGATTCCCTGACCCCGCCAAGTTATTCCCTCACTAACCTGTTCTCTACTCAGCAGTTATCAACCCACCCCAGCGGACTCCTTGCTGAATCTTCCGGTCCTGCTTTTTCCGTTCTCCCCGACAACCCAACTACACCTGGTACGTGGAGTAACATTATCCCACATCATTGTCACTGACTTTCTGCCTACTTACCCCTGTTCTCATACCCCACAGAAGAGCTGACCCTGCGAGACCGGATTGAACACCATTGCACATTCTTATTGTCCAATAAACCACTTTTCACCCAATCTCTGGAGCTCTGATACTTTGAGTCCTATCTGTGGGTTTGTGACAGATACATTGCAAAACAAAGGGAACTCTTTAGAGATAAACTGATTTCTAAACTTAATCCACTTATTGTAAAAAAGAGAAGGCAATAGGAAATGCAAAGTATACCAGTAGCAACATTCAGAATGAAATAATGGATATGAAGACATTATCAGAGAAGTAAAGGAAAGCGAGTGCTTCTCTGTGATCGCAAACAAAAGACCTAAAAAGAAGGCGCAACTATAATTAGTACTTAGGTACTACTACAATGGTGCTGTTCAAGAGTTTTTTAGAGTTCCAGAGAGCAAGTCTGCTACATGAGGCAGGACTCCATCCATCCAATCAAGTTCAAGTCTCCGGGCTGGCAACTAAGGTAAACCACTTGGGGGCCCTGAGCAAGGCCCAACAGCTCAGTGATACCAGGTGGGCCTGTTGTTACAGTGCATGTAAAAACATCACGGTTATATTAAGAGTACTTTATGAGCTCAATGTCGAGAACAGTGGCGACAGATCAGTGGAGGTGTGGCGAGGTGGTAAAGCTATAAAAGATTTGTTGTATTTAAAATAAGGATGACAACGCCAACTGGGGGGTTAAACCCCCAGTAAACCTAAAAACCCCAGTAATCCCCCCAATTTCCTTTTAAAACAGTTAATAAAAACATAAATTATAAATAAAAGCTGACAATTCTCCAAAATACCCTATATACCGGGGTTAAGATTGTATGGAGGCTACAGCCCTACAAATAAAAAAAGGGTTCAAACATGCCAAACAAAAAGAAGCCACCAACAGAAGCACTTCCAAAAAAAAAAAAAAATCTGGGGCTGCATCCCCCGTGGTAATCTGTCTGGGATCATCCCTCGCGCTGGAGTGTAAGGGTGAACTGTCAGTAACAACTGTCCACCTGCGGATGGACGGGAGGAGCAGACAGGAATCCCAAACAGAGACAAAACAGCAGGGAATCCACACACACCGCGATAGCATAGGATGCGCTAATCCCCATGTCTAAAAGAGAAACACACAAACCCTGTTATTACCCGTGTTAATACTCTGCTCTGTCTGCAGAGCAAATGCCGTCTTACCAAGTAGCTACACCCCCTCATGTGGGGAGGGAGAGAGAAGAAACCAGCAACACTGCAGCAGGTCTGGACGAACTGCCCCGGCAACCAAACTCAGTCACCAAGCAGCACACCGCCAAAGTGGAGCTGTCTGGTATCAACATGGCCCGGACAGCCTGTGTGCAACGCAATACTGTGGAAGAACAAATCAGATGTAACTACCCAAGAGCTGCCACAGCCCCAACAGAGAGAGAAAGAGACCATGGCACTTACGATTGCAGTGGAGACAATGTTGACACTGGCACACAACCCGCCAGCATACAGAGCATACTGCAGGGACAAACACCTGCCCGGATATAAAGGCGCTCTCCTCCGCCCAGCAATCAGTGCCATATGCGCTACACCTTGCAGTGGCAATGTGTGAGTGAGGAAATTGGAGTGAGACAATTCCACTCCACTACAGAGGCACAGGGTCTGCTGGACAAACTGAACTCACTTGTCAATTTAGCCACATTCAGAAAAAATGAAGTTGCTTTCTGACGTACTTCAATCTCCATCTCTTGATCTAGCCAGGGCTGTAGACCTAATCCATGAACTTCAAGAAAGCTGGGACCAGTACAGAAGCAAATCCTGTTTTGATGAGCGGTGGCAAAAAACAGTGGCTACAGCAAAACAGTGAAATGTTGCAGCGGAGAGAGCTGAGCGGCAGATTGCAGGGAGTTTAGTAGAGTCTGCTATTGAACAGCATGGGTCTAAGGACGATGACAAAGACTAGTTTAGGAGGGAAGTATTTAGCCCATTCTGCACCATGTGTATGCAGAGATATAGAGGGACTTCAACAATACAAACTGTAATATTATGAGGGGTATACAAGCACTAAACCCCAATGGTAAGAGTTTTTTGTCAAAGGAGATGGTTTTAACTTTGGCTGGTCTGTATGAATGTGACATTGAAGACTTCAAACATGAGCTGTATCAAGCTAGGAAGGTTGTTCCGAGGAGAGAAAGTTGTGGGAATGAACTCTGCAGTGTTTTGGAGTTTACCACCTTTCTAGAGCCTTACAAAGAGGTGTTTCATCAGCTTTTTCGTTTGTGTAGAACAGCTCAAGGCTTGCCTGTCAGCAGTGCTGCTTGTGTAGTTTTCACTGCTAAAGCTTCTAAAAAAATATCTACAACCAACCAGTGTTGGGGTAGTTACGCTAAAAAAGTCATTAGTTACTAGTTACTCATTACTTCTGTGAATTCTAGGTGAGGTTTTTGTTGGCAAAATCGACTTCTTATTAATTCTGCCAGGGATTTTCTCTCGTTCCCTTCGTACCAGCTGCAGGAGGTGGGGAGAGACCCTAGCGCTGTCTCTGTCTAACTTTGGCCCTCATGCTATCTGCAGAATAAATGTGTGGATCCATCCTGATCCCTGGTGTGACGTCACTAACCAGCAACTAGTGTGCCTCTAGAGAGAGAGTGGCGCCACCGGAAGCTCAAAATCCGATCATGTGGTCCATGTAGCCTCCAAAAGTTCCAGGAAGTGTTTGGCGGCCAATACAAAATAATAAGAAAACTACGATAATCGGTAAATAATGATCAATGAAGGCTTTGCTTTGCAATATTTTTATAGTTGCGTTCATTGATATGAATCATGTTAAGTTTACTAAACCTGTATGACATCAACAGCAATGTAATATTTTCTGTTTTTTTAACTTTATTTTTCAGACTTGACTGAGGCATACCAACAGGTGACGACAATGATTTACCAAGTGACTACACAATAAATCTAGGCTCATAGCATAATGATAACTGTTCTTACAAGAAAACTATATCCAATAAATAAAATTTAGATCCCAATTCATTTCAAATAAATGGGTTATCTATTCTTACTTATTAGTATCTACTTGTGTGAATTGCTTTTAAGTCATAAGACTTATTTTGACTGAGGCAGACTGACTCACAATATAATGTGTTCTTACAGAAAATCCATGGCAAATAAATAAAATTCTGATTTCAATTCATGGAAAATACATGTCTTTCTATCACTATTTGTTAACTATCCCAAGACTTACTCCCTACATATACATAATAAATCAGACAAACACCCTTTGTTTTCCAAATGCATTTAATACCTAAAAGAATTCCTTTACAATAAAACTCGACTAGATCAGCATGTCTAGCCATTTCTTTTCTCTGCTATCCTTGAATACAGTCTTCACCATGGTATGCTGTGCTGCATGGGGATGCTCCAATCGCTCAGAGAAAGGCGTGCGTATGTATGGCTTCCCCAAAGACAGGGACAGAAGGAAAATATGGATGGCCAAAGTCAACAGGATACATTTGACCACCACCAGGGACTGTAAAAACAAAAAAATATGTGAGGTAATCATATTAAAACAATGCATTTACACATTTTCAAAGATAATATCATTGGGAAGTTTAATATTTTTAAATTAAACACAGAGAACACATCACAGGGAGATTTATATGGTTGAGGTTGCAGAATGTAGAAAAAAAGACAGGAAACAACACTTAAAAGTGGCCAAACCAGGAAGGTGAAGAAGAACAGTATCCCAGTTAACGTCAGGCAACCCCAGAACAGCTGAAAGTTCTTCAGGACAATGCTGCACGAGGGAAGAGTGATATACTTCCCTTAAGCATCTCTCTGCTTCTCTGCTCTCATCCTGCACACTGGGAGAGTGCTGAGTGCTGTCTAGTGCAGCAAATGCACTCAAGTACAATCAGCCACTTATTTTGTGTATATTTTGTTAAGTTCTTAAGGTTAACATGTTTGTTACATTTAACAGGTTTTATAGTTGCAAAGATTGTAAACATATATACTAAGAGTATTGTGCTATCTAATACTGTGTATTCATCTTCATATCTTTGTCCATAATTCCACAGCCTTATAAATACATTAAAATTAAATAAAAATGTAACTACAATCGCTCTCCCTACACATTAACCTCGCTATCAACGGTGTTGGATCAATTTATATTGACGAACAGAATTTACATTCATCAGCCTGTGGCATCTGTTGCTATCACTGTGCTAGCATAAACTTTTATCGGTTTATAATCTCTAAATATATTAATCTAGACGGTGACAATCCGTCAACATATTTAATTACTCCTGTCAAGTTGATTTTGATGCACAATTGATATGGAAATATGACTATTAAAACATCTTACCTTGAAGAAGTGTAGCTCCGACAATCTGCTCTATTGAAATACACTGACAGTCGCTTAGCTTTTGCTAACTTCCGGGAACTTTTGAGGGGCTCCATACGCCGCCATTGCTGTGAAAAAACTGAACCATTGCAGTGAACGGAGATGGCGCCACTCTCTCTCTAGAGGCACTCTACCAGCAACCATTCAAGAGCCGCTACAGCAGCATACTTTACCATGGCGGAGCAGATAATCATTCTTCAAAAATACAAAGAATTCAGATACATCATCCAGGCCAAAAACAACACTGCTGCCGCAGCAACAGTCCGTTAATGTGTAAATTGGTGTGATTATAGCATATTAATTGATGGGACAATATAAACGGACAGCACTCTGAATATCACTGCCCAGACGTTAGGGGCGGAGCTTCTTCAGCTCCTTCTTTCCTTCACTTTTCCCCTTCAGTTCTTTAGAGGCTCAGCACCCTGTGTGAGTGAGTTTTGTGTTGGAATATTAAAGGTCCCATATTATACACTTTATTCCCAATCTGAGACCATTCATTAATATCTAAATGAAATATTTCCGCCATGGTATGGACAAATCGACCCTCAGTTTGAGTGCAGCGGCTTCTCTTCACCTCCCTCTTTTTAGCAGCTTCAGAAATGTGCCGTTTATGGTGGGCGGAACCCTGGTGGAGCAGCTCAGCTGTTGGCTCCGCCCATCGCATCGCCCGTCATGAGGTGATTGACAGGTTAGGCCTTAGCGGTAACTAGACGCTGATTACAGCGTAGTGAAGGATAAACAAACGCCGGAACACCGGAACCCATTCCTGAAGCCCCCATTACCGACCCAAACCGTGACGCACGGAGAACACAGCTAGCTACGCTCATCAATCTGATGCACAATGGCACCGGATACAAACAGTAGAAACAGTGACTTGGCTACATTTACAACAGTGCTAATATATTTTCAAGCTATCAGACTAATAAGGCCGAAACGATAAAATAACTGCCAGCTCTTACCTCTCCAGCTGTGTCACGGACAGTTGGTATTGAACCTGGCTTCAGCTTCAAACGGTTGGCGAAGCCTGCTTTCCATGCCCCCATGTTGTGGAAACAGTCCTCTTTGAAATGCTGGCCACAGACATGCAAAACCTTTGGAAGTTTTCCGGGTACATTTCCTCCAAAAATAAAATTAATCCACTCAGTCCTCGTGGGTTCAGTGGATGGAAGTAAAAAAACGTTTTCGTGTTCATTTATGCAGCCACAAACAGAACAGTGCTTCTGTCGCTTAGCCATGTCCGCTAACGAGGGTTGCCGAAGAGGGAAAAACACTGGGCGCTAGGTGATTTTTAGAGGGCGGGCTTTGAGAGCCGGTAAGCAGGTCCATCGCTCTGTGGGGAGTGGTTATTGTCCCTTATGACGTCTTAACGTACAGGCTTTCAAACTCGCTCAATTCAGCGCTTACTTCCCTAGAGGTGGAGCAGGGGGGAGAGAGAGCGCCTGAAAGAGTTTCACACTTACGGGTCTCCTACACATGCGGGGGGACCAGTATGACTGTTCCAAAACCATTAAAAAGTGAATTTTGCATAATATGGGACCTTTAATTCCTCACCGTGACGGCACGAGCAGCTGTGTGTTCCACGGTTCTGCAGTTCTGACATGTGTGTGTTATTCCAGATGCAACCCTAGTGGAGCTGAATGGACTTGGGAACAAGTCAAGAACAAGTACGTAAAGCGATCAATGACAAGGCTTTATATTCTTCATGAAAAACTCACATCTGTCCCTGAAACCTCTCTCTCTCCCAAGCGCTTTTCTCATGATCCAATCACCAACATCAACAGAATGGGCAGGACATCTTCCAAGAGAACTGATTGGTCAGGAGGTGGTGCTTTTATACTCATTGGCTGTGTCCAAATGTGCACCCTACTCCCTAACCCCTCGTTCACTACATAGGGCTGTACTACATAGCACACTACATAGTGACTCATTCTCTTAGCGATTCGGACACGAAGCTCCCTATTTTTTCTTCGCCGCAAACCATGTGACTACCGCCGTCACAACGGCAACCACAAACGCATCACTCGATGCAGTATTCTCCATCGGAGAAATGGCACAAGTTTTAAATTTCTTCTTATGGACGCTAATTCAGCTTTTAATCGTCAAAATAAGTAAACAACGGCAGAGAAGACGAAGGAGACATGTGATGAGGAGAAAACGGATGAGGAAAATGGCACTTGTTGCGTTAGCAAGACACCACGTAAGTGAATAGTTTTTTTTTTTTTTTATCCTGTTTATCACAATCAGACAACACCATCTTCTGGGCAAAGTTAAATGTACTTTTGGCCCTTATCTCAAATTAAAAGCTGCTGTTACAGCTAGTTTTATGGGAGATCAGTCTCCTTTCTCTATAGAGAACACTGAAGGCCTTTATGTAGACCAAGAACAGGCCTCAACTCCAGCTTATATCACATCTTAGTTATACATGTTATAAATTGTATGTACACTGGATTTAAACTAAGAATAAATTGAGACACTAAATAAAATGACTTTTTACATAGAATGAACTTTATTGGTTAAAAGAACACCACATTGGAAATTAACCAACAGAATAACATGTTTAACAACAAACAACACTGAGCTCCTTCAAACATTGAATTTTAAGTAGCTACATTACTTGGGAAGTTGTTTTTTTTCCTTTTTCCTTTTAGTTTTCTGTTTTATTTTTTTCCTTAAGTGTTTCACACAAACTCACCAAGTTTTATTTCTTTTAGGGACCACCACTTTACAGCCAGGTGAATAAAAACGTCCCCCTCCTGACCATGTATTTTGATGGTCACTCTGACCTCCACCCTTACTTTGCCTGAACCGAGACACCATCTCGGGTCTGATTGGGCAGCTTTGGGCCACAGATCACCATGGCTGGGGGAAACACCTGGACGTTTCTCTTCTGGCTGGCAAGTGGCACATCATACCGTGTTGTGGCCCAGGCCTTTGACATGCCCAAGGCCACGGTCTGCGACGTTGACCATACTGGCTCTGCGCAGAAGGGTCATCAACTTTCCCTCTTTGGATGGACTGGCAGAGGTTTCAGCTGGTTTCCAGAAGCTTGGTGGATCTGCAGCATTTAGGAAGGTGGTGGGAAGCATTGATGGCTGCCACGTCAGGATCAAGCCCCCTGGTGAGAATGCAGAATGTTATTTTAACAGGAAGCTTTTTCATTACATTCAGTTCCAGGCAGTGTGTGACCATAGAGGCAGATTTCTGGACATTTTTGTTGGATATCCAGGATCAGTACATGATTCCCGTGTACTAAAAAACAGCCCCTTGTACACCCAACATCTTTACCCACCGAACGGCTTCATCATTATCGGTGATGGTGGATATCCGTGCCCGTCACAGCCCATCACCCTCCTTACTCCTTACAGGGAGCCTGTAAGGAGTCCCGTTGAAGCCCGGTATAATCGACACCACTCCAGGGCACGAGCTGTAATAGAGAGAGTATTTGGTGTTTTGAAAAGCAGGTTTTTTTCTTGTTTTATTCCTTTGTCTTGTTTTGTTCTGAAGTCAAACAGCAAATTAAATATGTAAAAAACATTTCAAAAGACACAAGTGTAAATAGTTTCAGTAGAATAAGTGTGTCCCTATAAATATGCCTTTAAAAATGTAACTATAATTGAAATATCCCGTTATAAGTTATGTATAAGTTTATTGTTTGAGTTTCTATTTTTATTCTAAATAAAAAGAACTCATCATTAAATGTTCCAACATTTTATTTAATTTTCTCAATTATTTTTTCTAATAGAGACAACAATCTCTCCTCCCTTTCCTCCTCCTTTTTCTCCCTTTCCTCTTCTCTCTTTTCTCTCTCTTCCTCTCTCTTCTCTGCCTTCTCCAGAAAATGGAGAAGACTCTCGAGCCTCGGCCGCTTGGCAGGGGTGCTGCTCTCGCCCTCATCTTCCTCATCATGTGGTACTGAGACAGAGGAGGGTGCCACAGACGTGGAAGGGCTCTCCTCCCAGGATGAAGCAATAAGGCAGGGAGGCCGTACAGACGGTTTGCTGCCTATCGCCTCATCCATCAGGGAGAACCACTTCCATGATGCAGCAGTGGGCTCCTCCGTCTCAGTGCCAGTTCCTGTGGGTGGTTTCCTGAGCTCCTTCAAACATGGAATTTTAAGTAACTGTAACATGGTATTTACATTGTACTGTATATACCGATCACATTTGAAACTACAAAAGTCACAAACCTTGTAGGTTTTTTTTAGGTTTTCCCACTTTTTGGCTGCCCGGGCAGGGCTGACCTCCCGGCTCAGCCCCATATTCTGCAGCACAGCCCTTAAACCACACACCACACACAGTATTAAATAATAGCAGCAGCAATAGTACTTACATTAAATTAAAATAATAAGCTTACTCCCAGCCGGCAGCCGAAGCAAACCTCCTCCCATTAAAGAGGTGGTCCTCTGCCACACGGAAGCGGACCAGCTTTTCCACGTTCTCATCCGTCCCTAAAAAAACAAAAAACAGCATATATCATATACTACAACATAACCTAAACATGTACCCAACTTATTTTCTGATAAGCAGTTAATTAATAATTAGTGTTAGAAGATGTCATGAACATCGCTGAGCAAATGCACGAAAAGCTAACAAAAGCTGAATGCGATCGTTGACTATCCTCAATGTATTTATATATATATATATATATATATATATATATATATATATATATATATATATATATATGTGTGTGTGTGTGTGTGTGTGGTCACAATGACCAAAAACCTTCACATCACAAGTTGTTTTTTATTTCAATGCATTAACAACACTCAGTTATTGGATATGATTAATAAAATACTTACATTTATAGGTCATTTTGCGCCGCTCGATATTTTCGCCTCCTTGCACCATGATGAGCTTTGGCCCGCAATGCATTGTGGTCTATATTGACCCGTCTAGTGACCATCGATGCTCACTACTTTTCAAGATGCATTGTGGGTAATTTTGAGTGCCCTACTTTTTTCTTTCTGGACATTCGGACACCCCTACAAAATGGCGTGTTCCCTATATAGGGCACTATGCAGGGAGTAGGGTGCACATTTGGACACAGCCATTGATCTCTTATCCAGAACATAACCTGCTCCAGAGCTGGTTAACCATTCAGTTACCACGGTGACTTACCCTGGTAAGAAGTGAACCAGCATCGTAGTATGCAACACCCCTTATTGTAAGCGAAGAAATTTTGATTTCTAAATTAATATGACAGGTAAGCTGATAGGACAGCGCTGTGACGGTCTGTCATCTTGAAACTACAGCTGCCAGCAGGTGACAAATAGCACCAACTGCGCATTTTCCCTGCGAGCCAGCGCACAGTGAGATGCAGGAGGAGAAGATAAACGAGAGCGGCTTAAATGCAGGACAATATTAATTTGGGGTGTTGTTGAGGTTTTTTGACAGACGATGGCTACCGTTGTTCCAGTACGTGTTTGAGAAAGTGAGACGTTGGTGTGAACATCTGAATTGACATAATCAGAGTTAATAATATTTTTTATTAATAAAATATCATCAATATTCAGCAGTGAAGATTTAAACTGGTCCCAGGAAGGAAGTCACTTTGACGGCTGCAGACCAGTGACTTCATCTCCTTCTTTTAGTTAGTATATTTATTATAGTTATTAAACATTAGTTAGCTGTGGCATTGTTGAGTAAATAGCTGGTAACAAGCTGTAACTAGCTGGTTACTGGAGATCCTCATAGAGGACTTCATCTATCAGCACGTCATTGCCGTCGACTGGGATTTCCTGACAGATCTGCTCTCTGAAGGCCAAGGCGATGGTGTAAGGTTTCCCTCCGCCCTGTCTGCTGCAGCGCTGCAGGTACGTATCGTAGAATCCCTTCCCTCGTCCCAGACGTCTCCCAGACTGGTCAAAGCCCAGACCCGGCATCAAGATCAGGTCCAGGCCTCCTGGAGGTCAGAGTGTCATTCAGTTATTACTGTCTTATTAACCTTAATTTATGAAGATAATCTGCATCAGACAAGCAGACAGTTGTGGACTAACAGGAAATAATTAGATTAGATTAGATTAGATTAGATTAGATTAGACTTTATTATCTCACAGTGGAGAAATTCACTTGTTACAATGAGTAAGCATTATACATAGTGACCTGAGGCCAGTGCTTCCTCTCGGCTGTGGTCATCCTCAGCTGGCTGTCGGATGTTCCAGGACGTCAGAGGCAGCGTTTCCATGTCCTGCAGACTGTTAAGCTTCAACATGTCCATGTGGGAGCTGTTAAGCTCATATCTGGGGATAAAGCAGCTTTTTCCCCATCTGAACACATCTTTGATGATCTCCTGTGTGCACACTTCATCATCCATGCTGAGAAACACCGCGATCCGCTTTGATGACGCATACCTGGGGTTTCTGAACAGCTAGAAGTCAGAGAGAGTGATGAGGAGAAGTGATGAGGAGAAGTGACAAACCGTTCAGAACAGTTTGTTAAATCAATACACAGAAATTAAAACGTTGTCAGATACGTGACATGATACACTGAAATCTTTACAAAAACATTTATTTTTCATGTGTATGTGACAACAGACTAACAATTGATTCCAGTAAATCAGGCTGCTACAATAACAAAAAGAGCTCAAACCATGTCCCGGGCGAGGCAGGGGACACTGAGTCAAAGTAGGCAGTGCTCCACACCTCCATTGTTGAGGTGGCCGACCAAAGCTGTAGTTATAAGGTGGTTGGTGCCTGTTGCAGCCGAAATCCCCAAACTAGTTGGTGGACACTGGTGAGGGATGCAGTCATGCTGAAGGAGTCCTGTTTGTTCTTTTTGGCCTGTGGGAGGCAGCTGGCAGGTACCGGCAGGATAAACGGACTGTGTCACCCAGGGACTTCTGTAGGGGGTGCTCTGGGAATATGAAGTACCTGACCCCCTTGTACAAGCTGTCTGGTCCCTGTATGACAGGGCCAGAGCTTGGTCAATGCATTGCCAGCAGTAAGTTGGATTTGTTATCAGTGAAGGATGGGCTTTGCCATGGTTGCTCTTTGTCACTGATTCTGTTCATAACTTTTATAGACAGAATTTCTAAGATTAGCTGAGGTGTTGAGGGGCTCCGGTTTGGTGGACTCAGGATTGGGTCTCTGCTTTTTGCAGATGATGTAGTTCTGTTGGCTTCATCAGGTCATGATCTCCAACTCTCACTGGAAGGATTTGCAGTTGAGTGTGAAGCAGCTGGGAAATCAACACTTCACATCCAATACTATGGTCCTCAGCCGGAAATGGGTGGAGTGTCCTCTCCGGGTCAGGAATGGTGTCCTACCCCGAGTTGAGAAGTTTAAGAGTCTCTGGGTTTGGAGCAGGAGATCGACAGCTGGATTGGTGCAGCGTCTGCAGTCTGTTATGGTAAAAACTGAGCTGAGCCGAAAGGCAACATTCTCTACAGGTCAATCTACATTCCTACCCTCACCTATGGTCACGAACTGTGGGTAGTGACCGAAATAATGAGATCACAAATACATGCGGTTAAAATGACTGTCTGCCGGTGTAGTGTTGCCTTGCTGTGGCTAAGTTGTAGTTACTGACAGCGGTGGTGAGGACTGAGAGTTGAACAGAGTCAGAGCTCCATCTAATGGACAAACTGCTCAAAACAATCATTTTGCACAACTCCAACACTTAACATTTAATGTTTATGAGAAAGTAGGAATATACTGGCATTTAACTGGCAAAACTCTGGCCGATTACAATTACTCTGAAAAAGGCTATAACTGGCCGATTTAATCGGCTGGTCAATGGGTCAGGCTCTACTACTATTTTCAATAATTGAATACAAGCAGTCAGATAATTATGAACTTCTTGTTTATTTCTAATTATTTCAGAAATCAATTTGAATGTCCTGATATTGACAACCATCATAAAATGTAAACAATAATGTTATTTTCAACTTTATTACCGAACATTATTGTTCCACTGCCAGAAAATCAAGAGACATCATTACTGTGACATTCTGATTAAGCAAACCTGTAGGGGTGAGAATTATTACAGTAAAGCCGTGTGTTTTGTCCCTTCAGTCTTTCCATAGTTAGTTCTGACAGAATATGGAAGATGATGTTTTTCATGTTTTCTCTTATGGCCAGAAAACATTTGCCTGTAAGTATTCTACTCAATTTGTAACTGAGCACAGAGAATATTATTGAGGTAAACATTTATTGATGGACAATGTTGTTTTAATCCCGCTAGTTCATTCACCAATGCTAACCACTATGTTTGTCAATAAGCTTTTCCATAGACGTTAGCCTTAAGCTAACTTATTGGTTTTTACACATTTTGATGTGCAATGTTTTGTGATTTTACTGAGACAATGAAAGTGTTTCCAGTGAAATACTGATGCATTTTCTGTATGTTTGCTTAGTCAGGAACCATAACTGATTTAATGAGTCATTTGCAGTTTCACTGTACCGGCTGCGTGTACTTACATTTTCCAAAGTAAAATTTTTAAAAAGGATGCAGCCCCAGATCTGTCGAGGTGTTGCAGCAGCTAGATCACGCCACAATTGCAAGCGGTAGCAGAATATACTTTTAATCGATTATGTTTTGTTGCTTCATCGATGCAGAATCGTCCACGTCCGCATCTCAATGCTTCATAGAAAAGATTCAATTCAACCCCCCTGGTAGCAGGACTCTTCCTTAGAGATCAGGTGAGAAGCTCGGTCATCTGGAAGGGGTACAAAGTACAGTGGCTGCTCCTCCGCATCGAGAGGACCCAGCTGAGGTGGCTCGGGAATCTTATCAGGATGCCTCCTTGACGCCTCCCTGGCAAGGTGTTCTCCGTGAGGAGACCCTGAAGGGACTCTCGGTTGGCCTGGGAACACCTCGGGATTCCCCAGATGAGCTGGCAAATCGGGCTGGGGAGAAGGAAGTCTGAGCTTCCCTGCTGACCCCAGATAAACAGCCAGAAAATGGATGAAAGGAAACTACTAATTATTAGATTTTACTGCACAAACAAAAAGGGAGGGACTTAAAAATGGGACTAAAAAAATGGAAATTTGATTAATAAAATGGTGCAGTGATAAAATACATCCATTCAAAGTAAAAAAAACAGTTCACATTCAATAAAATGTACATAAAATTATATTTATTTTGTTATTTAGCTGTTTCTAGATGTTCTAGATGCTGAGTGTTGATTCAGTGCTGTATAGTGTTGATAACAACACGTTCTGTCAGCTCTGACTCGTTACCTCCGTTTATAAAACCATAGTTATTTAGTCAGATTGTACAAACTTTATAGGGTTTGAAAAACTTTCATCTTCATTTTTTTTTTTTTTTAAACCCTCTCCATGACTTTGGCTTCATGCTAACAGCTAGCTGAACGTCATCTTCTGCTTATTTATTTTTTATTTATTTAACCTTTATTTTTATCAAGCATCTGCTTGGTGGAGGGGTGGAGTGGGGGGGCACTGAGGCAAAAAGACAGACCTAGGGTCACAGATTCTCTGTGGACTTGTATTTAAACACAATGTAAATGCAGAGGTATGAAGGGAGTAGTCCCGTAATATCTTTATAGATAAAATGTACCTGTGAAGAATCCCGCAAGCGAACAGGGACAGCCAACCACCCTTAGCATACAATGTACAGTGTTTTTTAACCCGGTAATGCATCTCAAAGCAGCATGGGACACAGTATCCAGCATTTGTAATGATGTTGCAGTAGCATTAATGTAAAGTACATCTCCATAGTTCGAGAATGGCAAGAATGTTGCAGCAACAACGTTTTTAAGAAATAAAACCTCACATGAACCTGATATAAACCTAGTATAACCTGACATGAACCTGATATAAACCTAATATAACCTGACATGAACCTGATATAAACCTAATATAACCTGACACGAACCAGATATAAACCTAATATAACCTGACACGAACCTGATATAAACCTAATATAACCTGACACGAACCTGATATAAACCTAATATAACCTGACACGAACCTGATATAAACCTAATATAACCTGACACGAACCTGATATAAACCTAATATAACCTGACATGAACCTGATATAAACCTAATATAACCTGACATGAACCTGATATAAACCTAATATAACCTGACATGAACCTGATATAAACCTAATATAACCTGACACGAACCAGATATAAACCTAATATAACCTGACACGAACCTGATATAAACCTAATATAACCTGACACGAACCTGATATAAACCTAATATAACCTGACACGAACCTGATATAAACCTAATATAACCTTACATGAACCTGTTATAAACCTAATATAACCTGACATGAACCAAATATAAACCTAATATAACCTGACATGAACCTGATATAAACCTAATATAACCTGACACGAACCTGATATAAATCTAATATAACCTGACACGAACCTGATATAAACCTAATATAACCTGACACGAACCTGATATAAACCTAATATAACCTGACATGAACCTGATATAAACCTAATATAACCTGACATGAACCAGATATAAACCTAATATAACCGGACATGAACCAGATATAAACCTAATATAACCTGACACGAACCTGATATAAACCTAATATAACCTGACACGAACCTGATATAAACCTAATATAACCTGACATGAACCTGATATAAACCTAATATAACCTGACATGAACCAGATATAAACCTAATATAACCGGACATGCTCATGCACGCTGCAATACATTAACAAACATGGAGGAATAAGGTAGCAGACGTGTTTCAGAGCAGGGTAATGCACTACAAGATGACCACCCAACCCAAACCGAGGAGCTTGTACCTAAAAGAGGGGCAACTTCTGTGACATGGACGTGGTTTGGATATAAAAAGATCGACGTGGAACAGACAACCGTTGTTTGTAAAGTATGTCGGCTCCTAGTCCCAACAACGGACTCCAACATTAATAGCTTATTTTATCACCTGCGCAAGAATCACGACAAAGAATACACAGTCAACAAGCAAAAGCAGCGTCGAGCGGTGGCGAAAGTGCTTTTACCCATGCAACACCATAGCTCCCGCGGATGGAAGGAGATCTTTACTGCCGTTTCCAAGCACATCTGCAAAGATATGGTTACAATCTATACGGTGGAAAAACGTGAGTTTGTGAGTTTGTGTGGTGCAAACACTCAGTCCGAGATATGAAATGCCCAGCCAAAAACATATTAATAAAGTTGCGCGTAGAAGCCTGTGATTTGGCAAATAATCTTATTTTTTCTGTTTTAATTTATATCCAGGCTACCTGAAGTACTTTTGTTTACCTCTTATACCTCATATTATATTTATGCATGATATATTGTAATCCTTTTGCAGATACACTTTAAGCTTGAGAGGCTCCATGTTTACATTTGGTATTTTGTAACCTACATTCGTTTAGGGGCTAAGCCTGTAGGTCTGTATTATTTTTGTTTACTGCTTGAACTTGTAAAAATGATTTTTTTCATATGTTAGGATTTTGTATAATTATATTGTGAGCCTGATTTTGTTGCACATTAAACTTCAAAGTTTACATCTGGTATTTTGCCCTGCACTGTGATCTTTAAACCCAGAAGTGTTCAGTTTATCTTTTATACCCAATAGGAAAAGGCAGGTCTTTACCAATATTTGTGCTAGCGTGCTGCTTTCTACTGCCTACTCTAGAGAACAAAGAATAATACTTCTTACATGTACATGATGCTACAAGAGAAGTCTGGGTGGTGTTACTGTTACAAAGTAGGCTACTGCTACATGTTTATTGTTAATGGCAGATGTTACCATGACCATCACGTTTTGCTTGGAAAGAAAAAAGTTCTAAACTAAAGAAGTATTTAGTACATACTACCTTTTATTTGTTTAGCAGATCATTTTGTATATCTGCATTTCTACGTTGCAATTTTATATAATTTTATACAGTTTTATATAAACTATTCATTAACTGAAACTACAAAAACTTCCTATATCGTGTATATCATTATCAGGATATAAAATTAGCGATATCGGAATATGAGATTTTGCTCATATCACCCAGCCCTACATGACATGAACCTGATATAAGCCTGATAAAAACCCAACATAACCCTGATATAAACCTGACACGAACCTGATATAAGCCTGACATAAACCTGATATAAGCCTGATAAAAACCCAACATGAACCTGATATAAGCCTGATAAAAACTCGACATGAACCTGATATAAGCCTGACATGAACCTGATATAAGCCTGATAAAAACCCGACATGAACCTGATATAAGCCTGATAAAAACCCAACATGAACCTGATATAAACCTGACATGAACCTGATATAAGCCTGATAAAAACCCGACATGAACCTGATATAAGCTTGATAAAAACCCGACATGAACCTGATATAAGCCTGACATGAACCTGATATAAACCTGATAAAAACCCGACATGAACCTGATATAAACCTGACATGAACCTGATATAAGCCTGACATGAACCTGATATAAGCCTGACATGAACCTGATATAAGCCTGATAAAAACCCGACATGAACCTGATATAAGCCTGATAAAAACCCGACATGAACCTGATATAAACCTGACATGAACCTGATATAAGCCTGATAAAAACCCGACATGAATCTGATATAAGCCTGATAAAAGCCCGACATGAACCTGATATAAACCTGACATGAACCTGATATAAGCCTGATGAAAACCCGACATGAACCTGATATAAGCCTGACATGAACCTGATATAAGCCTGATAAAAACCCGACATGAATCTGATATAAGCCTGATAAAAGCCCGACATGAACCTGATATAAACCTGACATGAACCTGATGTAAGCCTGATAAAAACCCGACATGAACCTGATATAAGCCTGACATGAACCTGATATAAGCCTGATAAAAACCCGACATGAACCTTATATGAGCCTGATAAATACCCGACATGAACCTGATATAAGCCTGATAAATACCCGACATGAACCTGATATAAACCTGACATGAACCTGATATAAACCTGACATGAACCTGATATAAGCCTGATAAAAACCCGACATGAACCTGATATAAACCTGACATGAACCTGATATAAACCTGACATGAACCTGATATAAGCCTGACATGAACCTGATATAAACCTGACATGAACCTGATATAAGCCTGATAAATACCCGACATGAACCTGATATAAACCTGACATGAACCTGATATAAGCCTGATAAAAACCCGACATGAACCTGATATAAGCCTGATAAAAACCCAACATGAACCTGATATAAACCTGACATGAACCTGATATAAGCCTGACATGAACCTGATATAAGCCTGATAAAAACCCGACATGAACCTGATATAAGCCTGATAAAAACCCGACATGAACCTGATATAAACCTGACATGAACCTGATATAAGCCTGATAAATACCCGACATGAACCTGATATAAACCTGACATGAACCTTATATAAACCTGACATGAACCTGATATAAGCCTGATAAAAACCCGACATGAACCTGACATAAGCCTGATAAAAACCCGACATGAAACTGATATAAGCCTGATAAAAACCCGACGTGAACCTGATAAAAACCTGACAAAAACCTGCTAAAAACCAGACATGAACCTGATATAAGCCTGACAAAAACCCGACATGAACCTGATATCAGCCTGACATGGACTTGATATAAGCCTGATTTAAGCCTGACATGAACCTGATATAAGCCTGATAAAAACCTGACATGAACCTGATATTAGCCTGATAAAAACCCGACATGAACCTGATATAAACCTGACATGAACCTGATATAAGCCTGACATGAACCTGATATAAGCCTGATAAAAACCCGACATGAACCTGATATAAGCCTGACATGAACCTGATATCAGCCTGACATGGACCTGATATAAGCCTGATATAAGCCTGACATGAACCTCATATAAGCCTGATAAAAACCCGACATGAACCTGATATAAGCCTGATAAAAACCCGACATGAACCTGATATAAGCCTGACATGAACCTGATATAAGCCTGATAAAAACCCGACATGAACCTGATATAAGCCTGATAAAAACCCAACATGAACCTGATATAAACCTGACATGAATCTGATATAAGCCTGATAAAAACCTGACATGAACCTGATATAAGCCTGACATGAACCTGATATAAGCCTGATAAAAACCTGACATGAACATGATATAAACCTGACATGAACCTGATATAAGCCTGATAAAAACCCAACATGAACCTGATATAAACCTGACATGAACCTGATATAAGCCTGACATGAACCTGATATAAGCCTGATAAAAACCCGACATGAACATGATATAAGCCTGACATGAACCTGATATAAACCTGATATATGTTTGACATAAACCTGATAAAAACCTAAAATAAACCTGACATAAACCTGATAAAAACCTACAATAAACCTGACATGATCCTGATAAACCTAATCAAAACCTTACGTAAACCTGATACAAACCTAATATAACCTGACATGAACCTCATATAATAGGAATAAAGTCCAGTGTGGAATAACCAGGAATTACCTGGTAATGACTGGAATTCTTCCTGAAAATCTGAAACCTGCTGCAACAGGACAAGAATATTTACTTTTTTCCCCCCTCAAGTGAATAATTCATACATCTGTTTCTGTAATTACTTTAAGCAGTCTGGTTGCGAGTTGATCATTAAAAAGATGGTAAACAGTCAATGGCCTGCAATTTTGAATTTTAATGTTTTGCCTGGTAAAATGAAGGTTAAATAAATAAGATAAAAGGTCTGACCTAAAACAGTTGTTTGTGTAAAAATGACAGACGGACATGATAATTATGTTAAATTATGATTAAAATTGCATGACAGAGGTAAATTAGTATTACGTGTTTCTGTTTTTCTCAGTTTAAAACTGTAAAGAAAAAAAACATTTTCTTACAAGAGACCCAACGAGACGTTACTTTTGTGTTAATATGCTGAGTAAGCAGGATTCAGATCTATTGAACATGAGCGCGCTCCCGCGTTCAGGGAGGTTTATCAGGGGTAACCACCTCAGACACTACACCGTGTCAGACAGGAGGGTGTGTTCAGTGTTAGAACTAAAATTAGGAATGACCACATGAAAAGCTGAAGTCTGCTGGTGAAATCTGCTCCTCACCTTCTCTGAAACTACCAAGGACTGTCTCCTCTTCTCCTCCACGCTCAGCGTAGCCACGCGGGCTTTGATCTGTCTCCTCAGAGCTTGTTTCGCTGCTTTCACAGCCGCCATGCTGCTGCTGCCTTCACTGACGCTCGGAAAATACTTCACCACGTGTTTGTGACAGGGCGTGTGGAAGAAATATCAGTGTCTGTCGTTCTTTTTCAGTTAAATATTAACGCTAAACAAATACTGTTTGGGAAAAGTTCAACATCATGACACCAACTTGTTTTGTTTTTTTTTTTGTTTTGTTTTTTTTTGACAGTGAAAGGAGAACACAGTCCTCCTGCCGCTAATTGCAGCACAGCGTTCCTCCCTCTTTCAAATTATATCAACGTGCTCAGGAGCTACCTCAGAAATGTTCTACCGCCACCTACTGGACTGGATTGGGAACAGAAATTTCACCAAAAAAAGAAGAATACATTCTCAAACCGGTATTTTTTTCAATAAATAGATCGGGGGTGGTGGGTAATCCCATTGTTTACTTCAGAAATAACAAGTAAAAAGGGGCCCTGCAGAAAAAAACCTGGGAACCACTGTATTAGTTAAACCTGTTTTCTTTAATATTTCCATATATATATATATATATATATAAATATTTATATAGGATTTTCAGGAAAAAGGGAGATGATATTAACAAGAACCTCAACCACTAAAACATGTTCTGTCATTGTGAAACAAAACTTCCATGTGATAAAATCCATCCAGATAAATAAGGTGCCAGTCTGCTGCCAGCATGTAGCAGTCAGTGTGGAAAGTAGCTTTGGTCCTTCAGTCCAGCAGAGCGGGACCAGACTGGAGGCTGGAGGTCTAGAAGTGATGCTACGCTAATGAAACACACAAGAGGAGGATTTCCTTTTATTTATTTATTCTTACACAATGTATTTTTATTGTTGTCCCAATTTCTGTCAAGATTGTCTTTATTTCCCGCAACTCCTTGTCCACCTGGTTAATAGCGGTGATGGTGTCCCTCTGCACCGCCCACCCAGCTGGAGCCCCGCCCACCCACATAGAGCGCCCAGCGAGAAAGAAATATTATTTAACACTAAATAAACTGCTACCAGTCTCAGATATATCTGTACATATTTATTTTATAAATTAAAACAAATGACTAAATTACTGGCATCATTACTGTCATTTAGCACTTTTCTCCAAAGCAATTGACCCCTGTAGGATTTAAACTTCAGATATATCCAGCTGGACACCTCTGGTGTATCTTGCTTTCTGACACGGCGTTGACAGCATCTGTCACCTGCTGCCCTCCTCTGCCTTTCTGACCCTGGTAATGTCCACGCTGTGCCCTTCAAATAAAACCATTTTACATTTTCCAACGTGGTCCATCAGGATCTCTGTCTCACACACTGAAGAATTATGCTTTTTTGTTCTTTTCCTCTCCTGAGCCATCATGGAAATGATATGAAACAGGAGAGGGAAGTGCATACTCACGCTTTGACAAGTCTGAAAGTTTTTGTGCGCCACATTTCCCTTTGTCCCTACGCACGCCACCTGTAGTCTGCTTTGCTATCAGTTTTTAAATGAGGCCCCTGGACTGGTGCCTGCTAGAATTCACAGTGATGCAGAGCCTGTCAGGTTTCAGCTACTGAGCACACCAGGAGTTTTACCTCCTGTTGATGGTCTTCCTGTCCTGGCACCACCTGGACTGACCATGGACAGGCACACAAGTATGAAAGGATGTTCATCACAGGGACGTCATGTCCATCACGGGGACGTCATGTCCATCAAGGGTACGTCATGTCCATCAAGGGTACGTCATGTCCATCACGGGAACATCATGTCCATCAAGGGTACGTCATGTCCATCAAGGGTACGTCATGTCCATCACAGGGACGTCATGTCCAACACGGAGACGTCATGCCCAACACGAGGACGTCATGCCCATCACAGGGACGTCATTTCCATCACAGGGACGTCATTTCCATCACGGGGACGTCACTTCTGTCACAGGGACATCATGTCCATCACGGGGACGTCATTTCCATCACGGGGACATCATGTCCATCAAGGGTACGTCATGTTCATCACGGGGAAGTCATGTCCAACACGGGGACGTCATGTCCATCACGGGGACGTCATGTCCAACACGGGGACGTCATGCCCATCACAGGGACGTCACTTCCGTCACAGGGACGTCATGTCCATCACAGGGACGTCATTTCCATCACAGGGACGTCATGTCCATCACGGGGACGTCATTTCCATCACAGGGACGTCATTTCCATCACGGGGACGTCATTTCCATCACAGGGACGTCATGTCCATCACGGGGACGTCATTTCCATCACAGGGACGTCATGTCCATCACAGGGACGTCATGTCCATCACGGGGACATCATGTCCAACACGGGGACGTCATGCCCATCACAGGGACGTCACTTCCGTCACAGGGACGTCATGTCCATCACAGGGACGTCATTTCCATCACAGGGACGTCATGTCCATCACGGGGACGTCATTTCCATCACAGGGACGTCATTTCCATCACGGGGACGTCATTTCCATCACAGGGACGTCATGTCCATCATGAGGACGTCATGTAACAGGGACGTTTTACCCATCACAGGGACGTCCTTGTGATTGGGGGGACGTGTTCCTACCTCTGACCCTGGCGTAAACGGCAACACCAGCGGTCCAGAATAAAATGAAGGACATGATGAGGTGGAGCGTCTGCTGCCAACATGAACCAGTCAGTAAAAGAAAATGTGAAAAGTAGCTTTGGTCGTTTATTTGATCATTTTTTCGTCTTAATTTCACTGAATAATCTTAAGTATATTAATTTATTCAACATTTTGCACTCCAACATTCATCTGACTCATTTAAGATTAGCACTGATGATACCTACATGGAATTAATTTATATCCACTAAATACATTCTTTTCATTAAATTCACTAAATTCAGGCTGTTTATCCTCTGTCTCCATCTATCCTTCTGTTTTACAGTTTTTGCTGAGTCATTCTCCAGCTGCTGTGTCTGGTCTCTCTAAGTCCTGCAGCTGGGTGGTTTCAGCATGAAGCCTGTGATTGGCTGTTCTGGAGGAGGCGGTCCAGTCCAAAGTTAAACATCTGGAAGAGTTTAACTCTGCTCTGGCTTCTCAGAGACGGTGAACACTGCAGACAAAGACAACATGTCCTTCATCAAAGTGGACCCAAACTGTGATTTCTCCTTCCAGAACCTTCCCTATGGAGTCTTCTCCACATCTGACAATGTGAGTCCAGTTTCTTTGTTTGTCTGATAGCAGGGACAGACCCGGTTAGATCCGTTCTGTCTCTGCAGAACCGTCCCGATCTGTTCTATCTCTCCAGAACCGTTCAGATCAGTTCTGTCACTCCAGAACCGGTTAGATCCGTTCTGTCTCTCCAGAACCATCCAGATCTGTTCTGTCAGATCCGTTCTGTCACTCCAGAACCGTCCAGATCCGTTCTCTCTCTCCAGAACCGGTCAGATCCGTTCTGTCTCTCCAGAACTGTCCTGATCCGTTCTGTCTCTCCAGAACCATCCAGATCCGTTCTGTCAGATCCGTTCTGTCTCCCCAGAACCGTCCTGATCCGTTCTGTCTCTCCAGAACCGTCCTGATCCGTTCTCTCTCTCCAGAACTGTCTAGGCTTGGGTTGAGATGTGGATCAGTAGAGTAAATATTAAGTAGAACTGTTTCAGAACCAGAGGTTAGTGTGCATGTGGATCATATCTTCATCTTTTCCTTCAGCCCAGACATCGTATCGGTGTTGCCATTGGAGACCAGATCCTGGACCTGAGTGTAATCATGTCTCTGTTCATTGGACCGGTGATGTCCAAACATCAGGATGTCTTTCAGCAGGTTGGTTTGTATGAGATTTGATCCGAACCAGACTCGGCTCCATCATGTAAACATGCTGTGATGTCTGTCAGGTCCATCAGGGTCCACATTTAGCTCATCTGATAGACCTTCTCTGTGGAGAAGGTTCCAGTTCAGGCAGACTACAGGATCATCAGGACCAAAAGCAGCTCAGACAATATTCACCTTAAACTGTGGAATGAATTCCTCTCTAACATCAGTTTCAATCAGCTGTTTAACCCATCGGGTCCAGACCTGGGTTCTAAACGAAACTTTAAACCTGGAAGATGTCCATTAAAAGCAGCTATTTGTCAGAACCAGGAAGTAAAATAACATCCGACAATTTAATCAGTCTGCAGCTTTTATGAATTAAAGTTGATGTTTTTATTCATACGATAAAGGTTCATGGATCCAGTAAAGTTCTGATCTTATTGGTCTGCAGGAAGCTGATGGTTCCGTTGGTTTTTGTTGGTTCTGATGTGGGATCTTTGTCTCCTTAAAGCCCACTCTGAACGCCTTCATGGCTCTTGGTTTTGAGGCTTGGAGGGAGGCCAGGAAGACGTTGCAGATGCTGCTGTCAGCCAATGAGAGCACGCTGAGAGATGATGTCAGCCTCCGAAGCAGGTCAGTGTCCAACATGCCGACATCTTCATCTTCATCCCTCTGCTCTGTGTTTTCATGTCTGCAGCTGACAGAAGATCTACAGACTCATTTACAACAAACCGAGAGGCTAAAGGTTGAACTAAATGATGGAGTTTCAGTCTGATCCCCACAGGAATGAATAAATGTGTCCACATCACATCAGTCCTCTGTACATATTTCATGCTGGTCTTTGTCTTTGTTTCTGCAGAGCCTTCGTCCATCAGAGTGCAGCCACAATGCACCTTCCTGCAGATATCGGTGAGCCTCTCATCTCTCCACGGTCCACCATCGCTAGACCAAATGTCTCTTCTAACAGTGAAGGATGAGAGAAGAGACACCCCTTCTCCTTCATTTGTGTTATTCCTTTTTGAGTTACAGAATGTTATTCAAATTTTTTTAACTATGTCTAATTCAGATAGTCTGAACTGGTGAAGTGAAATGAGACAGAAAAAAATGGTGGTTCAGTTTAAAATTCGGATTTATTCGTAGCAACTTCAAAATCATCCCTGGGAGCTGGTCCCACAGAGACGGGTCTGGTAACTGCCTTCCATTCTACTTTTAGAACCTCTAGGACCCACAAGTTTATATACACCTGATTTAATCTGAAGCACCTGTGATCAGGAGACAGCATGATGACTGTGGAGGACATCAGTTAGAGAGACAACAAATAGACCAAAGGTAACCCTGAAGAGCATAGACAGCTGGATCTGTCCAGAAGACCTCCACAGAGCTGGACTTTATGGAAGAATGGAAAGACAAAAAAGACACTACTGACACAAAAGTTTACCAAAAGACATGAAAGAGACTCCTCAACCATCTGGCAGAAGGTCCTCTAGTCAGAGAAGACTGAACAAAGCCAACGGCTGTCATAACCACAGTGAAGAATGGTGGTGGCAGCATCATGATGTGGGGATGTTTCCATCAGCAAGGAAACTGTCTGAACTGAATGATGGATGGAGATAAATCCAGGGATGATCTGGAGGACAACCTGTTTGTGTCTTCCAGAGATTAGAGACTGGGACGGAAGTCCAGCGGATAATGACCCTAATTGCCCTGATGAAGACACACTGACTGGGTTAAATATCTTGGAATGAATGAGTCAAAGTCCAGACCTCAGTTCATCTGAGATTCTGGACTTATAGACTGATGGACACCGGCAGAGCCAGAACCTGATATTTCACCACTACACGGACAAAAATCCCAGAGGATGGATGAGCCGAGATCAGAGAGACATTCCCGATTGAAGCTGGAACTGAAAGAGGTGGAAATACATTCTGGTGTTTAAATGGAATAAATTTCACATAAACTGTTAATTATTTAGTTATAGATCAACATCAGGTTGGTGCTGAACTAACTGTGTTAGTGTGTTAACTGTGTTGCTAATGGCTGGGATGAGGTTGATTTCTCGGCATTCCGGCCCTGTTCCCATCAGCCTGATAGTTCGAACTGAACATCCCATCGTGGTCCTGAGATCAGAGGCAGATCTGTACAGTTTTCTCCTCCTTCACACTGCCAGCTCAGATCAATGATGAACCAAAGAGTAGAAAAGTATGTGAATTTACTTTTCTCCATCAGCTGTAACTTAAATATTCCTGGTGATGATCTTATTTGTGAAGCTGAGAGGAAAACAGTTTACATGTGACTGGACCTGGGTCAGACCAGCACCAGGGGGCGCTGTAACACCGTCCTTCCTGGTACTTGGAGTCAGCTCATGGTGCTGCTGTTTTCCAGGTGATTACACTGATTTCTACTCATCCAGAGACCACGCCTCCAATGTTGGAATCATGTTCAGAGGGAAGGAGAATGCTCTGATGCCAAACTGGTAAGAACTCACAGTTCTGGTCAGAACCGGATAAAAACGGGATTGTGGAAAAATCCGAAGTTAATCCCTGAATATCTCCTTCATTACTGTAACTAATCAGCCTGTCATCTGTCACAGGTTGAGGCTTCCTGTGGGGTACCATGGAAGAGCTTCATCAGTGGTGGTTTCTGGGACCCCCATTCGCCGTCCTCTGGGCCAGATGAGACCAGATCAAAGTAATATTTTAATCTCATCTCACTGTTTATTAATCTTATCACATTATATAATATCTCATCTTTTTATAAATTATAATCTCATTATGCATTAATCTAATCTGATTATATATTCATTTAATCTCATTATATGTTAATCTAATTATAAATTCATCTCATATTAATTTGCTCTCATTACATATTCAACCTATTATATATCAATAAGGGATGGGCATTTTAAGACATATTTGAAGTAGACTAGTCAGGCCTTTCAAAATGGATTAGTCATGATGTCATTAATGAAATGAAAAATTGCTTCATGTTAAAAGGAAATCGTAAAATAGGTCTGATGACTTATTTGTGTATGTGTGTGTTCCATAAACCAGTCTTTTCTACTTTGTTATTAAGAATGTGTAGGCTAGCTCTAGTGTCCATTATTGTACAGCAGGTAGATGAGAAAGTTGGTCAGGAAAATGGGGGGTGTAGGGATGGGTGTGGGTAAGAGGAGGAAGAGGGGAGTGGCTGATGGTGCCCTGGTTTCCAGGGTATGCGGCTGGACTGGGTGGTCATCTAAGGGGGGGTCTGGTCCTCTGGGGTATTGTGCGGAACCGCTGCCTTGGTGGCTTTTGGGCTCTTGGGGCCCTGCGCTCTGCCCGCCCTGGATGGCCGGCGCTCAGTGGGGTCAGTGGCTGCTGACCTTGGCCCGACAGTGCCTGTGTCCAGTGACCGCGGGGGGCTCTAACTTGGGTGTTCCTCTGCCACTCCTCCTCTGCCCCTCCGTTCAGATCATGCAATATAATGGAAATTCTGTAATTCAAAATAAATAAATAAGATTTAAATAAAAAATCTAATTACCCAGAGGAGCCCTATACCAGGGGTAGCCAATGTTGGTCCTCGAGGGCACCAATCCTGCAGGTTTTCCAGATTTCCGTGCTCCAACACACCTGACTTAAACTAACAAGTCATTGTGGAGATCCTTATAGGCTGTTGGATCCATTTAATTTGAGTCAGGTGTGCTGGAGCAGGGAAATCTGGAAAACCTGCCAGATTGGTGCCCTCGAGGACCGACGTTGGCTACCCCTGCCCTATACCATGAAGCTCCCACTAGGCAAAGCAAATTTATTCGGCACAACACAGCAGCCAGACCATCATTCTGCTGCCACCATGCTGGACAGGACAAGTTTTGAAAAAAAGAATATCTCCAGGCAAACCTGTCAGTCAGGAAGTCTTTGGCATGGTTACATCAGTGTTAATACTGGTCAAACCTCCGAAAAGATGAATCTCTAAAAATGACAGATGTCTTAGTTCAGACTATAAAAAACAGTTGTTTGAACTGCTGTCACGTGACATTGATGATGGTGATGCTGTTGATGCTGGTAATGATGGTGATGATGGTGATGATGGTGATGCTGGTAATGATGGTGATGATGGTGATGATGGTGATGCTGGTGATGATGGTGATGCTGGTGATGATGGTGATGATGGTGATGATGGTGATGATGGTGATGATGTTGATGCTGGTGATGATGGTGATGATGGTGATGATGGTGATGCTGGTGATGATGGTGATGATGGTGATGTTGGTGGTGATGGTGATGATGGTGATGCTGGTGATGATGGTGATGGTGGTGATGCTGGTGATGATGGTGATGTTGGTGGTGATGGTGATGATGGTGATGCTGGTGATGATGGTGATGGTGGTGATGCTGGTGATGATGGTGATGATGGTGATGTTGGTGGTGATGGTGATGATGGTGATGTTGGTGGTGATGGTGATGATGGTGATGCTGGTGATGATGGTGATGGTGGTGATGCTGGTGATGATGGTGATGTTGGTGGTGATGGTGATGATGGTGATGCTGGTGATGATGGTGATGGTGGTGATGCTGGTGATGATGGTGATGATGGTGATGATGGTGATGTTGGTGGTGATGGTGATGATGGTGACCATGTTTTTCTTCTTCTCTCAGCGAAGCCTCCGGTGTTCGGCCCATCGAAGCAGCTGGACATTGAGCTGGAGATGGTGTGTTTACTGGACCTGATGCTCTGTGTTTCTGATGTTCGAGTTAATATTCCTCGATAGTGTCTTTGTCACGCCGCTCACAGCTGACCTCCTCTCTGATCAGGCATTCTTCATTGGAGGAGGAAACCGTCAGGGGGAGCCCATTCCCATCAACAATGCCCATGAACACATCTTTGGCATGGTGCTCATGAACGATTGGAGTGGTAATACCACCTCACTTCAGCTACAGCACTGCACACACACACACACACACACATACTGTGATGTAAAATGGAAAATTACTGAAAAGGTTACAGTTCTGTCCCAAATCCTGGAAAAGTCTAGAGACATAAATCCTGACTGGAAGTTTCTGCACATCTGCAGTGATGTGAACAGATTCTGTTGATCCAGAGAAGTTTTAACTTATAGTGTTATTAATCAACACGGTTCACATCTTAGACCTGGTAGATGTAAAAAGTTTCCACAACTGTATTAACATTCTGTGTTTTTAATGTGTTCTTTGATCATCTGAACAGTTCAATGGAAACAGTGTTTTACCCAACAGTGTGTAAAGGTTGAGAACAAAAAATATAATCTGTCATTTTAAACTTTGTATTCCTATCTAATTACTTTACTAAAATACCGTATGATTTTATTCTCTTAGAATGAATCTGAATCTGCTTGTCATGGGTCCACATACATGGCAGCTGCCATATTTATGCCACTGTTTTTACTACGGTGTCTCTGAATGGACAAACAACCTTGTGTTTGAAGCTTTAAAACTACAGCACCGGCTTTGTTTGACAGGCACTAGAGCACCGTGTGGTATAAACAACACATTAAAAGCACCACAGAGGAAGACAGTACACTTGTACAGTACATAATGCTGAAGGAGTTGCCTGTCGTGCAGCCATCGCTGCATCTGGGGCCACTGGATCCACTCAAACATGAAATGATCTTCATTTTGGCCACTGACAATCACTGTACATTCACAACTGCTCTGTACACCTTCATTACCACTGTGTGGCAGCAATTCTACACATTGCACCTTTAACCTAGATTTAATCCCAGCGTTCAGTCTTCTTGCATGGATCATCCTGACTTGGCAATATGTTTCCCTTCTTTGTCACAAACTGGCTTCACATCTGTCAGACTGATATCTACAGGATATCTTCTCAGCCCGCAGATTTCCTGTGGGGTTTTGGTTCTGGAATGTTTCATATCTTTCTGGTCTTAGGTTGATTTGGATACCTGTTTGAGATAATCATCGTGTTGAAAGGTGAGATTCCTCTTCAGGTTTCCAGTAGTTTCCAGTAGTTTTTGACCCAAAATGAATCTAGTATCTGGACCTGGTCAGAACTCCTTTCACCCTGATTAAAACTCCAGTTGCCTCCAGCATGAGGCTGCCACCACCATGCTTCGTTGTGGGGATGGTGGTTTTTCTTCTGGAAGTGTGTCCAGAAAGTCCTGTCAGACCAGAAGACATTTTCCTTCATGATTTTGGAAAAGTTGTTTTTTATGGATGTTTTTCTTTGTCAGAAGTCTTTTGTCTCCAACCCTACCTCATAGTCCAGACATTGGAAAAATCCTGGAGATTGTTTTTACCTGTAGGACACAACCATAACTTCCAGAACCTCCTGCAGTATCTCTGCAGCCTCCCTGATCAGATTTCATCTTTTCATAAGTTCCAGGTGTGACATCCATGTTGTCTCTTCGATGTAGATTCTTCGATGTAGACATTTTCTCAAATGTCGTGGATAGAAGCAGCAGGTAGAGCCTGGTGTCTGCAGGCTCTTCCCCATCTGCCAGAGCTGAACAGAGGGATGGAAAGATTTCCCGTATCTGTCCGTACGACAGCGGAGCGTCTCCGTCTGGTAGAGAAGGAGCGCCGCTGGCTGACCAGTGTGTGCTGGAGAGGATGGTCGGGGTTCTCTATGATAGAAACCACTTTGTTCAGCGACCTCCTCTCCACCACAGTTCCAGCCTTCTTTCTGATGTTGTTCAGTCTGCTGGTGCTGCTGCTCTGATGCTGCTTCCCCAGCACACAGCAGCAGAGAAAAGCTCACTGGAGATGTTTTATTTGGGTTAAATCCCACCAGGGAGAACACACATGGAGAAAACCAGTGCGACTGAGTTTGGACCTCTGCTGCACCGAATTGAATAGCCCTCTTCTAGACCATGATTGGACATATTTTATTTCCATTTCGCACTAGCTGATATATTCAGTGGCTGTTTCTACATTTTGTAATTTAAACCCCCAACAAATCTCTACATAGTTTTATTAGTGGAATTGTGGTTCCGGGCTTGTGAAGGACTTTCCTCACGACTCAACACACCGTCGACTTTCCAACATATTATTAAGCAACATCCCATTTATTAAAAACAGAAAGTATCACAGCAGAAACCTGCCTGAGGAATCATCTCATGTCCTCGGTGTGTGACGGTGAATATGTTCAGAAGAAGAATCTGACTGCAAAAAGATGCTGTTTGATAAGTTATTGATCAGGAAATGATAGATCATCTATTGGAGGTCATAAAACCCTCCGTACATAAATCATTGCTTCTAAATGTCTGGAATCACATTGCTACGACAACCCATGTCTGACAGCTGATTCAGGCGGAGGAGACGGGTAGAAATGATAGGAAACCTCCCAGGTTTACTTCACAGAGTCAGTCACCATGGTAACAGATTCCAGGTTTGACTGTTTGGAACCAGAACTCATTCAGGATTAACATACTCAGAGTTTCTCCAGAACCTGGAACCTGGAACGGATCCTGGTCTGTGACTGTTAAGAAACCAAATTGTAAAATGACCCATTCTATCACACAGAAACCAGCCTCACAGAAACGCTGATGTCTGAAGACACTGGGATTTTAGTTAATGAATATGTTTGTTTTTTTTCCTTTTTTTCATTTTTGTGAACTAGCTTTTGTTAAACTGACTTTTCAGCAGATTCTTATATGCATATATATATATATATATATATATATATATATATATATATACAATATTTTCTGATTTATTCTGACATTCTTTTACTTGAACAAAAAGAAATAAAAGAAATTAAAGCTGCAAGCAGCGTTGGAGGCCCTCGCACCTCTGGCGCCGCTTCGGCCTAATGCATCGCCCCCTCAGCCAGCAACCTTCCTCAGTAAGCACGGCCGCTTTTCCCCACAGCCATATGCCCATTCTTCCAGAGTTTATCTCCATCAAGAGGTGATTTTCCTCATGAGAGGATCAACTTGCACCTCAGCCTTTCCAGTGATGACATCTGAAGTGTTCATGACCTTGTTTCTTACAAACTGTGTTGAAATACCACAAACTGGAGCATGATTTCATCAAGAGCAAAATTCCATGTGGCCACTGGGTGGTGCTATCATCATTTTCATGTAGAACCATGTTTAAGTTGGAACTCTAATGAGAACAGGAAAATAACAGCTCAATTGGTCAACTGACAGCAAGAGTAAAGCCACTTCCTATTTCATGGTGAATGATACAACCATGCCAGGAAGCCATTTTAATCATGATGCTGCAAGAAGTCAGTCAACTTTTCAACCATGAGTTCATGAAGGATGATATTAATGAGTCTGAATTGGTTTTACAGGCTTTAAATCGATAAAAATGGTGGGACTTCCTGTTTACAGGGAGCGGGTCAATGGCGTTGACAAGATGAGGACATGAAGAGGCTTTTTTGTTTGTCCTGGCATGTTATATAAATATGCCACATTTCATCAACGTCTGTCAAAGCAGTGGTTGGAGCTGATAGATTAAATATTTATAGGGGGCGCTATAGAGCCATATTCCCAGCATATGTCTAGTTGAATCAGTTCCAGGCAAAACCTTTGTCCTCCCTGCCGAGTTTGGTGGAGATCAGGATTACTATGGGTCAGTTACAAGTACTTCCTGTTTCATGGCGGTGGACGCCATTTGCCATGTTTTGCTTGAGGAAGGAACTTGAGGTTTTCTTTCTCTAATATCATGAAAGGGTTTGACCTGATCTCAAGCACTTTTGAGTGTGTGAGGTTAATCCCTGACGAGAGGGACCCCGCTGCAGGAAAAAGGCACTTCCTGTTTCAAGTGGGCGGGGCTTAGGCCAAGACCAGAAGTAGTTACATGTATCTGTTAAGGAGCAGAAACTGAATAATGACTGTAAGTGTGATCCTGATTGGATGAAAATTAATTGAGTTATAATGATTAATGATGTCATGGCGTCTTATCCAACCTTGTCATGGTGCCATCGTCTCGCCATGCAGCGCTAAGCAATGTCCAGATGACAACATCTGGACATGTAGATGTGGTCGGCATGGAACTGAAGTGAAACATGTGCAGTTTGGTACAAAATGAGTGTTGTATTTCAGAAATAATGAATTCCGTGCTTCATGGCGAAACATCAAAACTTGATGAGGCGCCGCCGCTGAACGCCACCTCCTATTAAAAAATTTTCAATAACTTTTGACCACACATGCCTCTGGAGTGTTCAGACTGAGTTTGAGGTAAATACGATAAAATCTGTAGGAGGAGTTCGTTCAAATGCAAGGCAAAGAAACATGCAAAAATGACCCCGGAAATGACAGTCTTTTCAAAATGGCCGACTTCCTGTTGAAGTTGTCATATAGGTCCAAGAGACTTTTTTGTACATCCTTCCATGTTCTATCAATATACTGGATTTCAGCCATATTGGTCAATGTAGTGGGCAGTTATGATCAAATAAATATTTGTAGGGGGCGCTATAGAGCCGTATTACAATTTTTCCAGCATATGTCAATGTGGCTGAGTTCCCGGCCTGACCGCGATCCTCTCTGCCAAGTTTGGTGGAGATAAGCAGTACAATGGGTCAGTTACAAGTACTTCCTGTTTGATGGCGTCGGACCATTATTCGCCATGGTTACGTTTGGCGAAGCATCTTGAGATTTTTATTGTGGTATCATGAAAGGGTTTGACCTGTTGTGAAGCACTTTCAAGTCTGTAAGTTTCATTCCTGAGAAGATGGATCCCTGCGTATGAAAAAAAGCACTTCCTGTTGGAAGTGGGCGGGGCTTAGGGCTAGTCTGGTATTGGTCATATGGATCTGTTCAGGGCGGGATGCTGATTAATCTCTGCAAGCCTGATGGGGATTGGATCAGAATTGAGGGATTTATAGCGATTTATGATGTCATGGCGTCTTATCGAAGTTCGCCATGGCGCCATGGTCTCGCCCTGCAGCGTAGAGCAATGGTTTTCACCAGATATCATCACCAACTTGTTTTCTGCTGTCTGACCCAGTTTGGACCTGGTTGTGTCCAAAACGTCAGATAAGTGGGTCTCCAAGTAAAAACCATGACTTCCTGTCACCAGGGGGCGTGGCCAATTCATAACCCAAATATTGACATGTAAATGTGTTCAGGATGGGACTGGCATCATACATGGCCATTTTGGTTCAGATACATTGTTTTATGTGGAAGTTATATCACTTTCGTTCTTCACGGCGAGACACCAAACTTTGAGGCCCCACCCCCTCCATGCCCTTTCTCCTATTAGAAAACTTTCAATAACTTTTAAAGACACATGCCTTCTGGACATCCTGAGCTATTTTGGTAGCGGTACGATGAAATCTCTAGGAGGAGATAGATTTTGAAAATGTCAGTAAAACGCCAAAATGGCGACTTTGATCCAAAATGGCCGACTTCCTGTTGGTTGTAGGCTGTTGCTCCAAGAGGATTTTTTGTTCGCCCGAACATTTAGAATATATGTAGCGATTTTCATAAAGATTGATGACGTGCAGTGGCGGGGCATATGAAATAGGTGGCGCTCTCATTCAATTTTGCCCGAACAGTCCCAAGCACCCCAAAATATCAAATTTTTCGCATTCCTTTGGGGGGGTACACAAAAATAGGCGCGTTTTCGTGCATGTTCAGGTCCCCAAAAATGCCTCCAATGTTTAAGAAGAAGAAGAAGAAGAAGAAGAAGAAGAAGAAGAAGAAGAAGAAGAAGAATTAAAGCTGCAAGCAGCGTTGGAGGCCCTCGCACCTCTGGCGCCGCTTCGGCCTAATGCATCGCCCCCTCAGCCAGCAACCTTCCTCAGTAAGCACGGCCGCTTTTCCCCACAGCCATATGCCCATTCTTCCAGAGTTTATCTCCATGACGAGGTGATTTTCCTCATGAGAGGATCAACTTGCACCTCAGCCTTTCCAGTGATGACATCTGAAGTGTTCATGACCTTGTTTCTTACAAACTGTGTTGAAATACCACAAACTGGAGCATGATTTCATCAAGAGCAAAATTCCATGTGGCCACTGGGTGGTGCTATCATCATTTTCATGTAGAACCATGTTTACGTTGGAACTCTAATGAGAACAGGAAAATAACAGCTCAATTGGTCAACTGACAGCAAGAGTAAAGCCACTTCCTATTTCATGGCGAATGATACAACCATGCCAGGAAGCCATTTTAATCATGATGCTGCAAGAAGTCAGTCAACTTTTCAACCATGAGTTCATGAAGGATGATATTAATGAGTCTGAATTGGTTTTACAGGCTTTAAATCGATAAAAATGGTGGGACTTCCTGTTTACAGGGAGCGGGTCAATGGCGTTGACAAGATGAGGACATGAAGAGGCTTTTTTGTTTGTCCTGGCATGTTATATAAATATGCCACATTTCATCAACGTCTGTCAAAGCAGTGGTTGGAGCTGATAGATTAAATATTTATAGGGGGCGCTATAGAGCCATATTCCCAGCATATGTCTAGTTGAATCAGTTCCAGGCAAAACCTTTGTCCTCCCTGCCGAGTTTGGTGGAGATCAGGATTACTATGGGTCAGTTACAAGTACTTCCTGTTTCATGGCGGTGGACGCCATTTGCCATGTTTTGCTTGAGGAAGGAACTTGAGGTTTTCTTTCTCTAATATCATGAAAGGGTTTGACCTGATCTCAAGCACTTTTGAGTGTGCGAGGTTAATCCCTGACGAGAGGGACCCCGCTGCAGGAAAAAGGCACTTCCTGTTTCAAGTGGGCGGGGCTTAGGCCAAGACCAGAAGTAGTTACATGTATCTGTTAAGGAGCAGAAACTGAATAATGACTGTAAGTGTGATCCTGATTGGATGAAAATTAATTGAGTTATAATGATTAATGATGTCATGGCGTCTTATCCAACCTTGTCATGGTGCCATCGTCTCGCCATGCAGCGTTAAGCAATGTCCAGATGACAACATCTGGACATGTAGATGTGGTCGGCATGGAACTGAAGTGAAACATGTGCAGTTTGGTACAGAATGAGTGTTGTATTTCAGAAATAATGAATTCCGTGCTTCATGGCGAAACATCAAAACTTGATGAGGCGCCGCCGCTGAACGCCACCTCCTATTAGAAAATTTTCAATAACTTTTGACCACACATGCCTCTGGAGTGTTCAGACTGAGTTTGAGGTAAATACGATAAAATCTGTAGGAGGAGTTCGTTCAAATGCAAGGCAAAGAAACATGCAAAAATGACCCCGGAAATGACAGTCTTTTCAAAATGGCCGACTTCCTGTTGAAGTTGTCATATAGGTCCAAGAGACTTTTTTGTACATCCTTCCATGTTCTATCAATATACTGGATTTCAGCCATATTGGTCAATGTAGTGGGCAGTTATGATCAAATAAATATTTGTAGGGGGCGCTATAGAGCCGTATTACAATTTTTCCAGCATATGTCAATGTGGCTGAGTTCCCGGCCTGACCGCGATCCTCTCTGCCAAGTTTGGTGGAGATAAGCAGTACAATGGGTCAGTTACAAGTACTTCCTGTTTGATGGCGTCGGACCATTATTCGCCATGGTTACGTTTGGCGAAGCATCTTGAGATTTTTATTGTGGTATCATGAAAGGGTTTGACCTGTTGTGAAGCACTTTCAAGTCTGTAAGTTTCATTCCTGAGAAGATGGATCCCTGCGTATGAAAAAAAGCACTTCCTGTTGGAAGTGGGCGGGGCTTAGGGCTAGTCTGGTATTGGTCATATGGATCTGTTCAGGGCCGGACCCTGATTAATCCCTGCAAGTCTGATGGGGATTGGATTAGAATTGAGGGATTTATAGCGATTTATGATGTCATGGCGTCTTATCGAAGTTCGCCATGGCGCCACGGTCTCGCCCTGCAGCGTAGAGCAATGGTTTTCACCAGATATCATCACCAACTTGTTTTCTGCTGTCTGACCCAGTTTGGACCTGGTTGTGTCCAAAACGTCAGATAAGTGGGTCTCCAAGTAAAAACCATGACTTCCTGTCACCAGGGGGCGTGGCCAATTCATAACCCAAATATTGACATGTAAATGTGTTCAGGATGGGACTGGCATCATACATGGCCATTTTGGTTCAGATACATTGTTTTATGTGGAAGTTATATCACTTTCGTTCTTCACGGCGAGACACCAAACTTTGAGGCCCCACCCCCTCCATGCCCTTTCTCCTATTAGAAAACTTTCAATAACTTTTAAAGACACATGCCTTCTGGACATCCTGAGCTATTTTGGTAGCGGTACGATGAAATCTCTAGGAGGAGATAGATTTTGAAAATGTCAGTAAAACGCCAAAATGGCGACTTTGATCCAAAATGGCCGACTTCCTGTTGGTTTTAGTCTGTTGCTCCAAGAGGATTTTTTGTTCAGCCGAGAATTTAGAATATGTGTAGCGAATTTCATAAAGATTGATGACGTGCAGTGGCGGGGCATCGTAAATAGGTGGCGCTCTCATTCAATTTTGCCCGAACAGTCCCAAGCACCCCAAAATATCAAATTTTTCACATTCCTTTGGGGGGGTACACAAAAATAGGCGCGTTTTCGTGCATGTTCAGGTACCCAAAAATGCCTCCAATGTTTAAGAAGAAGAAGAAGAAGAAGAAGAAGAAGAAGAAGAAGAAGAATTAAAGCTGCAAGCAGCGTTGGAGGCCCTCGCACCTCTGGCGCCGCTTCGGCCTATTGCACCACCCCATTGGCCAACAACCTCCCTCCAGCAACACAGCCGCTCTCGCCCACAGCCATAAACCCATTCTTCCAGAGTTTATGTCGATCAAGAGGTGATTTTCGTCATGAGAGGATCAACTTGCACCTCAGCCTGTCCACTGATGACATCTGAAGCATTCATGACCTTGTTTCATACAAACTGTGTTGAATTCCCACAAACCGGAGCATGATTTTATCAAGAGGAAATTTCTACGTGGCCACTAGGTGGCACTATAGTCGTTTTCATGTAGAACCATGTTCAGGTTGGAACTCTAATGAGAACAGGAAAATATCAGCTCAACTGGTCAACTGACAGCAGAGCTAGAGCCACTTCCTGATTCATGGCGAATGATATAACCATAGGGGGCGCTATAGAGCCATATAACCAGCATATGTCTATTTGAATCAGTTCCAGGCCTGACCACTGTCCTCCCTGCCGAGTTTGGTGGAGAACAGGAGTACATTGGGTCAGTTACAAGTACTTCCTGTTTCATGGCGGTGGACGCCATTCGCCATGGTTTGGCTTGACAAAGGAACTTGAGGTTTTTTTTCTGTGGTGTCATGAAAGGGTTTTCCCTGATCTGAAGCACTGTAGAGTGTGTGAGTTTAATCCCTGATGAGCGGGACCCCGGTGTCAGAGAAAGGCACTTCCTGTTTCCAGGGGGCGTGGCTTAGGCCAAGACCAGAAGTAGTTACATGTATCTGCTCAGGGGCAGACCCTGATTAATTACTGTAAGTGTGATATTGATTGGATGAAATTTGAGGGATTTATACAGATTAATGATGTCACGGCGCCTTATCCAACCTTGTCATGGCGCCACGGTCTCGCCATGCAGCGTTGAGCAATGTCCAGATGACAACATCAGGACTTGTAGATGTGGTCGGCATGGACCTGAAGTGAAACATGTGCAGTTTGGTACAGAATGGGTGTTGTATTGCAGAAATAATAGATTCCGTGCTTGTTGGCGAAACATCAAAACTTGATGAGGCGCCGCCGCTGAACGCCACCTCCTATTAGAAAATTTTCAATAACTTTTGACAACGCATGCCTCTGGAGTGTTCAGACTGAGTTTGAGGTAAATACGATAAAATCTGTAGGAGGAGTTCGTTCAAATGCAAGGCAAAGAAACATGCAAAAATGACCCCAAAAATGACACTTTTTTCAAAATGGCTGACTTCCTGTTGAAGTTATCATATAGGTCCAAGAGGCTTTTTTGTACATCCTTCCAAGTTCTATCAATATACCGGATTTCAGCCATATCACTCAATGTAGTGGGCAGATATGATCAATTAAATATTTGTAGGTGGCGCTATAGAGCCATATTGCAATTTTTCCAACATATGTCAATGTGGCTGAGTTCTCGGCTGGTCCGCGCTCCTCCCTGCCAGGTTTGGTGTAGATCAGCAGTACAATGGGTCAGTTACAAGTACTTCCTGTTTGATGGCGTCGGACCGCTATTCGCCATGGTTACGTTTGGCGAAGGAGCTTGAGATTTTTATTGTGGTATCATGAAAGGGTTTGACCTGTTGTGAAGTACTTTCAAGTGTGCACGTTTTATTCCTGAGGAGATGGACCCCTGCGTCTGAAAAAAAGCACTTCCTGTTGGAAGTGGGCGGGGCTTAGGGCTAGACCGGAATTGGTGATATGAATCTGTTCAGGGCCGGACCCTGATTAATCCCTGCAAGTCTGATGGGGATTGGATCAGAATTGAGGGATTTATAGTGATTTATGATGTCATGGCGTCTTATCAAAGTTCGCCATGGCGCCACGGTCTTGCCCTGCAGCATAGAGCAACAGTTTTCACTGGTTATCATCACCAACTTGTTTTCTGCTGTCTGACCCAGTTTGGACCTGGTTGTGTTCAAAACGTCAGATAAGAGGGTCTCCAAGTAAAAACCATGACTTACTGTCGCCAGGGGGCGTGGCCAATTCATAACCCAAATATTGACATGTAGATGTGTTCAGGATGGGACTGGCATCATACATGGCCATTTTGGTTCAGATACATTGTTTTATGTGGAAGCTATATCACTTTCGTTCTTCACGGCGACACATCAAAATTTGAGGCCCCACCCCCTCCATGCCCTTTCTCCTATTAGAAAACTTTCAATAACTTTTAAAGACACATGCCTTCTGGACATCCTGAGCTATTTTGGTAGCGGTACGATAAAATCTCTAGGAGGAGATAGATTTTGAAAATGTCAGTAAAACGCCAAAATGGCGACTTTGACCCAAAATGGCCGACTTCCTGTTGGTTTTAGGCTGTTGCTCCAAGAGGATTTTTTGTTCGCCCGAACATTTAGAATATTTGTAGCAATTTTCATAAAGATTGATGACGTGCAGTGGCGGGGCATCGTAAATAGGTGGCGCTCTCATTCAATTTTGCCCGAACAGTCCCAAGCACCCCAAAATATCAAATTTTTCACATTCCTTTGGGGGGGTACACAAAAATAGGCGCGTTTTCGTGCATGTTCAGGTCCCCAAAAATGCCTCCAATGTTTAAGAAGAAGAAGAAGAAGAAGAAGAATTAAAGCTGCAAGCAGCGTTGGAGGCCCTCGCACCTCTGGCGCCGCTTCGGCCTATTGCACCGCCCCATCGGCCAAGAGCCTCCCTCCAGCAACACAGCCTCTCTTGCCCACAGCCATATACCCATTCTTCCAGAGTTTATCTCCATCAAGAGGTGATTTTCCTCATCAGAAGATCAACTTGCACGTCAGCCTGTCCAGTGATGACATCTGAAGCATTCATGACCTTGTTTCTTACAAACTGTGTTGAATTCCCACAATCTGGAGCATGATTTCATCAAGAGGAAAATTCCACGTGGCCACTAGGTGGTGGTAAAGTTCTTTTAATGTACGACCATGTTCAGATTGGAACTCTAATGAGAACAGGAAAATATTAGCTCAATTGGTCAACTGACAGCAGGGTTAGTGCCACTTCCTGTATAATGGCGAATGATTTAAACCATCACAGGAAGCCATTTTAATCATGATGCTGTAAGAAGTCAGTCATATTTTCAACCATGAGTTCATGAAGGATGATATTAATGAGTTAGAATTAGTTATACAGAGGATAAAGGGTTAAAATGGTGGGACTTCCTTTTCCCAGGGCTATGGTGTTGAGAACATCAGGACATGAAGTGGCTTTTTTATTTGTCCTGGCATGTTATATAAATATGCCACATTTTACTATGTCGTTCAAAGCAGTGGGTGGAGCTGATAGACTAAATATTGATAGGGGGCGCTATAGAGCCATATTACCAGCATATGTGTATTTGAATCAGTTCCAGGCCTGACCACTGTCCTCCCTGCCAAGTTTGGTCGAGATCAGGAGTACATTGGGTCAGTTACAAGTACTTCCTGTTTCATGGCGGTGGACGCCATTTGCCATGTTTTGCTTGAGGAAGGAACTTGAGGTTTTTTTTCTCTTATATCATGAAAGGGTTTGACCTGATCTGAAGCACTGTAGAGTGTGTGAGGTTAATCCCTGACGAGAGGGACCCTGCTGCAGGAAAAAGGCACTTCCTGTTTCAAGTGGGCGGGGCTTAGGCCAAGACCAGAAGTAATTACATATATCTGTTAAGAAGCAGACTCTGATTAATCAGTGCAAGTGTGATGCTGATTGGATGAAAATTGAGGGATTTATACTCAATAATGATGTCATGGCGTTTTATCCAACCTTGTCATGGCGCCACGGTCTCGCCATGCAGCGTTGAGCAATGTCCAGATGACAACATCAGGACTTGTAGATGTGGTCGGCATGGAAGTGAAGAGAAATATATGCAGTTTGGTACAGAATGAGTGTTGTATTGCAGAAATAATAGATTCCGTGCTTGTTGGCGAAACATCAAAACTTGATGAGGCGCCGCCGCTGAACGCCACCTCCTATTAGAAAATTTTCAATAACTTTTGACCACGCATGCCTCTGGAGTGTTCAGACTGAGTTTGAGGTAAATACGATAAAATCTGTAGGAGGAGTTCGTTCAAATGCAAGGCAAAGAAACATGCAAAAATGACCCCAAAAATGACACTTTTTTCAAAATGGCTGACTTCCTGTTGAAGTTATCATATAGGTCCAAGAGGCTTTTTTGTACATCCTTCCAAGTTCTATCAATATACTGGATTTCAGCCATATCAGTCAATGTAGTGGGCAGATATGATCAATTAAATATTTGTAGGTGGCGCTATAGAGCCATATTGCAATTTTTCCAACATATGTCAATGTGGCTGAGTTCTCGGCTGGTCCGCGCTCCTCCCTGCCAGGTTTGGTGTAGATCAGCAGTACAATGGGTCAGTTACAAGTACTTCCTGTTTGATGGCGTCGGACCGCTATTCGCCATGGTTACGTTTGGCGAAGGAGCTTGAGATTTTTATTGTGGTATCATGAAAGGGTTTGACCTGTTGTGAAGTACTTTCAAGTGTGCACGTTTTATTCCTGAGGAGATGGACCCCTGCGTCTGAAAAAAAGCACTTCCTGTTGGAAGTGGGCGGGGCTTAGGGCTAGACCGGAATTGGTGATATGAATCTGTTCAGGGCCGGACCCTGATTAATCCCTGCAAGTCTGATGGGGATTGGATCAGAATTGAGGGATTTATAGTGATTTATGATGTCATGGCGTCTTATCAAAGTTCGCCATGGCGCCACGGTCTCGCCCTGCAGCATAGAGCAACAGTTTTCACTGGTTATCATCACCAACTTGTTTTCTGCTGTCTGACCCAGTTTGGACCTGGTTGTGTTCAAAACGTCAGATAAGAGGGTCTCCAAGTAAAAACCATGACTTACTGTCGCCAGGGGGCGTGGCCAATTCATAACCCAAATATTGACATGTAGATGTGTTCAGGATGGGACTGGCATCATACATGGCCATTTTGGTTCAGATACATTGTTTTATGTGGAAGCTATATCACTTTCGTTCTTCACGGCGACACATCAAAATTTGAGGCCCCACCCCCTCCATGCCCTTTCTCCTATTAGAAAACTTTCAATAACTTTTAAAGACACATGCCTTCTGGACATCCTGAGCTATTTTGGTAGCGGTACGATAAAATCTCTAGGAGGAGATAGATTTTGAAAATGTCAGTAAAACGCCAAAATGGCGACTTTGACCCAAAATGGCCGACTTCCTGTTGGTTTTAGTCTGTTGCTCCAAGAGGATTTTTTGTTCGCCCGAACATTTAGAATATTTGTAGCAATTTTCATAAAGATTGATGACGTGCAGTGGCGGGGCATCGTAAATAGGTGGCGCTCTCATTCAATTTTGCCCGAACAGTCCCAAGCACCCCAAAATATCAAATTTTTCACATTCCTTTGGGGGGGTACACAAAAATAGGCGCGTTTTCGTGCATGTTCAGGTCCCCAAAAATGCCTCCAATGTTTAAGAAGAAGAAGAAGAAGAAGAAGAAGAATAAGGAAGAAACGGAGCAATTACAATAGGCCTTCGCACCGCCTTCGGTGCTCGGGCCTAATTAAAGCTGCAAGCAGCGTTGGAGGCCCTCGCACCTCTGGCGCCGCTTCGGCCTATTGCACCGCCCCATCGGCCAAGAGCCTCCCTCCAGCAACACAGCCTCTCTTGCCCACAGCCATATACCCATTCTTCCAGAGTTTATCTCCATCAAGAGGTGATTTTCCTCATCAGAAGATCAACTTGCACGTCAGCCTGTCCAGTGATGACATCTGAAGCATTCATGACCTTGTTTCTTACAAACTGTGTTGAATTCCCACAATCTGGAGCATGATTTCATCAAGAGGAAAATTCCACGTGGCCACTAGGTGGTGGTAAAGTTCTTTTAATGTACGACCATGTTCAGATTGGAACTCTAATGAGAACAGGAAAATATTAGCTCAATTGGTCAACTGACAGCAGGGTTAGTGCCACTTCCTGTATAATGGCGAATGATTTAAACCATCACAGGAAGCCATTTTAATCATGATGCTGTAAGAAGTCAGTCATATTTTCAACCATGAGTTCATGAAGGATGATATTAATGAGTTAGAATTAGTTATACAGAGGATAAAGGGTTAAAATGGTGGGACTTCCTTTTCCCAGGGCTATGGTGTTGAGAACATCAGGACATGAACTGGCTTTTTTGTTTGTCCTGGCATGTTATATAAATATGCCACATTTTACTATGTCGTTCAAAGCAGTGGGTGGAGCTGATAGACTAAATATTGATAGGGGGCGCTATAGAGCCATATTACCAGCATATGTGTATTTGAATCAGTTCCAGGCCTGACCACTGTCCTCCCTGCCAAGTTTGGTCGAGATCAGGAGTACATTGGGTCAGTTACAAGTACTTCCTGTTTCATGGCGGTGGACGCCATTTGCCATGTTTTGCTTGAGGAAGGAACTTGAGGTTTTTTTTCTCTTATATCATGAAAGGGTTTGACCTGATCTGAAGCACTGTAGAGTGTGTGAGGTTAATCCCTGACGAGAGGGACCCTGCTGCAGGAAAAAGGCACTTCCTGTTTCAAGTGGGCGGGGCTTAGGCCAAGACCAGAAGTAATTACATATATCTGTTAAGAAGCAGACTCTGATTAATCAGTGCAAGTGTGATGCTGATTGGATGAAAATTGAGGGATTTATACTCAATAATGATGTCATGGCGTTTTATCCAACCTTGTCATGGCGCCACGGTCTCGCCATGCAGCGTTGAGCAATGTCCAGATGACAACATCAGGACTTGTAGATGTGGTCGGCATGGAAGTGAAGAGAAATATATGCAGTTTGGTACAGAATGAGTGTTGTATTGCAGAAATAATAGATTCCGTGCTTGTTGGCGAAACATCAAAACTTGATGAGGCGCCGCCGCTGAACGCCACCTCCTATTAGAAAATTTTCAATAACTTTTGACCACGCATGCCTCTGGAGTGTTCAGACTGAGTTTGAGGTAAATACGATAAAATCTGTAGGAGGAGTTCGTTCAAATGCAAGGCAAAGAAACATGCAAAAATGACCCCAAAAATGACACTTTTTTCAAAATGGCTGACTTCCTGTTGAAGTTATCATATAGGTCCAAGAGGCTTTTTTGTACATCCTTCCAAGTTCTATCAATATACTGGATTTCAGCCATATCAGTCAATGTAGTGGGCAGATATGATCAATTAAATATTTGTAGGTGGCGCTATAGAGCCATATTGCAATTTTTCCAACATATGTCAATGTGGCTGAGTTCTCGGCTGGTCCGCGCTCCTCCCTGCCAGGTTTGGTGTAGATCAGCAGTACAATGGGTCAGTTACAAGTACTTCCTGTTTGATGGCGTCGGACCGCTATTCGCCATGGTTACGTTTGGCGAAGGAGCTTGAGATTTTTATTGTGGTATCATGAAAGGGTTTGACCTGTTGTGAAGTACTTTCAAGTGTGCACGTTTTATTCCTGAGGAGATGGACCCCTGCGTCTGAAAAAAAGCACTTCCTGTTGGAAGTGGGCGGGGCTTAGGGCTAGACCGGAATTGGTGATATGAATCTGTTCAGGGCCGGACCCTGATTAATCCCTGCAAGTCTGATGGGGATTGGATCAGAATTGAGGGATTTATAGTGATTTATGATGTCATGGCGTCTTATCAAAGTTCGCCATGGCGCCACGGTCTCGCCCTGCAGCATAGAGCAACAGTTTTCACTGGTTATCATCACCAACTTGTTTTCTGCTGTCTGACCCAGTTTGGACCTGGTTGTGTTCAAAACGTCAGATAAGAGGGTCTCCAAGTAAAAACCATGACTTACTGTCGCCAGGGGGCGTGGCCAATTCATAACCCAAATATTGACATGTAGATGTGTTCAGGATGGGACTGGCATCATACATGGCCATTTTGGTTCAGATACATTGTTTTATGTGGAAGCTATATCACTTTCGTTCTTCACGGCGACACATCAAAATTTGAGGCCCCACCCCCTCCATGCCCTTTCTCCTATTAGAAAACTTTCAATAACTTTTAAAGACACATGCCTTCTGGACATCCTGAGCTATTTTGGTAGCGGTACGATAAAATCTCTAGGAGGAGATAGATTTTGAAAATGTCAGTAAAACGCCAAAATGGCGACTTTGACCCAAAATGGCCGACTTCCTGTTGGTTTTAGTCTGTTGCTCCAAGAGGATTTTTTGTTCGCCCGAACATTTAGAATATTTGTAGCAATTTTCATAAAGATTGATGACGTGCAGTGGCGGGGCATCGTAAATAGGTGGCGCTCTCATTCAATTTTGCCCGAACAGTCCCAAGCACCCCAAAATATCAAATTTTTCACATTCCTTTGGGGGGGTACACAAAAATAGGCGCGTTTTCGTGCATGTTCAGGTCCCCAAAAATGCCTCCAATGTTTAAGAAGAAGAAGAAGAAGAAGAAGAAGAAGAATAAGGAAGAAACGGAGCAATTACAATAGGCCTTCGCACCGCCTTCGGTGCTCGGGCCTAATTAAAGCTGCAAGCAGCGTTGGAGGCCCTCGCACCTCTGGCGCCGCTTCGGCCTATTGCACCGCCCCATCGGCCAAGAGCCTCCCTCCAGCAACACAGCCTCTCTTGCCCACAGCCATATACCCATTCTTCCAGAGTTTATCTCCATCAAGAGGTGATTTTCCTCATCAGAAGATCAACTTGCACTCCAGCCTTTCCAGTGATCACATCTGAAGCATTCATGACCTTGTTTCTTACAAACTGTGTTGAATTCCCACAAACTGGAGCATGATTTTATCAAGAGGAAAATTCCACGTGGCCACTGGGTGGTGGTAAAGTTGTTTTAATGTAGGACCATGTTCAGGTTGGAACTCTAATGAGAACAGGAAAATATTAGCTCAATTGGTCAACTGACAGCAGGGTTAGTGCCACTTCCTGTATAATGGCGAAATGATTTAAACCATTACAGAAAGCCATTTTAATCATGATGCTGTAAGAAGTCAGTCATATTTTCAACCATGAGTTCATGAAGGATGATATTAATGAGTTAGAATTAGTTTTACAGAGGACAAAGGGTTAAAATGGTGGGACTTCCTGTTCCCATGGGGCGGGGCTATGGCGTTGACAACATCAGGACAATGCGAGGCTTTTTTGTATTTCCTGGCATGTTCTATAAATATGCAACTTTTCATCAATGTTAGTCAAAGCAGTAGTTGGAGCTGATAGATTTAATATTTATAGGGGGCGCTATAGAGCCACATAACCAGCATATGTCCAATTGAATCAGTTCCAGGCCTGACCACTGTCCTCCCTGCCGAGTTTGGTGGAGATCGGGAGTACATTGGGTCAGTTACAAGTACTTCCTGTTTCATGGCGGTGGACGCCATTCGCCATGGTTTTGCTTAGCCAAGGAACTTGAGGGCTTTTTTCTGTAGTATCATGAAAGGGTTTGACCTGATCTGAAGTACTTTAGAATGTGTGAGACTCATTCCTGAAGAGAGGGACCCCGGTGTCTGAAAAGGGCATTTCCTCTTTCAAGTGGGCGGGGCTTAGGCCAAGACCAGAAGTAGTTGTATGTATCTGTTCAGGAGCAGATCCTGATTAATCACTGTAAGTGTGATGGTGATTGGATGAAATTGGAGGGATTTGTACAGATTAATGATGTCATGGCGTCTTCTCCAAGCTTGTCATGGCGCCATCGGTCTCGCCATGCAGCGTTGAGCAATGTTCAGGTGACATCATCTGGACATGTAGATGTGGCCGGCATGGAACTGAAGTGAAACATGTGCAGTTTGGTGCAAAATGAGTGTTGTATTTCAGAAATAATGGATTCCGTGCTTGATGGCGAAACATCAAGACTTGATGAGGCGCCGCCGCTGAACGCCACCTCCTATTAGAAAACTTTCAATAACTTTTGACCACACATGTCTCTGGAGTGTTCAGACTGAGTTTGAGGTAAATACGATTAAATCTGTAGGAGGAGTTCGTTCAAATGCAAGGCAAAGAAACATGCAAAAATGACCCCCAAAATGACAATTTTTTCAAAATGGCCGACTTCCTGTTGAAGTTATCATATAGGTCCAAGAGGCTTTTTTGTACATCCTTCCAAGTTCTATCAATATACCGGATTTCAGCCATATCGCTCAATGTAGTGGGCAGATATGATCAATTAAATATTTGTAGGGGGCGCTATTGAGCCATATTGCAATTTTTGCAGCATATGTCAATGTGGCTGAGTTCTCGGCTGGTCCGCGCTCCTCCCTGCCAAGTTTGGTGTAGATCAGCAGTACAATGGGTCAGTTACAAGTACTTCCTGTTTGATGGCGTCGGACCGCTATTCGCCATGGTTACGTTTGGCGAAGGAGCTTGAGATTTTTATTGTGGTATCATGAAAGGGTTTGACCTGTTGTGAAGTACTTTCAAGTGTGCACGTTTTATTCCTGAGGAGATGGACCCCTGCGTCTGAAAAAAAGCACTTCCTGTTGGAAGTGGGCGGGGCTTAGGGCTAGACCGGAATTGGTGATATGAATCTGTTCAGGGCCGGACCCTGATTAATCCCTGCAAGTCTGATGGGGATTGGATCAGAATTGAGGGATTTATAGTGATTTATGATGTCATGGCGTCTTATCAAAGTTCGCCATGGCGCCACGGTCTCGCCCTGCAGCATAGAGCAACAGTTTTCACTGGTTATCATCACCAACTTGTTTTCTGCTGTCTGACCCAGTTTGGACCTGGTTGTGTTCAAAACGTCAGATAAGAGGGTCTCCAAGTAAAAACCATGACTTACTGTCGCCAGGGGGCGTGGCCAATTCATAACCCAAATATTGACATGTAGATGTGTTCAGGATGGGACTGGCATCATACATGGCCATTTTGGTTCAGATACATTGTTTTATGTGGAAGCTATATCACTTTCGTTCTTCACGGCGACACATCAAAATTTGAGGCCCCACCCCCTCCATGCCCTTTCTCCTATTAGAAAACTTTCAATAACTTTTAAAGACACATGCCTTCTGGACATCCTGAGCTATTTTGGTAGCGGTACGATGAAATCTCTAGGAGGAGATAGATTTTGAAAATGTCAGTAAAACGCCAAAATGGCGACTTTGACCCAAAATGGCCGACTTCCTGTTGGTTTTAGTCTGTTGCTCCAAGAGGATTTTTTGTTCGCCCGAACATTTAGAATATTTGTAGCAATTTTCATAAAGATTGATGACGTGCAGTGGCGGGGCATCGTAAATAGGTGGCGCTCTCATTCAATTTTGCCCGAACAGTCCCAAGCACCCCAAAATATCAAATTTTTCACATTCCTTTGGGGGGGTACACAAAAATAGGCGCGTTTTCGTGCATGTTCAGGTCCCCAAAAATGCCTCCAATGTTTAAGAAGAAGAAGAAGAAGAAGAAGAAGAAGAAGAAGAAGAATAAGGAAGAAACGGAGCAATTACAATAGGCCTTCGCACCGCCTTCGGTGCTCGGGCCTAATAAGGAAGAAACGGAGCAATTACAACAGGCCTTCGCACCGCCTTCGGTGCTCGGGCCTAATAAACCAGTCAGCATGAACCAGTCTGCTAACCTCACCAGGTTTTATTTTACTGTCATTGTACAAAAAATATACAATGAAAATATACGAGCTGCCCTGTGTGACGCTTCATAAACATCTGCATGCACCCAATCATGTAAACAACACACACACCACAAATGATGAATGAATACTGTGACGATAAACTGCTAACACCTAAACTGTGCTCATGGCCTGTATTTCTGTGGGGAAACGCTGAGCCTCAGACAGAGCGAAGAGCTGCTGCCGGCTTCTTCTGACTGTTTTCATGTCTTCAGGATTCCTCCTCATACGGTGTGAGGGGCGCTGATGTTCCTGCTGGACACGGTAAACAGTTTCAGCAACATCCCGTCCGGCTGCTGCACACAGAAATCCTGCAGACATTTTTTATGTTTCTGCTGTTGAGCAGATTTCTGCCAGCATGGCCTCAGTTTATGTCAGACACTCCCTCCTTTCTCTGCTTTTCTTTCCTCGATGGACCGTTTGAATGTGAGAGATGACAGGAAATAGAAAGTTTCATCCAGATTGTGATGTGGGAGCAGATTGTTATCTGCAGCTTCATTTTAACAAAGAAACTTGAAAACATCTCTGAAAACATTTATTTTAAACCGGTTGGAACCAGATTGTAGGATTTCTGATTCCTGGTTCTGGACTTCAGGATTCCTGGACTCACCCATGTGTTTATATTCTTCTCAGCTCGGGACATCCAGGCTTGGGAGTACGTTCCTCTTGGACCTTTCCTGGGGAAGAACTTTGGGACGACCATCTCCCCGTGGGTTGTCCCAATGGAGGCACTTCTACCTTTTGCAGAACCCAACCCGGTCCAGGTGAGTCCTGGTGGACGATCAGTAGGGACATTGTGTGACCTTGATGGAGCTCTAACAGCTGTTGTTAACATCTCTGACAGTAAATGCAAACAGATCTGCTGGGGGTGGTAGCGAGTCTTGTGTGCTGTCTGTGGCATACAGTAACCTGAAATCATTATAAGGACAGGTGTTCCTATGACTCAGGTGTTGGTAATTGAGAGAAGCAAACAGTTTTTCTACAGGTTGGTACTCAGCGAGAGTTCATGTTGTTAAAGATAAAAGGACTGCTTAATGGATAAAAAAATTAATTGTAAACCAAAATTGTAAACCAATCACCGGATCAAAGAGGAGCCATCATTAACTCAACTAAGTGCCTGTAGTAACAACGCCGATCCGATTATCAACCAGTAGGGCCTTATTGGGATGAGACTAAAACTAAACAGGAATAAACTTTACTGGTTATTTATCAGCAGGTCTTCAGTAGATTTAACCAGAACTGAATCTTGTTATTAAAACTTCATTAATCGCTTATTATCAATAAACTGTTAAACGAAGAACTACACAAGGTTGATAGAAAACTGTTAACATTTTCAAAGTGAGATGATAGATTAGCTTTCAGGAGTTTGATCCTCCTGGACGTTTTCTTTTTTCTCTCTTTTTCTGTTACACCCTGTAATTTACATTTTGGGAACAATTTAATGTGAATATTCAACAGAAAATAGTCATTTATGGCAACTTAAAGTCTTTAAGTCCTGCCACAGATCCTCAAATGGACTGAGGTCTGGTCTTAAACTGGGCCATTAACCCAGTATACATTTCTCCTAGTCTTCATCAGGATGATGAAGGTCATTGTCCTACCGGAAGGTGGACCTCTGTCCCTAATTAAACAGGTTTTTCTAGAACTTCCATGGATGAATCTCCATCCATCACTGCTTCAGTTCTGATCAGTTTCCAAGCTGGTGGAAACATCCTTACTGTCAGGCGGATCCCAGGAAGAGCCGGACACAAACGCAGGTAACAAGGAAATCGAGCTTTAGTAAAGCTTCAAAGGTAAACACAGACGCTGAGCAGAATGCAACCATAAGGCAGAATAACACACAAAGCAGTAGTCCAGGACTGGGTTTTGTAGGGAGAAGACCAGGTGTACACTAATGATGATTGTGATTCATGGCAGGTGTGTCCAAGATGTCCGAAGCTGAGGGATTGTGGGTATTTTAGTGTTGTGGCCAGTGATCAGAACTCAGGTGAAGAGGAGCGCACCCGAGAGGAGGGCGCAAGCATGACACTTACATCATGATGCTGCCACCACCATGCTTCACTGATGTGTCTCCTCTGACCAGAGGACCTTCTTCCACATGTTTGGAGAATCTCCTTCGTGCCTTCTGGTGAACTTTTCTGTCAGCAGCGTCTTTTTTCTGTTCACAAAGTCCAGTTGATAGTGATCCGGACAGATCCAGCAGTCTCCCCTTCAGGGTTTCCTTTGGTCTCTTTGTTGTCTCTGATTAATGTCCTCCTTGTCTGGCCTCTGAGTGTTGGTGGACGGTTGTCTCTCAGCAGGTTTGTTATGGTGTCATCTTCTTACATCTGGTGATGATGGAGTTAATGGAGCTCTGTGGGAAGCTTCAGGTCTTTTTTATAACCCAACTCTGACTTGTTCTTCTCTACATCTTGGTCCCTGACCAGTTTGGAGACTTTCTTGTCCTTCATGGTGTCTCCTGATTTTTTCTGCAATTTTTAATTACCTATGTATTTCATTCTGTCAATTAGGAGTTTTTGTTTTGTTTTTTGTTTCTTTTTACCTAAAATTTCCCTCAAATCCATTTAAACTGCCAGTTTTCAGAAAGAAAAATCAAATTAAACTGGGGGGTTTATTCACATTTGTTGTGTTGATAATCTGCAGAAATGTGGTTGACTTGATGAGACTGACATTGATGAAAATGTTTTACATGTTTACAACTGATGGATCACCAAGCATCTTCACTGACCTCAGAACTCAGTTTAATTCTTTCCTGATAGCTGTTCTGGGAAAATTCACATTACAAGATTATAATCTGAGATTATTCAGGTTATTAGATTTGAATCTAAATACAATATTATTATTAGGTTATAATCTGAGTGTATCTGGTTAAATGCCAGACAGGACAGCTGTTTGTGTTCCTGAAGGAGAAGTTGAACTGCTTGTGTTTTGATTTTTAACTTCCACATTTTATCAAATTTCTCTAGTTTTGAAAAAAGAATATTTGTTTGTGTTTGTTCTTCATTTTATTGACTTGCTGTTCTTCTTTCACCAGAAGCTGTAAAACAAATATTTAATCCAAATTCTTTATTCAGAAAAACCTTTACGAGAGAAAAGGCTTGTTCATTCAGCTGTTTGTTCAGTTTTGGTTTGTTTTCTTCCTCCAGGACCCTGAACCACTGCCGTACCTGCAGCATCATGATGCGTACACCTTCAACATTAACTTGTTTGTGGCTCTGAGGGGTGTGTATACACTCACACACATGAACTGGTGTTGTTTGGTCATTTTTGCCTCCAGCTCCATCGGAATTCTGCATCGTCCACATGCACAGTTTCTATGGAAAGTGTAAAGCCCCAAAATTCTCTCTTTCTTTTTTTTAAATTTTTTAATTAATTTATTTATTTTATTTTGCTGCTTTTCTTTTTATTTTAAGGTTTTAAGGTTGTTAAAAATTAACTCAAGTGATGGCTGGAAATTCATCAGACTTTGTTTCCTCTGAGTTTAGCAGGACATCAGCTTCTGGCAGCTTTTGTTTTCATTCTGCTGATGCAACCGTTTAAAAAGTCCATCTTTGTCATGAATATTTGATTTTATAATAATAATATTTATTTTTGAAATTCACAAGAAACATTTTAACTGCTGCTTTATAGAGAGAAAACTGCTGTTAGAAAGCAGCTACAAGTACTTTTGAAAGAAAAGTGCAGAGCACTGCTTTTGAATTCATGATTGAATTTTGTGTATAATGTGATTAATCATGATGATGTGATTAACGTTTTTTTCGTTGCCCAGCACTCAAAGCAACTTTACTGGTTTCTTATTCTGCCGAGTTTACTCTAACATAAACTTACGATCCAGCAGCAATCCATGTTTAGTTCAAGTACCATCTTTAATCACAGTACTGAACATCTGTAAGGTTTTGCTGAGTGATGTGGTGTAAAGATCTGTTCTTCTGACAGCTGTTTTCCTTCCAGGCCAGGACATGACTGAAGCTGCCAACATCTGCAGTTCCAACTTTAAAGTAAGAAGCTGCTGAACGCAGCCTGCAGACTCAGCTGTTGGTCACTAGGTTCTTGTACAACATGCTGCAATATTCTGTCTCAACATATCTCAGCATATCACAACACCTTACTCACAACTCCCTCATTTTATTTTATTAGTTTTTTTTCCTCCTAGTTTAATGTGGATTGGATTGTTTTTAACTATGCCTCACTACCGATCCTATGGATCAAGTTGAACATGTTAAATGAAAATAAAGCATCTGGAATCGTGAAAAACTGGCCCAGTAATGTCTTCTGACCAGTTCCTCTTCCTTCTGTCTCAGAACATGTACTGGACCATGAAGCAGCAGCTGGCCCACCACACAGTGAATGGCTGCAACGTTCGGCCAGGAGACCTGCTGGCTTCTGGTACCATCAGTGGACCGGTGAGCCTCTAACTGTGTTAACATGGGATACTGATTATCAGATCTTTTAGCTGCAGTCCTTCTCAGACATGAGAAACCATTAAGGCAACAACATTCAGACATTAACCCTTAAAATTCCAAACTATTTCTGCTTTTGGTCTGCCTGCTTTTCTGTGTTGTTTTTAATATAAAACTGCTGTAGAAGCTGAAGACGTGATGTTTCTCAGCTGTCAGATTGGGAGGTAAAATGATGTAAAATTAATGTATGAATAGATATAGCAGCATAAAGGTCGACCAGAAGAAGAAAGCAGAATTTATTACTAACAGAACTTTGTAGAAATAACACACAGATCAACAGTGACCAAACCTTTTCTCATCTCATCGTTCTCTCAAGTCTTGGCTTTCAGGAGAAAAAATATTGTTATTGAAACAAACACACAACAGAAACTATTTCTACGTTTCCACTTTTTCCTCTTTTCCAGTTATTTACATTATTATTTACCTAATATTCGTCAACATTCAAGACCTTTATTGTTATCATGCAAGTGCAACTACAATTTGAAGTCTCTCAGCTTAAGCACATTTAAATAAGAAAGTACAAACATATCAAGCACATATAAATAAGTAAAAATAAAGATATAAAATATATAAAACATAAAAACGCCTCTATATTTACACAAATAAGACCGTAATATGTGTGTGTGTTACATGATGTTTTTTAATTCAGTATTAATTATTCAGAATCATTCCAAATAAAAGTATTCTTCTTCATCTTTACATGGAAATAGTAATTATGAATTGAGGTTTACATGAAAAGCATGTTTAATCGTCTTTATTCAAATTCACTTAAGAGGGTTTTTCAAAATGGCGGCGTGAGGGCAGGTTGAGTCTGGGAGTGCTGGCAAAGCTATTCACTGATATTTTCATATATCCCTACTAATGAGGACAACTTCGTTTGCTCATTGATTAACATACATAAGATGAGCATCAATAACTACTTTCTGAGACAAGAAGCACGGCCGCGGAGGAAAAACCCTGTTTCAGACGCCGCCGACGAGCAACAAGCTAATATGGTTGGAGAGGAAGCTAATGCTGCCGATGTGGCAGAGCAACAGGTTGGCGTAGACGGAGAGACAGATACTAACCTTCGTGTTGCACTGCGTGAAGTGGTGCATGAGGTGACCGCAAATGTCACTAAAGTTATGGATGAGAAGCTAGCGCCGGTATTAGAACTGCTAAAAAAACACGGCGACACTCTTGACAACCACGAAAAAAGGCTAACCGAGGCAGAGCAGAGGATTGTGGCCCTGGAGGATGCATCGGACCCGGTCAAAACTAAGGTCAAGGTTTTGGAAAAGACGGTGGACTTTCTGACCGAGCGTCTGGATGAAATGGAGAATAGGAGCCGCAGGATGAACATAAGGATACTGGGAGTACCTGAAGACGTGGAAGGGACTAACCCAACGCGCTTCTTCGAACGCTGGCTACCTGAGGTTTTACAGATCAAAGCGAAGAACGGTCGGATTAAACTGGAGAGAGCCCACCGCTCACTCGCTCCAAAGCCCTCATCAAAGCAGAAGCCAAGACCGGTCATAGCGCGTTTTCATAACTACCAAGACAAACAACGCGTGATGGATGCCTCTTGGGACCTAGCAAGGAAGAACCAGGTTGTAAAACACGGAGATTCCACGGTTATGTTTTTCCAGGACTTTTCTGCCGCGCTGGTTCGTAAGAGAAAAGGATATAACCCAGTGAAGAGGCGACTCCAAGCCCTAGGTGCGGAATACAGGCTGCTCTATCCGGCTAAGCTAAAGATAACTTATCGTGGATCAAGCCGGGTGTTTGACAACCCGACTGAGGCGGAGAAGTATGTGGACGCGATGACTGGTAGTGAGTGACGTCGTAACTTCCCGGCACGGCGTAATTTACCTTGGACTGTCACCTGTCTGTGAGTATGTTGTTTGATGCGAAATGCGATACGAATGGAGTCTAAAATCAGTAAATGACGGCGTAGGGGAAAGATGAGCACAGCCTCCCGGCGGCCCGGACTGATATGCTTCTCTTTGCTGCCAGGAATCCCACTCGCTCGATCTCCTTTAGGAGGAGGACAGTGTTCCGCTCTTTGCTAAAGTTTGATGGCGTGTACCTTAAGTGCACCGATTTCTGTTGTAACTGTTTTTTATATGTTCTTTTTGGCCCTATGTTCACTATCATAATGTTTGTGCTTTCAGCATTTAACAGGTGCCCTGTTACTTTATTTCTTAACTACGGTTATGTCAAGACTTAAACTGTGTACTTGGAATGTTAAGGGAATACATACACCTATGAAACGAAGGAAAGTCCTAAATTATCTAAAAAAGGAGGGGGTACAAATAGCATTACTACAGGAGACCCATTTAAATGACACTGAACATTCAAAACTTCAGCAGGGAGGGTTCAATCAAGTTCATTTCTCATCTTTCATGTCTAGGAGCCGAGGAGTTGCTATTTTGGTACAAAAGAACCTTAATTTTAAATTTCTAGACTGTAGAAAGGATGCATCGGGTTGTTATGTAATTATAAAGGGTATAATTTCCGGTGAAGAAATTACAATATTAAATATTTACAATCCTCCCGGACTTCCGGCACATCTGTTGTCGTCCGCGTTCTCTGAAGTTGTTAATTTTGGCGGTAAACACATTATCATAGGAGGTGATCTCAATTGTCACCTCAGCCCTGCTCTTGATAAATCTCCATCTGGGAGACAGTGGCACTCTCTTCATGCCAAGTTTGTTAATGCATCCTGTGAGGACGCGGGTTATACGGATGTGTGGAGAGCCCAGCACCCCGCTGATAGAGAATATACTTTCTTTTCAAGTGCTGCACAGTCATTCACCAGGATAGACTATTTTTTGCTTCCCAGATCTTTATTGTGTTCTGTTATTGGCTGTTCAATAGGCCCTATCATAATCTCTGACCATGCTGCAGTATTTTTAGAATATAAATTGTCACACCCACTAACTCGTACCCGGTACTGGAAATTTAACCCCCTCGTACTAACAGATGAGAAGTTTACCTCCTATTTTAGAGACGAATTTAAATTCTTCTTCTCCACGAATTCATCTTCTACTAGTGACTCGTCTTTACTGTGGGAGACTTCAAAAGCCTTCTCACGAGGTATTATCATATCCTATACTTCTACTAAAAAGCAAAGACAGTCTGAGCAAGTTAAAATAATTGAATCCAAATTAAGGCGTGCTGAAAGGGAATGTGGAGAACGGCCATCCTCACAAAAACTCAAGGAGGTGTCTGCACTTCGTAGTGCCTTGGATACCCTTCTGACAATGGAGGCAGCAAGCCAGATCAGATTTGCAAAACAAAAACTGTATGAAAGTGGCAACAAAGCAGGGCGATACTTAGCATATTTAACTAAGAAAAAGGCTGATTCTCAAACTATTTGCTCAATTGTGGATAACCAAGGAAAGTTATCTTTTGATACCTTAAAAATTAACAGTACTTTTAAAAGTACAAGCTGACGAAGATAATGGAAGATCCTTCACACCCTCTACACAACGCCGTGACGAAACAACAGAGTGTGTTCAGTGGGAGGCTTGTTCAAGTCCGATGCAAGACAGAGAGATACAGAAGATCCTTCCTTCCAGCAGCTATCAGGCTGAAGAACAAAGCCCTTAATTAATTAATGTGATTGTTTTACTAAAAAATTACTACTACTACAATATTGAATTTCCCTTTGGGATTAATAAAGTATTTTTCATTCATTCATTCATTCAAAAGCTTTTATGAAAATCTATATAAATCTGAACAACAGCCTGACTCATTAAAGAAAATGGAGGACTTCTTTTCCTCACTGAACCTTCCTTATCTGACGGAAGAACAGAAAGCAACTCTCGAAGCTCCTGTATCTAAAAGAGAGGTACTCGATGCAATTAAAGGATTGCAGTCTGGCAAATCTCCTGGCCCAGATGGACTCAGCGTGGAATTTTATAAAGAATTCCATGATATATTAGTTGATCCTTTGTTGAACATGTTTAATGACTCTCTGGTTAAAAATACTTTACCACAATCCTTGAGAGAAGCAAATATTTCCTTGATATTGAAAAAAGGTAAGAACCCTGATGACTGTGCGTCTTATAGACCCATCTCATTATTAAATGTAGACCAAAAAATTCTATCCAAGGTGTTAGCATTTCGGTTAGAGAAATTACTGCCCACACTAATAAAAGAAGATCAAACTGGGTTCATAAAAAGCCGAAACTCTTACAATAACATGCGCCGGTTACTGAATACTTTTCAATATTTCCAGCATCACTCTAAAAGTGGCCTAGTGCTTTCCTTAGACGCTGAGAAGGCCTTCGACCGGATAGAGTGGTCGTATCTGTTTTGTACAATGAATAAATTTGGATTAGGTGCTACCTTTATAAACTGGATCAAAATCCTTTATAGAAATCCCCTGTCAGCAGTGCTCACAAATGGTTTACGCTCTCCTTATTTTGCCATTTTTAGAGGAACGAGGCAGGGCTGCCCCCTCTCACCACTGCTCTTTGCTCTTGCGATTGAGCCTTTAGCTGAGGCTATTAGGGAGAACAAAAACATTAGTGGTTTTAGAATTGCAGATAAGGAGCACAAAATTACACTTTATGCTGATGACATCTTGATTGTTATGACTGACCCGGAGATCTCTATTCCTTGTCTCATTGAAACAATTGATGCTTTCAGTAGTTTTTCGGGCTATAAGATAAATTTTACCAAGTCTGAGGCTATGCCTCTGGGCCTCTTAGACCCGAAACAAGCTCCTATAAGACCCTTTCCATTCAACTGGTCTCCGGAGGGCTTCACTTACTTAGGGATAAAGGTGACACCTAGATTTGAACAAATGTATAAAATAAATTTTCCCCCTTTGTTTGATCGCATTCGTCTGGACTTAGAAAGATGGAACACTCTCCCTGTTACTTGGATGGGCCGAATTGCATTATTAAAAATGAATGTTCTTCCTAGGCTTCTTTATCCATTGCAGATGGTTCCGGTTATGTTGTCTCACAAAGTAATAAAGCAGTTAAACAGTTGGTTTAGTTCATTCATATGGTCTAAAAGGAAGGCACGCCTTAAAATAGCTGTACTATGCCGCCCCTCATCTGATGGAGGTTTAGATCTTCCAGATATCAAAAACTACCAACTTAGCACGCATTTACGTGTCATAGCAGATTGGGTACTTAACAAACCTACATCACTATGGATGGATATAGAAAGCTCCATGTCTGAATGCCCATTAGCAACCTTATTGTTTCTTCGAAAGAATAAATCGCTAAAGCTTGCTTGCGCTAACCCAATTTCCCTTGCTACAGCTACAGCTTGGCGCATGTTAAGAAAACTTGAGGGGCGGCCAAATATGACCTCGGTGCTCACGCCGATATGGAATAACCCTGAGTTTATACCAGGTATGAAAGATAAGAGATTTCAAAACTGGGCACACAAAGGTTTGATTATACTACAGGACTTTTTTAAGGGAACTACATTTATGTCATTTAACCAGTTAGCTGAGAAATATGACATTCCGAAGAATGATTTCTATCAGTATCTACAGGTGAGGGACTTCGCTCGGAGAGACAATGCTAATTTGATACTCCAGGGCATATCGGACGCAGAGAGACAAATTTTCTTAACTAAATCAAATAGTTCTATTAGAACATTCTATAACATTACGCAGGGGTACTCTGTTGTCAATACTCTGCAGCTGAAGGCGCTGTGGGAGAAGGAACTCAACTGTGTCATCACTGACAATGATTGGAATGACATTTGGAAGAATGCTAAAACACTGTGTGTTTGTAGTTAAAGCAGTTAAGCAGTTAAGAGTTAAAGCAACTCAGCTCATGATCCTCCATAGGGCCCACATCTCGCCTTATCTGCTCCATAAATTTAAGCCTGATTCCTCGCCATTGTGCCTGAAGTGTAAGGCTGAGATAGGTACCCTCACGCACTGCTTCTGGTCTTGTCCTGGAGTGAAAAAGTTCTGGCAGGTTGTCAGACAGGAAATGGACAAGATATTCTCTGCTAACTTAAACTGTAACCCTCTGTTCCTGTTGCTTGGACTGACTGATCCGGTTATCACCAACAAATACCATAAGAAACTGTATCAAATGCTCACTTTTTGTGCCAGAAAATGTTTACTGGTTAACTGGACTTCAGACCGGATTCCCACTGTGACACAGTGGTATAGGACTATTCTCAGCTATGTTTCCCTTGATGGTTTAACTTGTCGACTACATCACAAGGATGTGATCTTTGAAAAAACCTGGAAACTTTTCCTGTCTCATATGGAACTGGAAATTTCAGCAATTGTTAAAAGGGCATTTGTATCTTGATGTCTTGAAATGATAGATTGTTTGTTTGGGCCGTCGTTTGTTTGTTTGTTTGTATTTATTGTTTACTGTTATTGAATGTGTGTATAAAACAAAAAAGCCAATAAACATACTGGGAAAAAAAAAAAAAAAAATTCACTTAAGATCTGGAGCTGGGAAGGGTTCTGATTGGACGGGGGTGGACGTGACGCATTTACGTGTACAGGAACAAAGAAAACTCCAGTTCCTGCTTCTTTTCTACAACATGGAAGACCACATAATAAAAACCATTTTAGTTCTGGTTGTGATTTTAGTTTTGAAGCAGCAGCTCGACACCAGCATTCTGCTTCACTTTGGTCAGCTAAGGAGGAGGTAGAGTACCGTACCGGCATGGCAACAGTTCAAGGGAACAACCGGAATTCATTTAAAGCAGAATGAACATATACATGATCGAGGAATTAAAGGAAGGATATAAAATCAGAATAAACCAGCCACTTATTTTGGGTTTAAGAGTAATGAGGAATGGCCATTTTCATTTGGAATTAGGTGTCTACAAGGCCATTTAAAGAGGATTTAATTTTTATTCTGAATTAAAGGGGAATTAAAATTCTCATGTAAACGTGACCAGTGTGTGTGTCTGTGAAGGGGTGGGTGCATGTGTGTGAGTACTGTAGGGGGGGTATAAGTGTTGGATTACAGGGGGGTTATTGCTTTCACAGCTGTGGGAAAGAAGCTGCCTCTGAGTCTGTTTGTGGTGGTTTTAATGTTCCTGTCCAGCTTTCCTGATGGAAGCAGCACAAACAGGGCGTTGCCCGGGTGGGTGGCGTCGGCTGCAATGTGCCTGGCCCTCTTCTGGACTTGGGCAGTGTAGATGGACTCCAGATCTGGTAGACGGCGGTCCACAATCCCCTGAGCTGTCCTCATCACCCGGGCTAAGCTCCTCTTGTCCTGTGCAGCTGCCGTAACACACCGTCACACTGAAACACAGGATGCTCTCCATGGAGGCTCTGGAGAAGTTCATCAGCAGTTGAGAAGAGAGTCCCGTCTGCTTCACCTTCCTGAGGAAGAAGAACCGTTGTTGGGCTTCTTCACCAGGTGTGAAGTGTTCACAGTCCAGGAGAGGTCAGAGGAAATGTGGATGTCCAGGAACTTCATGCTGTCCACACACTCCACTGCCTCTCCGTGGATGCAGAGAGAAGCATGTTCAGTCTTCCTGGACCTCCTGGAATCTACTAGGACCTCCCTGGTCTTGTTGATGTGAAGAACCAGATTATTCTTGGAACAGCATTTTGTGAGACTCTGGACATCTTCTCTGATGTGGGTCTCATCATTGTTGGATATCAGACCCACCATGGTGGTACAAACTTCCCAACCTTGTTGGTGGGTGGATGGCAGAGCAGTCCTGTGTGAAAAGGGTGAAGAGGGCAGGGCTGAGCACACAACCCTGCGGCGTTCCAGTGTTGAGGATCTGTAGTTTTTACTTCCCTATCCTCACCACCTGGAGTCTGTTGGTGAGGAACCCCCTGATCCAGGTGCAGAGTGATGCTGGCAGACCCAGGTTGTGGAGCTTCAGGGCCAGCAGGTCCAGGAGAACAGTGTTAAAGGCTGAGCTGAAGTCCACAAACAGCATCCTAATACAGGTGTTGGGATGCTGCAGGTGAATCAGGGCCGTGTGAAGTACTATAGACACAGCATCGTCCATAGAACAGTAGGTGTATAGAACCTGTAGGTGAATTGCAGGCTGCCCAGGCCGGCAGGGATGGCGTCCTTGAAGTGTTTTAGGAGAATACGCTCGAAGGACTTCATAATGACTGTGGGGAGAGCGACGAGGCTGTAATCATTCAGGCGGGTAATGGTTGTTTATTTTGGGGACAATGATGGAGGACTTCAGGCAGACAGGAACCGTGGAAAGCTGCAGGGACAAGTTGAAGATGTCCAGAAAACCTTCTGCCAGCTGGTCTGCACACGAGTTTAGTGTCCGACCTGACACCTGATCTGGACCCGCAGTCTTGTTGATGTTGATCCTCCTCAGGGTGGAGGTGACTTGGAGCAGCTGCAGGGTAAGAGGCTGATGCTGCCTCTGGCTGTGGAGGGTGAACAGTACTTCTGCTGCTTGGAGAGTCGAAGCTGTTCAAGGTGTCAGGCAGAGTGGGGTCGTTGCTGACCTAAGGCTATGTCCACACAGCACCAAAGCCGGTTCAGGTGTGAAGCTCTCAAACCTATCCACCTTGGTACCTGGTTTCAGACATGATCGGTTTTATGGAGGCTAACCCCTGGTTTCGCGGGGTGAAAGGGTGGATTGCTAAAATACTTTTGCAGTTTTACTGCAGTTCGGCTCCGTGGGGACGGCCCCTGATCCTCACTAAAGCAACTCCAGCTCAGCTGCTTTGTGGCGCCACCGTGCATCAGAAACGTCTTCTTGGCTTTATTCCAGCCATAGAGGAGCATTATTTTTCTTCTTTTCACACACACATAGAACTTTCTGCTCACTGGTTGATCTTTGGCTGCTCCTGATTGGACGTTACCGTCAATCTAAGCTCTCTGATTGGTGGAAAGTCTGACAGGAAGTGGCTTCATCATCATGTCCAGGTCTAAATAGAGGTCTCTTAGCAACATAGTAGTGATAGTGATGTTTTTATGGTGAAATGTGATAAAAAATGCTGTTATCATGGATCATTGTGGATTTACCAGATAGAGTCTCTGAGTAAACCTACATTTGGTGGCTGGATTGTAAACCTGGACGGGATAGAAATGCCTGAAAAATGTCTGTAAAAAAATCAATCAAAATAAAACAGAACTGTATTTTTTGGCCATATTTAACAGATATTGACATTGGTCTGGACTCTTTATCATGAGTTTTCCTGGATAGTGAGTGCAGTAGTCCAGTCTAGCTTTTTCCATCTCAGACAGTTAGCTAAGGTGAAGCCATGCCTTTCTGTGAACATGCTAGCCACCTGTTAATTACCTGCAGGGTGGACTACTGCAGCCGTCTGTCCTTTGGTTTGAACCAGTCCTCTGGTCCCTGTCTCCAGTTGGTACAAAGTGCTGCCGGGGTCTGCTGACTGGTACTGGACAGAAGGACCATAGAACCCAGATGATGGCGCCTCACCGCTGGCTTCCTGTTACTAACAGCATCCGGTTTAAATTTGACTTTTTATTTTAAAAAGTCACTTAAAGATGCACTACAGAACTTTAACAGATTATTGGTTTGTGCACATTCAGGCAGTTTCTTTTGACATTTAAAAAAAAAAGAAAAGAAAAAAAACACTAGTTTTTCCTCTTTTAATTTCCTAATCCTAAGTGAAAAATTGGATATTGAACCGTTTTGTGCACAAAATGAAAATGAAAATGAAAAAAAACGGCTCAGATCCGATTTTGTATTTTTCCTTGGAGGCGGTGGTACGACCCAGAAGTTCTCTCGCTCCGCAAACGGCATTTTGTTACCTTGTTTCTGCAACCGCCGACAGAAGCATGATTATCAGGACTGACTGTGTTGTCAGACGGTAGTCCACAGTTACTGATACGGGTATCTGATCTGGACATCAGAGCATTAATGTAAACTATGTTTTATCTGACTAATAACAGACAATCTACACTGGAATATTAAACACTGGTCATAAGTTATCAATACTTCTGCTTCAAACTTTTGCTAAAGCTGAAGTTTTCTGTTTTATCAAATATGTGACACAGTTCTGTTATCTCTGGTCTTTCGGTTGCAGGACACCATGTACATGATCTGCTTGTGTTACAGACTGAATGATTTTTATAACGTTGACCTGATAAGAGCAAATAATGTTAAATTTCACAATATCTTCCTAATTAGTCATTTGCATTCAGCAACGCTGCAGCCGTTTGTCTTTCAGCCCTTTAACTAGTATAACAAACATTACCCTGCTCCATGGTAAACTTGATGGAAACATGAACACATTGTAACGGTTCAGCAGTTAGGACCCACAAAAGATCAGACACCTTAGGGCTGTGCTCAGGTAGGTGTTTCAGGAAGGTTATATGTGGTTCTTGGTTGCTGGCTCCTCTGTGGATGTAAGAGAACAGTTGAGACGCTGAATGATTGTAGAAGAAGGACTCAGGCAACGTACCAGCAGAAGTGATGGGATCTGATCAGGTATCTTCTCCAGGGAGCTGCGAGCAACTAATGAGGAGGAGGTTACTGCAGTGAGAACTAGAGGGTTAACAGAGCTCGGTTACTCGAATCCAGACAGGGAACTCCAAGAGGTCCGGTTTTTCCTTCAATCCATCCAATAAGGAAAGAACAAGCTTGGTCCAAAATCCAAATCCAATCCGTTATAACAAGCCGAAGAAAGCAGAAGTTACCTGGCTGGAACAGACAGGTACAAAAACTCCAGGAAGGGAGAAAACAGGTCAACAGGCGAAAAGAGAAGGGCTGGAAACATTCAGGAGAATCCTGACTCCTGCTCATCCAGGGAGCAACGCAGAGCATCAGCAATTGGTGCAAAGCAATCATAGCCAGAGGAAAGATGCCTTCAGAGGTGGCTGGGAAATTCCATCTCCAGCCTGAAACCCTGACATATGCAGACTTTAGTGTTGGACTGACACCTGTTCATCAAAATTTAATGTGCTGTTGTTGTGAACACAATCCAGTGTTTCTCCTACTATCAGGGGGGCAGGCCAGCATCTCATTACTCTTCTGCTCTCTGATTGGGTGGTATTCCACCCTGACATGTTCATGCTGCCACCAGCTGGTAGAGGGCATCTACCACTGATTCCAACGTGTCATACAGGGACCATTTTCATGAATTAAAGGTCCGTGTTTTTCACTTGTACTTTTTTGTTCATATATAACACAACATTCAAACACTGAACGCAAACACAAAACGTGCATTAATAAGGTAACAATCACAAAAGGGTGAATTATACTGAATATTTCCCATGAGTCTTTGCGGTTTTGCGCTGCCCCAAGTGACCACAGTAATTGCAGTGTTCTCCTCTTCCTGTATTTTTAAGTGACCCGGCGATTTCATACTTAGCGCTTAACTTGGTGCGTGGCAGGGCGGGGTTTAGCGTGCAGCTGCGTCCGTGTTCCTTAAAGATATCCATTCAATCTCACATCAGCAGAAATGAAGTGACAACTTTTCGCTGGTCAGTCAATCCAGTTAAAATCAATGTCCATTTTCCCATCGAACATTCAGTTGGTAAAATTCCCAGAATTCCTCCTCCTTTCTGACCCACTGTGTTTCCACAGAGTCCAGAGAGTTTTGGCTCCATGCTGGAGCTGTCATGGAGAGGATCTAAGAGCGTTGATCTTGGAGAAGGAAGAACAAGAACGTTCCTGAATGATGGAGATGAAGTCATCATCACAGGTCAGTCTGTTGATCAAAACTCAGACTTACCTGGAGCTCAAGGACCCTCACTTTTCATATCTAATAGATACTTTGTAGTTTGGATGATGATGACGTTTAGATGTTCTTCTAATGTCCGATCCATGTTTAGGTTTCTGTCAGGGCGACGGCTTCAGGGTGGGCTTCGGAAGCTGCCGGGGGACCATCCTTCCGGCTCTGCAGAACTGACACTCTTCTCCTGCAGAGAACGTCTCCTGCTGATGTTTCATGTAAAATCCTGATTTTATAATAAAATAAAGCATTTAAATGTCACATCACTGGTGTGTTTCCAGTTCAGCTAAACCTCTGAAGTTCTGCCTCCTGTGCCACCTAAATAACCGTTTTCACATCAGAGCAAAGACGGTTCCCTGTAACGAGACATAAAGAAGACCTGGATGCAGGTACGGCAGGACGTTAGAGATTTACTGGCGGACAAAGACAACAGACTGACGGGGAGGAGTCAAAAAAGGGAAGCAACGCAAGTGTGCAGTTATCTTCTCAACCATTTTTGCCTTGAATGACTCAATGATCTGGCGGCAGTTTAAAGTTTAGAGTTCACCTCCAAGTTCACAAACAAAAAAAGTTTTGGACAACAAATTGGTGACGTGGAGGAGATGATGACGATGTTCATTCTCAGCTGGGCTAAATGAATTTTTCTGATCAGCCAGTGTTCGTGGAAAGTTACCAACCAACCAGAAGACTGCTGACCTGACAGTTGTCCAAAAGACAACCATTGACATCTTGAACAAGGAGGGAAGACACAAAAGGTTGTTGCTAAACAGGCTGGCTGTTCACAGAGCTCTGTGTCCAAGCACATTAATAGAGAGGCAAAGGGAAGGATGTGTAGAAAAAAGTGTACAAGCAATAGGGATAACCGCACCCTGGAGAGGATTGTGGAACCAAACCCATTCAAAAATGTGGGGGAGATTCACAAAGAGTGGACTGCAGCTGGAGTCAGAGCTTCAGGAACCACCAGTACAGACATATCAAGACGTGGTTTCAGCTGTCGTGTTCCTGGTGTCAAGCCACTCTGGAACAAGAGACAGAAACATCTCGTCTGGACTAAAGACAAAAAGGACTGGACTGCTGCTGAGTGGTTCACAGTTATGTTCTCTGATGAAGGAAATGTTGATGTCCTTTGGAAATCAAGTCCCAGAGTCTGGAGGAAGAGAGGAGAGGCTCAGAATCCACGTTGTTGAGGTGGAGAGTAAAGTTTCCAGTCAGTGATGGTTTGGGTGTCATGTCATCTGCTGGTGTTGGTCCACTGTGTTTTCTTAGGTCCACGGTCAACACAGCCGTCTACCAGGAAGTTTTTGAGCACTTCATGCTTCCTGCCACTGACCAACTTTATGGAGATGCAGATTTCATTTTCCAACAGGACTTGGCACCTGCACACAGTGCCAAAGCTACCAGTACCTGGTTTAAGGACCATGGTGTTTTTAACTGGCCAGCAAACTGGCCTGACCTGAACCCCGTAGAACATCTATGGGGTATTGTGAAGAGGAAGATGCGATACGCCAGAACCAACAATACAGAAGAGCTGAAGGCCACTATCAGAGCAACCTGGGCTCTCATAACACCTGAGCAGAGCCACAGACTGATGGACTCCATGCCACGCCGCATGCTGCAGGAATTCAGTTAAAAGGAGCTCCAACTAAGTACTGAATGCTGTACATAATCATACTTTTCATGTTCATACTTTTCAACTGGCCAACATTTCTACAAATTCTTTTTTTTGTATCGGTCTTAAGTAATTTGAATCTGGGGTTTTCATTAGTTGTCAGTTATAATCATCAAAATGAAAAGAAATAAACATTTGAAATATATCAGTCTGTGAGGAATGAATGTCTACATTATACAAGTTTAACTTTTTGAATGGAATTACTGAAATAAATCAACTTTTTCTTGATATTCTAATTTTATGACGAGCACCTGTATTCTTGATGAAAGCGAGTAGTGAGTATAATAACCTTTCTTTTACCATTAACCAATTTATACTATTGTGCGTTGTGATCATATTTGTCCTGTAATTACATGTAAGTATTACATGTGCTGTTCAGTTTTGTAGTATTTGTTTCTTGAGTATTTCATTTAATACAGTGGACCAGATAACTGAACAGTGATTCAGGATTATTTCCTTCATTGCATTTGTTGGTAAAAATGTTGCTTTTCTTCTAAGTGCAGTGATCACTCCTCTCATATTTGCTATAATTTCCTCAATGTGTTTGTTCCAAGTTACTTTGTTATCTATAATAATACCAAGGAGTTTGGTTTTATGAACTTGTTATATTTTGTTTAGTTCAGTAGTTGTGGGTGCAGAGAAATAGTGTATATTATTGTTTTGGCCTTTTTTAAGTGGTGAATTATTTGTAAAAACACTACAATAATGGACCCGAGCAGCTGCCCTGAGGCCCTCCAAATGTGACATCAGAAAAACTTCCATTGTAAAAGATTGTGATCTATTGGCTAAATAAACTCTTGGTCAAAAGAGTCTATTTGACCAATTGTTCAATATTGGTCAAAAAAATTGACAGAAGGCTCTGTCTTAGCATAGAGCATAGATAGGCTTGTTTACAACAGGATAGTTAGGGGGACTTGGTATGATTTCTGGAAATTATCTCAGTGTTTTCACGCTGCACTTATGGAAGCAGACCAAACCACCTGGACAAGTTCACAAAGTTCAAACAACTGGTCACTAGGGGGCAATATTTCCTAAAATGACCACTGACCAAGAAGATAGAAGCAGGAAATATGGCTCATTGACTGGCCACAACCGAAAAGTCTTACTCATAACAAGTAAACAATGGACCAAGAACACATTTCTGCAGTCTGGTTCCTGTTTCTACTGATCTGGTTTTCACCAGAATCTGTCCAGTACGAGCAGCAGGAGAGGCAACCATATATCCACCATGTTGCTTGACATCACTTCCTCTCTTTGGTTCACTGGATGCCTGTTTGATTTCTCACTGGAAGAAAACTGAATAAGGAGACCCCCGGTTTTCAAGAGGAACAGACTTTATTTCTTTGGTCCAACCAGAGTGAGAATGAGAGTAAGTTAATCCAGCTCCAAACGAACCAAACTATCTGTGAAAGTGGACCACCAGGGTTTATTTAAAGAGGCGCAAACAGCTCCAGTGTGGATGTGCCCTGAAAAGCCAACACCTCTCATTTCTACAGAGAAGCATGGTGGTGGCAGCACCATGATGTGGGGATATTTCCATCAACAAGGAAACTGGTCAGAACTGAGGGAACGATGGCTGGAGATAAATCCAGGTAAATTCTTCTACAGATGTGAGACTGGCTCACATTCCAGCAGAAAAATGACCCTGATCAGACCAAAGTCCATCTGAGAATCTGTCAGCTCATGTTGTCCAGGGTATTAAACTGATTTCTTTTCATCCAGACACCATGTTGGACTCATAGTTTATGACTTTTCTGCATTGTAGTGATCAGATACTACAAATTCCACAGGAATACCAGGAAATTCCTGGTTTCAAGGCAAAAAAAAAAGAAAGTCAAAGACGGGAAAAGGGGAAAGAAATCAGTTGTCTGAGTTTTTCTGGAGCAAATGTGTCAAGTCTAACAGAATATGGCCTCCTTCATATCTTTATGGCTGTTTGTGTACCTGTATTCTGAGAAAAAGACTGTCTGATGAGGTCTGTCCACACCGAGCTGATTCAGATGTAATGTGTGAATTCTAACTGACAGAAGGATGTAAATGCCAGAAGCATCGGTAGAGGCGTTCAGATGACCTGATGCATACTGAGTGCCTCCAGCAGGGTTCTGTGGTCCCATAAGGACGCCTGGCAGCTCCTCTCAGCACAAAGCCAAGGTTAAACATCAGCCTGCTTCATTTTCAAGTCAAATCCAGTCTGTTTTTCATTCTCTCAGTGTAACACATTCATCAGGATCCTGGCTGTGCATTAACCTACCCCCACAGTCCTGGCCATCCACAGGAAAGGCCCTGGAGTCAGATTTCTCTTTTCCATCTGTTTATCCTTCACGTATGAGACACAGACTTGGTTTCTGTGTACTAACCTCTAAACAAAGTTGTGTGTATGTGATGCCCACTAATTAAACACTGCTTATTTCTGAATGCTTTAAATTTTGCATGAAACATTATTTTATTTCTCTGAAATGTACATTTTTCATTCCATTGTTTGTCAGCCGGCTACGCAAGCACTTTTCACTTGTCAGAGATTATTGTCACAAAATTCAGGGGTAGAGGAAAATTTTATGAGTTATAATCATTAAAAATTTCTACAGCTTTTGTTCATTATAAAGTTCAGTTAAATGAAATGCAGCTCTTTCCATGCAAAGCATTTCTAAAAATGTTGTATGTCACAATTCATCTTTCTACTGATCTGCATCTTTCCAGTTCATCTCTATCGGTCTTTTTGCTGATATACTGCAGCTATTAATATTTATAATAATGGATTTATATATTTTACACTGAATCCATTATTCATCCACTCCTCTTTCATACCTGGTGATGGAAGCTACATGTGTAGCCACAGCTGCACTGGGGCAGGCTGACGGAAACGTTGCTGCCTATGGCCTCTGTGTCTTGCCCAAGGATGCAACGACAGATCGACTGGGGGAGCGAGAATCGAACCGCCAACCTTCCACCCCCATAAATTTTGACAAAAAGATTTGTTTGTGAACTTTAGACAGAACTGGTTTAGCATTACAATTCAATAGTCATAAAGCTGGATAAAAGAACAACCAACAATTTTACCCAAAGACTGAATAACATTTTCCCAAAAAATGTCAACTTTACTGCATGTCCAAACCATATGATAAAAGGTTATCTTGCAGTGTCAACAAATATCTGAATCACTTATACCCATCAAATGAACAGGAGTAAACTCTATAAATAAAGGTATAATTTATCATTCTCTTCTTCACTGATTTAGATGTTCTCCAATCAAAATTCCATTCTTCTGATTCTGATTTATGCCAGTTGATTTTGTAAAGACCGAGCACAGAGACAGCACTGGTGAAACTTACCAATGATTTTCTCATGGCCTCAGATCCTCCTGTCTGGACTCATGTTGTTAGATCTCAGTGCTGCATTCGACGCCACTGATTACCACATTCTGCTACACAGGCTTAAACATGTTATTGGGATCAAAGGAACTGCATTAGGCTGGTTTAAGCAATATTTATCTGATTGATTTTAGTTTGTTAATGTAAACGGTGAGTCTTCCTCACACACCAGAGTCAGTAATGGAGTTTCTTAGGCTTCTGTACTTGGACCAATAATTTTCACATTATACATGCTTCCCTCAGGTAATACCATTAGACAGCATGGTATAAACTTTGCATGGTGGATGATACTCAGATATACTTGTCCATGAATCTCAATAAAACCAATCAGTTTGTTAGATTACAAAGATGTCTTTTAGACATAAAGACCTGGATGACTGAATTTTCTCCTACTAAATTCAGACCAGACTGAGGTTGTTGTCTTTTGACCTGAAAAACTCAGGACAAAATCGTCTAGCAATGTAATTATTCTTGATGGCATTAATTTGGCTTCCAGTTCCACAGTAAGGAACCTTGGAGAAATTTTTAACCAGGATTTGTCCTTTGGCTCACACAGGTTTCTAGAAACACCTTCTTCCACCTATGTAATTGTAGCAGGACACTCTAATGTCTATTGTTTGCTTCTGGCACTGCGTCTGGAGTATAATATAAAAGGCAAACAAGGGGTACATGCTGCCTCTCTTACTTAGTGGTGGCTGAGATTACGTCACTTCCTGGCATCCGTGACTTCCCCTCCTGGACGGTTGCTGGAAGGTTTGCAGCCATGGTTGTTTTTGTTGCGCTTTGTCCTTCTCGTGCTGCTCACTCTGGTTATATGCTTCTGGAGACTTGTCTGAGTATTGCTGCAGGCTGTGTGCTCCTCGTCGAGCCTGTGGTCACTTATAAACTGCTGATCGCTGCTGTAAACTTCTGCTGGTTGTGCTGTGTCATGCCCTGCGGTCCCGGACTGAGTGCAACCCACTGTGGTGTGACAACACAGCGCTCGATGACCTGCTGCAGAAGATAAGCGCTGGTTATAGACTGCTCCACGACACGCCGTGCAGGCCCAGATCGCCTGACTGGGCTACAGCACAGTCGTGTAGGACAGGTGTTGTACAGAAAAAGCACCCCTGTCATGAAATGCACCCCCCTCTTAAGGAGCACGGTAACACATAGTGGCCTGTAGATGGCATATATTTATCTTTACTACCCTTGAGAGCTGATCAACAGCATCTACCTGCCTGTTTATACTGATTTTTAAAAAAATAAAAATAAAAATACAATTTGGATCCAGTTTGGTGGCCTCAGGATTGGGTCTCTGCTCTTTGCGGATGATGTGGTTCTGTTGGCTTCATCGGGACGTGATCTTCAGCTCTCACTGGAGCGATTCGCAGCCGAGTGTGAAGCGGCTGGGATGAGAATCATCACCTCCAAATCTGAGACCATGGTCCTCAGCTGGAAAAGGGTAGAGTGCTTTCTCCGGGTCGGGACTAAGGTTCTGCCCCAAGTGGAGGAGTTCCCGTATCTCGGGGTTTTGTTCACGAGTGAGGGAAGGATGGAGCGGGAGATGGACAGGCGGATCGGTGCGGCGTCTGCAGTGATGCGAACTCTGCATCGGTCTGTTGTGGTGAAGAAGGAGCTGAGCCAAAAGGCAAAGCTCTCGATTTACCGGTCGATCAACGTTCCTACCCTCACCTATGAGTGGGTAGTCACGAGCTGTGACTGAAAGAACGAGATAGCGAATACAAGTGGCTAAAATGAGTTTTCTCCGCAGGGTGGCCGAGCTCTTCCTTAAGCCTGGTACACACATAAGGATTTTTAAATCTTTTTTATCTGGTCGAGAACGGCGTGAACACGGACTTTATTTACTTCCTTGTTCCCCAGCCAGCTTGCTCTCTGATTGGCTACATTCCGTGCCACATCACCATCCACGCAGTCACAATTCACGAGTCATCGGCTTTCCTCAGAAATCGGGTCGTAAATATTGAACATGTTCAACATTTCTAATTGTCGGCAACAACCCATTTTGGTGTGAATTATCGGGACAAATCTGCTCGTAACACACCTCAGACCAAATGATAATTGTACAGAAAAATCACACAAGACATATGATAATTGGGCGTTTGCCATCATTGGTCGGGAAGAGGTAAAATCTGGACCAAAAACAGCCAAAAAATCTTCGTGTGTATCAGGTTTCAGAGAAGAATCTCAGTGATCCAGGAGGGGCTCAGAGTAGAGTCGCTGCTCCTCCGCATTGAGAGGAGCCAGGTTTGTTGGCTCGGGCATCTGGTCAGGATGCCTCCTGGACCCCTCTCTGGTCAGGTGTTCCAGGCATGTCCCACCAGGATGAGACCCCAGGGAAGACCCAGGACACGCTGGAGGGACTACATCTCTTGGCTGGCCTGGGAACGCCTCAGGATCCCCCCAGACAAGCTGGTGGATGTGACCGGAAGAGGGAAGTCTGAGTTTCCCTTCTTAGACAGCTGCCCCCACAACCAGACCCAGGTCCCATGATGCACTGGGCTCTTCCTTTTCGTCTCTCTGCTCCTTATCTTCCATCATTAACGTATTTCTCCTCTTAGCAGTTTTTCCTGGGAAAAGGTTGTGATGCCAGTTGTATATATATATATATATATATTAGGGTTGTCAAGTGATTAAAAATTTAAATCACATTAATTACAGCTAACAAATGGATTAATCAGGATTAATCACCATTTGCGACTATGCCTGAAATCTGTCTGTTTTTACTGTACTGTATCAACTGAAAGAGCAAACCTTTGCTTACTTGGGTTTTTCTTTACTTCTTTTTTTTTACATTAGATGATCAATTTAGTTGTAATAATCAGTTTAATATTACATAAAATCAAGACCTTATGAAGTATATCTCGTTTTTGCCCCGTTTTCCTGGTCCGTACCCCTGCCTGGCCCACATCAAAACCTTTCTAGACCCGCCCCTGCATATCTGAAGTATAAATCCTTCACCTGTCAACTACTTTATTAGAGAGGAGAGCTTCCCTGATTTATATCTCAGAACCTGTTTATAATTTCTCTCGCTCCATTCATGGCCCCTAAATGATCAGACCTGTGTCTCCAACATCTGCACAGCACCAATGATTTAGAGAAGACGTCCCCTTGTTTCCATGACATTGACATGGATCTGACGGACATGAGACTGATACATTTAGCTTACTTTAGCTAGCGTAAGTAAATATGTGCTAGTGTGAACCATGAACCGCAATTTTCCTCATTCTAAACAAACGCAACAAGAGAGTAAAGCCAATCAGCTGATTACTGACAGCTGTCATGATTCATAACAGGAGAGAGAGGGAGAGAGGAGGAGGAGAGCTGCCACACCAAGGACAGTTACTGTTTGAACTCAAATAAAAACATCTGCAACAGATGAGCTTGCTTATGTTTTCTGTCTTTGAGGAAACAAAGTGTGTGTGTGTGTGTGTGTGTGTGTGTGTGTGTGTGTGTGTGTGTGTGTGTGTGTGTGTGTGTGTGTGTGTGTGTGTGTGTATGTGTGTGTGTGTGTATGTGTGTGCGTGTGTGTGTGTGTGTGTGTGTGCATAATGATTGCAGACTCGGGGTTCATCCAGTTGAATCACTTTACTGCAGCCACATTTTAGTTAACGCTGAAACAAGCAATAAGAGAAAATGTCCTTTTTTCTCTTTGTTTTTATCATGCTCACTAAAAACAAATACACACTAGTGCTGTTACAGTAGCAGTGCACATGTTACACCCGCAGTGCACGTGTGTTTGCATCAGGACACAAGAACACACAGTATGTATCAGTTCATATCCGGTAAAAGTGATCTTCCATCTCCTGAAAAACCTTTACCAGGTATTAATCCTTCCTCCTTCTTTCTGCTCCTTCTTTATCCTTCCTTATCCACAAAGGATAAGGTGGCCAAAGCATTTATAGTAAAGGGACATTGAGACTGAATGGCTCCTGTGTGGTTTAAATAAAGCATAGGCACTTCATAACATGCAGCAGTCCATCATTTCATACGGAATAAATGTGCAGATCCGTGGGTCAAGTACAGCTACAGTAGCAGGAACACTGCAGCAGCTCTCATCGGGGCTCTGCACATTGTTCCATGTCGCATGCTGTGGGCGCAGCATTCATCAAGCACATAAAGGGCTCAAGGCTTCAGATTGTCTGAGTGTTCACACTGCTGATTCACAGGTTTAACATCAGAACTTAGAAAACATACAAAACTGCATATGTGCTTTACAACAAGGTGAATTCTGTGTGTTCATGTTGACATCACATCTTCTGAAGCATTTCAGCAGAGCATTCCAATTCTCTCCACACCATCATCATCCTCTGCTCTTCACATCTTAGAGGTGAGTGTAGAGGAGGTGGAGTTACATCCTAGTTTCAGACCCTTCCTGTAACCTCAGCTGGGATTAATGTGTCCCAGCTTCTTCAGACAACATGGATGCTGTAAACAAAACACTGCAGTCTCCTCCGTCCTCCAAGTGCATTTTAGAATTTGAGACATCCTTCCTCTACAAGGCCGAGGAGCCGAAATGACACTCATGATGGCGTCTCAGATAAGATCAATGATGTGACACTGGCTGAGTGGGAAAGGTAGTAAACTGGAACCAGAGAGTAAACAGTAAAACAGTGACCAGACGGTAAACTGTAACGTGGAACAAACTCAGACGGTAAGTAATCTTGGACCAGGAGATTAAACTGGGACCGGGACACTAGACTGGGACCAGATAGTAAAATGAACCAGACCAGTCAGAAATTTGGGACTGGAGTAGTAAACTAAAGTGAACTGGGTCTGGGACAGTAAACCGTGACTGGATTGTAAACTGAGACCGAACAGTAATGTGGGACCAGCAGAGTAGAATGGGACCAAGGCAGTAAACTGCGATCAGGACAGATAACTGTGAATGACATGGTAAAGTGGGTAAGAGGTGTGGCCTATGTAGACTGTTTGGAATACTGGGAGTGTTTCTTCTCTCTGTGACTGGACAGTAAACTGAGACATCAGATAGGGGAAGGGCTAACAAAGGTGTGACCTATGAAGAATGTTTTCTGACCCTGGCTAAGCTAGAACAATTCTGTGAACCTCTCTAAGAGATCAAACAGAAACATGACGATCGTCCTAAGAAAAGGTTTAACCTGTGATCTCACCTCCTTTCCTTTTCTGTCTGCAGCTGAAGTAGATTTTCTGAGAACAGTGACATACGATGAAGTTCACTTTATTTGACATTTTGTGTGCTCGTGAAATTGATGACATTTGGGATTATAATTTGAGGCTGATTTGATTCTTCTTGTACCTCCATAGGCAGCTTGTTGGTCTGCAGGAGCTTGTGATCTGAATCAGGTTCAACATATCAGGTAATCGTCTGGTTTAAGGAACAGTGGAACAACATCACCGTCAGGTTCCTGTATGCAAATCTGTGTACGTTTGTGTTAAACTCGCATCAGATGAACAATCAGTCATTTTCAGGCTGAAAAGAAACAGCTGCTGCAGCGGAAGCAGGAAGGAAAAAATCCTGGGAACGAAGGAATCAATCATCTGATCGATAAGACTACTGCATCATTAAAGCAGGAGTAGATCTGCTCCCGGTTAGATTCTGTCAGAGAACCGATTGGTCAGGAGGTGGAGCTGTTCCGAACTGTTCATCAGTTGCCATGGTGATACACACCTTGGTAAGAAGTGAACCAGCTTCATGGTGCTGAGAAACCCGAGCTGAACCTGAAGTTACCTGGATCAGAGTCCTGAAAAAGATCCAACTTACATCAAAACATTGTCAAATAATCAATAATCTCTGTGTGCTGCAGGAAGTGTGCAGACAGTCCATCACTGCTCTGAAGGGGGTTGTTGTAGCCCTGCAGCTAAAACTCGTCCATGTGGAACTTTTTCCTCCTTTTTTACTGATTTCTCTGAACAGCAGAGACCTTCCTGTCATTGCTTCACCATGCTTGTTTTAGAGGTCTGAAACTGATGGATGACGGAGGCTGACAGACCTCTATCACAACATCTCCCTTTCTCCACTTTCATACCGATGAGTTTGCTAACAGGACTGAATCTAAGTCTTTATAAACCATGGTTTGACTTTAAAAACAGCAACAGATGATCTTTCTGTCATGACAGTAGCGCTGAATTTTGGAGAGGCTGAGAAAGACCTGCAGTTCTACCTCAGATCTTTACGGATGTGACTCTTCTCTTCTTGATGTCTTCTTCATTTAAAGCAGAGCTGTCCAAAGTCGGTCCTTGAGGGCCGCTGTCCTGCAGGTTTTTTTAATGTCTACCTGCTTCAACAAAATTAAATGGATGACATCCTGCACTCATTAAACTGAGTCAGGTGATTTGGAACAAGGAAACACTGAAAACCTGCAGGATTGTGGCCCTCGAAAACCGGAGCTGGACACCTGTCATGTAAAGGGAAGGTGCAGCTGGTCTGGGGTGCTCGGTTTCTGTTTTTCAGCCCAACAGAGACGTAAGGCAGCTGAAGACATCTGCTGGTAGACACAAACGGTTTCTGTGCTTCACGTTGTTGTACCACCTCTCCTCTGAAGGCTGGTTGGCAGGAAGATTCTCTATAAAGTTTTCTCTCAGTCTTCTGCTGGCAGCTCCATCTGTTTCATTCCAGCTGGATGTAGAAAGTGTGCAGCAAGAGTTTATCTTCATTGGCTCACCTGGTAAATCCAGAATAGAAATTAATTTCTGTAGCTTTGAAAAGTAGAAGGAGAAGCTGGGCCTTCAGGTATCAGACCCCCTCTCTATGTTCAGATCATCTTCAAACTTTCCTTCCTGATAAATCTTATAGCAGGTCTGGCTTGGTGACCCTGATCCATCCTTTAGTCCTGCTGCTAGAGGCCGAGGCTGCTGGGGGGGACGTCCCATGATGCACTGGGCTCCTCTCTGCTCTCTTTATTCTCCATGTAGAAATATCTGACATTGTCGTTGTTATTCATTTGTGTTTCTCTTCTTTCTCTGCAAGTATACCAGGATTAGAGTCATGCTGCTGGTTGACCCCACTTTCCTGTCCTCTCCACCCCTAACTGGTCCAGGCAGATGGCCATCCCTCCTGGTTCTGGTTCTGATGAAGGTTTTCCTTCCTGTTAAAAAGGAGTTTTTCCTCTTTATTATCGCTAAGGTGGAGGTCATGTGTTCTGTGGTTTGTCTGTCTGTCTGTTAGCAACACAATTCAAAAAGTTATGAATGGATTTTGATTAAAAAAAATTTTTTAGGAAATCTCAGAATGGAATTAAGGAACAAGTGATTACATTTTGGGGGTGATCTGGATCCAGGATTTTTTTGAAGGATTCTTTACTATGGGGAGATAGCGTTCATTTTGTCATTAGAGCTTGTAACTCAAAAATAATGCCCACAAAATGCCCTCATTGGCTAAAATAAAAAAAAAACATTATAATGGCGGTCTGTGCACTCTGAGTGCTTCTAGTTTTATGAATTCCTTCATATGAATAGTTATAAATTGGACTAATGTGGATTTGTTTGAACTGTATCACAATGAACTGGCTTGAATTTATTGTGGCCATAAAGTAGCTACAGATGAGTTTGTTGTGTTTCAGAGTTTACCTTTACCCATAAATAACCCTCTCATTTACAGAATTAGGACGTGTTAACTAACCAGTCTGAAGCAGGTTAAGATACATACTCAGTTTCTTCAGTGAAATGGGCTGAGACACCACTGAGCAGAACCCAGGAGGCTGGTTCGGTCCAGGCTGTGAGCCTGACGTCACACATACTGAACGTCAGTCATCCAAGTGCTGCTCCTCCCAGGTGGAGGTGGGGATGGCGCTGTATGGGTCCATGATGACCTTGGCGCAGCGGATGATCATGGCCATCAGCAGCAGGCAAAGGAAGACGACGCAGGCCAGCGTCAGCCCTTGATCCACGTCCACAAAGTCTGGCTCCGCTGTGCCCTCCACCTCCATGACTGCTGATATCTGCTGCTGTCCTCAGACACGCCCACATTCCCTGATGTCATCCTAAAGACGCCACTAGACAGGAAGAAGAAGAAGTTATGGTTCTGAGAACATATTCAGTCCCTGTCAGCCTCCACCCCTGCAGAGGTGTAGCTGTGTGTTTATCTCCACTCTGTATGGGTGTAGCGGTGTATTTATCTCCACTCTGTATGGGTGTAGCGGTGTGTTTATCTCCACCCCTGCAGAGGTGTAGCTGTGTGTTTGACTCCACCCCTGCAGAGGTGTAGCTGTGTGTTTATCTCCACTCTGTATGGGTGTAGCGGTGTGTTTATCTCCACCCCTGCAGAGGTGTAGCTGTGTGTTTATCTCCACCCTGCAGAGGTGTAGTTGTGTGTTTATCTCCACCCCTTCAGAGGTGTAGCTGTGTGTTTATCTTCACCCCTGCAGAGGTGTAGCTATGTGTTTATCTCCACCCCTGTAGAGGTGTAGCTGTGTGTTTATCTCCACCCTGTATGGGTGTAACGGTGTGTTTGTCTCCACCCCTGCAGAGGTGTAGCTATGTGTTTATCTTGACCCCTGCAGAGGTGTAGCTGTGTGATTGTCTCCACTCCTGCAGAGGTGTAGCTGTGTGTTTGTCTCCACCCCTGCAGAGGTGTAGCTGTGTGTTTATCTTCACCCCTGCAGAGGTGTAGCTATGTGTTTGTCTCTACCCCTGCAGAGGTGTAGCTGTGTGTTTGTCTCCACCCTGTATGGGTGTAGCGGTGTGTTTATCTCCACCCCTGCAGAGGTGTAGCTGTGTGTTTGTCTCCACCCCTGCAGATGTGTAGAAGTGTGTTTATCTCCACCCCTGTAGAGATGTAGCAGTGTGTTTATCTCCACCCTGTATAGGTGTAGCAGTGTGTTTGTCTCCACCCCTGCAGAGGTGTAGCTATGTGTTTATCTTGACCCCTGCAGAGGTGTAGTGGTGTGTTTGTCTCCACCCTGTATGGGTGTAGCGGTGTGTTTATCTCCACCCCTGCAGAGGTGTAGTTGTGTGTTTGTCTCCACTCCTGCAGAGGTGTAGCTGTGTGTTTGTCTCCACCCCTGCAGAGGTGTAGCTGTGTGTTTGTCTCCACCCTGCAGAGGTGTAGCAGTGTGTTTATCTCCACCCTGTATGGGTGTAGCGGAGTGTTTATCTCCACCCCTGCAGAGGTGTAGCTGTGTGTTTGTCTCCACCCTACAGAGGTGTAGCTGTGTGTTTATCTCCACCCTGCAGAGGTGTAGTTGTGTGTTTATCTTCACCCCTGCAGAGGTGTAGCTGTGTGTTTATCTTCACCCCTGCAGAGGTGTAGCTATGTGTTTATCTTGACCCCTGCAGAGGTGTAGCTGTGTGTTTGTCTCCACCCTGTATGAGTGTAGCGGTGTGTTTATCTCCACCCCTGCAGAGGTGTAGCTGTGTGTTTATCTCCACTCTACAGGGGTGTAGCTGTGTGTTTATCTCCACCCTGCAGAGGTGTAGCTGTGTGTTTGGCTCCACCCTGCAGAGGTGTAGCTATCTGTTCATCTCCATCCTGCAGTAGTGTGACTGTGTGTTTATCTCCACTTCTAAAGAAGGTGTAGCTATGAGTTCATCTCCACCCTGCAGAGGTGTAGCGCAGAGATGTAGCTGTGTGTTCATCTCCACCTCTGCAAAGGTGTAGCTATGTGTTCGTTTCCACCCTGCAGAGGTGTAACTGTGTGTTTGGCTTCACCTCTGCCAAGGTGTAGCTGTGTGTTTATCTCAACCCTGCAGAGGTGTAGCTGTGTGTTTATCTCCACCCTGCAGAGGTGTAGCTGTGTGTTTGGCTCCACCCTGCAGAGGTGTAGCTATCTGTTCATCTCCATCCTGCAGTGGTGTAACTGTGTGTTTATCTCCACTTCTGAAGAAGGTGTAGCTATGAGTTCATCTCCACCCTGCAGAGGTGTAGCTATGTGTTCGTTTCCACCCTGCAGAGGTGTAACTGTGTGTTTGGCTTCACCTCTGCCGAGGTGCAGCTGTGTGTTTATCTCAACCCTGCAGAGGTGTAGCAGTGGTGGAGTTCTGTATCTGATCTGTGTCAGATTGATCTCTGGTTAGTGTTAATTACTTGACGTAGCAGAGTGTCGACACCTGAACGGAGATCATGAAACCCCGTCAGCAGATTAAATGCTCATCAACCTTCATGGATTATATTTCTTCATCTGTTGACCCAGAGTTTCAGTTTTTCTCTGATAGGGACTTTGGAAATGGTCAAACTCCTCTACTACCTTCTTACTGATAGCTAGGAGCTAAAATATCTGGTTAGGCAGGTCCAGACCCAACAGTCTGACCCAGGTACCAGTGTGCCACAGTCTGCAGAGTCAGAAGTTCTTCAGTGGGGCTCACTTATGTCACTTTGATGTTTCTCCAGGTCCAGTTCTAGGTCTACCCAGAGTAGGCCTACCTCGACTCCTCACTGTACTACAGAGTTCCTGATCCTACCACAGCACACCTTCATTCTGTTTCTGATAGACACACATCATGTTCTTCTACAGTTTATCTTTTTAGGACATCCACCCGTCTTCTATCCCCATTAAAAATCCAAGTCAGGGTCAGAGGAGGATGGAGCCTGTCTCAGTTTCTATCAGGCGAGAAGGGGCTAGACCCTGAACAGGTCAACAATCCACCTCAGTTCCTCTTCAGGATATCCTCCTCTGTGCTCTCAGGTCCATTGTGTTTGTTAACCAATTTTCCTGGAGTTTTCACCCACCATGGGATAAGTCTCCACACAACATTAGCTCATCTCCATCACAAAAAGAGGAGTGGGTGGCTCCCTCATTTCAGAGACGTGTCTAATAGTTAGGACTCAAATTTTCAGCACATCAAGATTACCATATAGACCATTTGTTACCATTAAACACAGACCTTAATGCCAGTGTGTAAAGTTCCACCCTAAAAGCAGCACCAGAGAAATAACAATAATATAATAATTATAACTATTTACACAAGACAGAAGACATTTCTCAGGTGTTTCCTTGAAGAAGCTTCATAAAAAGGCAGGACAAGAAGCTGAATGTAAAGGTTATTTACAAAGGTTAGAATCATGTCTGACGTGATTTCAGCATATTACACCTGATTTTTCAGTTCTGAGTTATGCTTAGTTAATAACATGACAACACGTTACTGAACACTTCCTGATTGGGTTCGGGCACATGACTTGTTTAGGGTTAGAACAGGATCATATTTTTACAGCCTGGCCATTACTTTTCTATATGCACCATTTTTATAATTCACACGTAATTACATATATTTGACCACTGGCGGTCACATATTCCTTTGCATGGACAATACAAATAGCTTTGGGAGATCAGTTAATGTTCTACAGGGAAAAAAAACAATAATAGTAATTCATGGTACTAAAAAATGACGAAAAATGTCCAGATTCTGTATAAATGCTGTAAACGTGGATTGCATGGTATAGATACTTGCAGTACAGTCACAGGAAGCCTCTGCTCTCCACATTGCTGGTGGTGACCATCCAAGCGGGATGTTAATGCATATGTCCATGGAAGCTCCATACCTACCAAAGAGAAAGGGAGGGTGTTATATTCCCTGAGTTATTCAGGTCAGTCATATTTTTTTTATTTACACTGTCTTCAAGAAGAAACATTTCTCTCATTTTGTCACCTGAAATTAAGGAATCAAAATGTTTTAGTTAGTTTAGTTAGTTTAGAGAGGAGAGGTATTATTTAATCTTGACATATCAAAATACAATACAAACTTGAGAAATAATGTGAATTAGTATAGTGTGGAGTAGTTTAGTGTGAAGTAGTTTAGTGTGAATTAGTATAGTGTGGAGTAGTTTAGTGTGAAGTAGTAGTAGAGTGTGAAGTAGTTTAGTTTGAAGTAGCTAGTGTGAAGTAGTACAGTGTGAAGTAGTATAGTGTGAAGTAGTAGTAGAGTGTGAAGTAGTTTAGTTTGAAGTAGCTAGTGTGAAGTAGGACAGTGTGAAGAAGTACAGTGTGAAGTAGTATAGTGTGAAGTAGTTTAGCGTGATGTAGTATAGTGTGTAGTAGTATAGTGTGAAGTACTTTAGTGTGAAGTAATTTAATGTGAAGTAGTATAGTGTCAAGTAGTTTAGTGTCCAGTAGTAGTAGAGTGTGAAGTAGCTTAGTTTGACATAGCTAGTGTGAAGTAGTACAGTGTGCAGTAGTATAGTGTGAAGTAGTAGTAGAGTGTGAAGTAGTTTAGTTTGAAGTAGCTAGTGTGAAGTAGGACAGTGTGAAGAAGTACAGTGTAAAGTAGTTTAGCGTGATGTAGTATAGTGTGTAGTAGTATAGTGTGAAGTAGTATAGTGTGAAGTAGTATAGTGTGAAGTAGTTTTGTGTGAAGTAGTTTAATGTGAAGTAGTATAGTGTCAAGTAGTTTAGTGTCCAGTAGTATAGTGTGAAGTAGTTTAGTGTGAAGTAGTTTAATGGGAAGTAGTATAGTGTGGAGTAGTTTAGTGTGAAGTAGTAGTAGAGTGTGAAGTAGCTTAGTTTGACATAGCTAGTGTAAAGTAGTACAGTGTGAAATAGTATAGTGTGAATTAGTTTAGTGTGAAGTAGTTTAATGTGAAGTAGTATAGTGTGAAGTAGTTAGTGTGAAGTTGTAGTATAGTGTGAAGTAGATTAGTGTGAGGTAGTTTAGTGTGAAGTAATATAGTTTGAAGTAGTATAGTATTGCAGATGCAAAATCAATCAAAGTAAAACTAGGAATATTTTTTATGTTGCTACAAACATATTTTATAGTTATATTTAATCAGGATATGAATGAACGATTAAGACTAAACATACTAGAAGTCTGACAAGCTGAAGACCAGCAGCTGTGGCTGATTCTGGTTCAGGGACTTGTAGGACACAGTCATGGACCATCTGACCTAAGATGACACCAAGATCTCCAGACAATGGTGAAAAGGAGTCCTGCACTGCTTGGACTGCAGGACTCATCTGCAGACCCTCTGAAACACTGTCTGGGATTGGTTAGGCATCAGTGTAGTTGGAACTGGGCTAAACGGTTAGGAGCCTTCATGGCCCATCATCTACCTGCTTCAGAGAGCCCAATCTCTTTTAGTCACGCTGTCCAAGGAGTACCCTGCTAATTGCTAATAGCCAAACAGAAAATAAATTAATTTTAGTCATGACACATAGACACGCTTTACCTTTCCACAGACTGCAACAGTGGAGTCAACTGTGTTGAAAGGACTGAGGCGAAGGCTCTGATGAAGGCTGCATTGGAGACTCTTCTGATTCTAAAAACCCATCTTTATCATAGTCTTAGTCACACTGGCTTAGGTTCAGGTCAAGACACATCTGTTGTCCATGAAACAGGCTAGAAGATTACAGAAGTGCTTTTCAACCTTGAAGGGACTATGTTGACCGGCCAACTGGGTTGGGACTGGGTTGTACCTGACAGGCCTGGAGACAGGACTGGTGAAAAGAGAGGAAACTAATGTGCTGCAGAGCATAGAGACTGAGGCATCGGGACTATGGGGAACAGCATCAGATGGAGCTGGGTTGTTTTGAGAGGGAAGCTTTATGTATAATAACGAATGTGTTCCTCTGAAGATCAGCTCCTGTTCAGCTATAAGCCGGGTTTCAACCCACTGCGTCATCCTCCAGCAGCAGCACAGCCTGCTGGTGGCCTCTGCACAAGGCAGGCAGGTCTGTGCTGCTGTTTAAAATATGTCATATGGTGTAACTTTAACTATGACACAAGTTTCTGCCTTAATCGTATTGATTTATTCATTCTATTTTTATTTTATTTCATTTTTTACAGACATCAGTTACTGATCAGAAACCCTGACTATGAATTCCTTCCAGCTGAAAACAACATGCTGGCACTGCTGCTAGCAGAAATATTCTGACTTTTAATTAAAACTCATTAGAAAACAACAGATGAAGTAAATCATATCAAATCTAATTTGATTTATAAACCACTATTCATACATAAAAAGCACAAAGTGCTTTACATAATAAAATGCACACAAAACACTGTTTGCCAATAAAAAGAACATCAAACAGCCTTTAAAAATCCACACCTACTCTTTCTCTCACTCACACACACACACACTCATGACCAAAGCTGCAATGGGCGGACTCTGGTGATGTTTTTAAGATTATAAAATCCTGTCTTTGTGACATTTGTGTGGAGTTAAAATCCAGCTCAGAGTCAAAAACAACACACAGATTTCTCACACACTGTGAAGCGTTAAAATGTTGTAATTTGGGTAAAATGATCTCTTGTCTTCAGGACCGATGATTAAAACATCAGTTTTGTCCTGATTGAGCGGTAAGACGTTCTCTGCCACCCATGACTTTATATCTACAGTACAGTTTAAAAGGACGTTAACTGGCTCCAGGTCATCAGGAGACACGGTGATGTAAAGCTGTGTGTCATCAGCATAGCTGTGGAAATCCCTCTTGGGGATGTCTCCTGATGACATCCCCAAGAGGTAACATGTACAAATTAAAAAGTAACTGGGCCTAAAGCTAATCCTTTGGGAACCCACATTTTACCTTGTGAATTCCTGAGGAGCATGTATCCATACTTACAAAAAAACTTCGGTGAGAGAGGAGTAAAGCCATTTAAGAACAGTATCTGAGAGGCCCACCAGACGTCTGAGTCTTTCTAAAAAATCTGGGGATCTACTGTATCAAAGACGGCACTAAGATTCAGTGGAACCAAAACTGAAAGTTTCTGTGAGTCTAAGCTACACCTGAGGTGGTTAACAATGTTTAAAAGGGCGTCTCGGTACTGTGGGTTGTCCTAAAACCAGATGGCTATTTCTCTAAAATATTGTGTTTATTCAGAAACTTGTGTAACTGAATGAAAACATTTCTTTTATAATTTTACTTAAAAACGATAAGTTGGGTACAGGTCAGTAGTTATCAAGAATATTTGGATCTAAGTTCTTCTTCAGAAGGGGCCTCAACAGGCCGTTTTACTGGCAGATGTCCGTCTGAAGGGAATCCTTCGTTCAAAGAAACCATCAAATGTTTTTAACAGTGATGTGGGAATGGATCTAAAAGGCAGGTTTAGTTGGGAGAAAACTCAACCAAGCATTTAGGACAAATCTCCAGTGTTTCCTCAGGTAAAAAGAAAGCTTCAGGCCTGTTACAAGCAAAGTACCGTTGAGCAACAGAAGTAGCTGATCCCAGAAGAGCTAAAGGACCTGTTGGACTCTGGTTAGAGGATTATACGTGGTCATGACAGGATCTTGTGAGCATCGAGCTAGTTTGAAAGAAGATGAATCAACATGTGCAGGAAATCTTTCTCTTTTCTTCAGTAATGACAATTCCAGCCTAAACTTTACTGGATTATAGAAATGATTACTTTTCCCTTAATTTCTTCATTGTTTTCCACCTGCGACCCCCCCCCCCCCCCCCCCCCCCCCCCCGATTGGTTTAGTTTCACTGTTTTTACAAATCCAGCAGGCAGATGTTTTCAGTGCCAGAGGTTTGATCTAGTCTCAGGAAGACTAAGCAGATGAGTGGATCTAACCAAAACAGAGCTGAAAGGAGCTTTTAACAGTTTTCTTTCAGACTGTCCATCATTTTTTCACCATGGTGATGATCCACTTAACAGAGTTGTGAGAATGAATCCATACATGCAGCTGTGATCAGTGCTGTAATGATACCCAACACTTCTCAGTTCTCCAGCACTGGAACACCTGGATAATCTGGTCCAGATGCTCTGGCAGCCAACCAGAAAACCAGATCTGCAGACAGAACTGGCACTGATTCTACCCTCCACTGACAGCTGCTCTAATCTGTCAGAACCTCTCCCATCCATGCCAGAAACACTGAGACCGGAGGATATGAATGACTGACTTTATCACTGCATGCTCTCCCAAACGTCCAACCTTTGCTGTGCACTGCAAAAACCTGCAGAGATCCAACCAGAGACAGAAATCCCAGAGCACCTTACCTTCTTCCTTCACATCCTGCACAGCTGCTGGAGGAAGGCTGCCACCCGTTGTGCATGGAGGGACCTCTGAGGAAGAGAGGTGGGGAGCAGAGGGAGGATGGAAGGTTAATGGAAATGCAGGATGGACTCTGGACGGCTGAGACAAAGGGGCAAACAGATGAAGAGGAGGAAGAAGGAGGCTGCTGCATCACCTCTCTGCAAACAGAGCAGAGTGCTGCACACATCCCCACTCCTACATCCTGCTCTGCTCTCTCACCGAGTGCTGCTGCATCTGGATGCTCAGGAAAACTCAGAATGGACCGAGACACGTCTGTCTAACTTCTCCATGGAAATAAAGAGAGATAATCTAAGTATCTGAAAACTAAATCTCAGAGAAAACCCAGTTAGATGCTACAAGGAGTTGGATGAACTTTGATTTTCAGATTGTAAGTAAAGTTGCTTAAAAGCTGTTGTCTGTTGATATTTCCCATTATCAACAACTGTCCGACCGGCAGGGACCCGTCCGTGTGTCCAAACACTGACGTCTTCATCCAGTGTGGCACCACTGCATGTAAGAGTCCTTAAAAAAGAGCCACTAAATTACAAGTTAACGATTATTTTTGATTTATTCAGGAGGTCATACTTTGTTTCTTCACAACCCTTTATTGAAGCTTTGGCGGTACTACTTTTTTTTATTAATGCAACGCTGGTTTTAAGTCATTCATAGATAATATTAAATTATTAAATAACCATTAATAAAACAAGTTGTGTCTGTTCAGAGTCATGACAGAAACTTTAAAACCTCTTTTCATTTTTAAAATCTGAAATGTTATTATAGATTTATTATTAATAATAATAATAACATTAATAATAATAAATATAGCTTTAGAAGAAAAAAGAACATTTCTTCTGTATTGACCATATGTGGAAGGAAAATGAATTTGTGGGATGAGCACAGAGTTGAGTGTATGGGCTGAGTGCATGAAAATTAGTTGATTCTGCTTTTGACTCCTGGTTGGTGTCACTTACTGGACTGGATGGCTGACGTCTGAAGAAACAAGGCACATTGGCAATTTAACAATGTTTTCATGTAACAACCAGGGGCCTTGGTAGCATGTGAAGACCCATACACAGCCACAACAGACCACCCAAGGTGGCAATTAATAATCCAACACTAACATGCTCACACAGGGGTGCTGAGCCTCAAAAGAACTGAAAATATAAAGGAAAGAAGGATCTCAGTTCCTCAGGCTTCGTTCAATGCTTACCTTAAGTTGGATAATAAAACACTTCAGGAATGTCTCACATAATCTTCATGTGTGTACACAGCTTTAGTAAACTGCCTGATGAGCACTGAGAAGTGGCTGAGCAACAATTGTCTTTATCTAAACTCAGATATTTTCATAACTGCACCGGACAATGTCATCTCTGACATTAAACTAATCGTTTAGGAGCCTCAGTCTCAGAAACCTGGGTGTAATTTTTAAACATTTAATAAGCAACTGCTTTTTTCACATCTAAAAACTCAAAACACTGCTGTCAATAAGTGAACTAAAAAGATCGTTCATGCATTTTTCTGATCGCGATTTGACTATTACAACAGTCTCTTTTTTATCTTTCGTTTTTTCATTCAGATTTTCGTGTTTATTCTGTCCTTACATCGTAATTTTGTTATGTGTACACTGCTGCATTCTGAATGGCAACACAATCTAAGTCTTTAGAAGGAAGAGCTAGCCTGCAGCAGACCTCTGACTCACCCTGACTCAGCTGCTCATATAACCAGTCGCTTCACTGGTTTCCAGTTAGCTTAAGAATTTGTTTCAAAATCTTGATCTGAACCTTCAGAGCTACTCATGGTCAGGCTCCTCTTCACACTGCTGACCTGCTTCAGCCATCTGAGGCCATCTAATCTGAATCTTTTCATGGTTCCCCGCACTGGCTTTAGGACCAGACTGCAGCCCCCAGACTGGATTAATCCGCCCCTGTCCTTACGTAGTCTGGACTTTGTGGTTATTTTTAAAAAGCAGCTGCCATTTTTATTCCAACAAGCTTTTAATTAGACTTGGGCTCTTTTTCATTTTGTAGTTCTATTTTGTGGATTTTATTTGTTTATGAATTTTATCGGCCTACTTCCACTGTGAAGAACTTTGTGACGACTGTCTGTGAAATGTGCTATATAAGCTAACTTTACTTACTGTTACAACAAAGAAATAATCCACCAAACACTCATACACTGACTGATTAGACTAAGTTTATATTAAAGCTCAGTAATGAGTTTCCTCTTCAGGAGTCCAGATTTGAACTGTGGATCAGTTAAAATCCGTCACCCACACCCAGAGAACCTTAATGTTGTGTAGTGTTTATGAAGGAGATCCACTTTACTCTGGATTTTCCCCAGGAAGACCAGGACAGGAGCTGATGTGGAAAGTTGTTTAACATTTATTAATCAGACTACATATTTCATCTACTCATGATTTTTCTTTAGTCAGAATTAACATGAGATTCCCATGATATCATTTAAAAACATTCTAGATATAAAATATGAAATACTGTAGACAGGAAGAGGTGAATTAACCCGTCAGTCTGGAGTAATAAACAGTTTCAACCCGTAAAAAGGCGACTGAACTGGTTTTTAATTCAGCTCTGACTGAATTACAGACAGAGCTTGGTCTGGTTAACAGCAGCTGAAGGTTTGGTTAGGGTTGGTAACCATGGTTACTAACTGATCCAGCAGCAGGAATATGTGCTCCATTTTTGCCGTCACCCCAGTCCTTCGGTCCAGGTCCGGTTCTGATGGACCTCCCCCTGTCCATTCAGCTCCTCTATTTAACATGCATTTATTCCAGCGGCTCTAAAGTCTCGCGGTGTTACCATTCAGACATCTTGCATTTCATTAACTCCTCTTTTCTCTTTCCACACTCGTCTAATCGGTTCGGTTTCCTTGGTAAACACTCGGAGTTTGGCCCGGTGGAAGTCTCGATCCTGGTCCTAGTCTCGAACGGATGTGAGGTTGGAGGTTGGACCGAGCCTCGCGTGTTATTTCGGCGGAGTGCAGACGGTTTGTCGCGCGGCTCTCTCGCCGTATTGTACGTCATCTCCACCGCCGCCGCTTTCATCTCCTTCTCGGCTGAGGAAATATGGCGACTCCCGCTGCGGTCAACCCGTCCGGTGAGTACGAACCGAGTGTGTTTCAGCACCAGAACAGTGTGTGTGTGCGCGCGCGCGCGCGTATGAGTGTGTGTGTGTGTGTGTGTGTGTGTGTCGGTGGAAGCCGAGGCTGGGCGCTCCTGAGGAGGAGGCCGCTGAAGCCTGGCTCCAGAATCCCTCCCTTCCCCCCACCCGGCCCGGAGCTCGAGCCCAGGTTCAGTCCGGCTGCTGGTTCCGTTTGTTGCAACCTTAAATGAGTTATTTTGATTTCTGGATCCATCCTTTGTTGTCGTGTTTGTGCTCGTGCTCTGCGCGGTGTCACAGCTCGGTGCGCGTGCCCGTGCAGCTTACAAAAGGTTCTGGAGCCTGTTGGTTCCGTCTAGTTCTGCTACAGCAGACAGGTTACCACTTGTTCTGAAAGAGAAGCCCTCCGGACCTTCCTGATTCCCTGCTGACTGGTTCTAAATCTTATGGGTTTGGAGGTTCTGGTTTCTGCATGCGTAAACTCGTCAGTGAAAGTGGACTGAGTTCAGTTCTGCTGCTTGGAAATCTCAGTCTGGACTTAAAACCTAACTGGTCATAACTAGTCACTGTAAAGAGTTTGGTAGTTAGTCTGTAGTTTAACCGGGATGTGGATCATCAGGTCAGGATCAGGACAACCTGGATGGAACCGGGTCAGAACTCAGTCTTCAACATGTGAAGGATGTCAGACAGCAGGAGGAGCAGCATCCACCCTCTAGCTGTGATGTTCTGATTGAGCCAGATGTTGGAGATGTTCTCCACCTGCTGGTGGTTTCACTCCATCACTCACTGGGAATCTGGGAATGCTGCAGAATTCCCTCCAGCTGCCTCCACTCAGGTCCCAACTGATGAAAGAAGATGAGAAACACAACAAGAAAAAAGATCTACTTAGAGCCACAACAGCTGTGCAACAAGCTTTTCAAAAGTCTGGAGGAAGTGATCAGATTATTATTATTAGCTATGTGCTGCATGATCAGGCTGCTGAACAGTCAGGATTTCTTCTGAACCACAGCTGCAAGGGCCAGAGGGGTAGTCTGGGAGGTCCTCCTGGATCTGACTGGGCCCCCTGGTCCCACCCCAGAAATAATTATCATATACTGAAAAATATTTACTGTAACACAACCTCAGATGTCCAAATGTCAGTAAATGCAACATGTAATGTTCTTGATGATGTTCTACGTCAACTCTACCATGTTCTAGATTATAATGCAGCCTCATCTCAGCACCTGCACCTGCCATGAAACCAGCAGATGTGATGACTGAAGGTTAAATAGATGATGAAGAAATTGGCGGTTGGTCTGAAGTGTGAACTAGAATGTCACTAGGAGCCAGAGTTGTCATAACATTAGTTCACCTCCCAGTTTGAGAATCGCTGGGTTAACTGGTCGCTGTAAATTCTCCCTCGAAGTGAGAGGCTCTCTTTGTGATGGACTGGTGACCAGTCCAGCTGACCTGCCTCTCACCTGCTAACTGCTGGGATAAACTCCACCTCCCCCACATGGAAGGATGGGTGGATGATGGATGGACGGATGGATGGATGGATGGATGGGTGGATGGATGATGGATGATGGGTGGATGGATGGATGGATGATGGTGGATGGGTGGATGGATGGATGGATGGGTAGATGGATGGATGATGGGTGGACGGGTGGATGATGGATGGATGGATGAATGGATGGATGGGTGGATGGATGGATGGACGGGTGGATGGATGGATGGATGGATGAATGGATGGACGGGTGGATGGGTGGATGGATGGATGGACGGGTGGATGGATGGATGAATGGGTGGATGGATGATGGGTGGATGGATGGATGGATGATTGGTTGGATGGTTAATTGAATGGATGGGTGGGTGGATGGATGGATGGGTGGATGGATGGATGGATGATGGGTGGATGATGGGTGGATAGATGGATGGATGGATGATGGGTGGGTGATGGATAATTATCTTTACAACTTTTCTTACTTGTTTCCAGGTTAGTTGTAATAATCATTTCGATATTTTTCCTGGTCAGTGCCCCTGTCTGCCGCCATCAAACTTTCTACATAACTATGTGGTTATAGATGATAGGGCTGTTTTCTCTTTAAACAGCAACAGTTAAAATATTTATTAATATATATACAATCAAATATTTATAATATATTTAAGAAGGATGAAATGTTCAGGATTTACTAACTAAAAGGTAAAAAGTCAGCAGGATGAGTTTAAAGCTGTGAAGCTGCTTCCTTCTAAACACAGAAGGAACAATATGTGATGAATATCAGCATCAGGTGAACAGACAGAAAGCAGGATGAGAATCTCACAGCTTCAAGGCAAATTTATTTGTACAGCACATTTCATGTGCAAGACAATTCAAAGTGCTTTACATAAAACATAAAAACATTACAGCAAGGTGCAGAAAAAAATACAAGTGTATTAGAAAAATAAAGATTAAAAAAGATAAAATTGATTACATAAAAACAGAAAGAAAAAGCTCAGATAAAGAAATAAAGTTAAGATGTCAATGTAAAAGAACCAGATCCAGATCTTGACTTATAAATTAAAGCTAGTTCCATGCAGCAGAGAACAGGTGGGTCTTTAACCGGGATCTAAATAAACTGAGTGTTTCAGCTGATCTGAGGCTTTCTGGGAGTTTGTTCCAGACATGTGGAGCATAGAAGCTGAATGCAGCTTCTCCATGTCTGGTTCTGACTCTGGACTGATAAGAAACTGGATCCAGATGACCTGAGGGTTCTGGCAGGTTCATACTGGATCAAGAGGTCACTGATGTATGTTGGTCCTAAACCATTCAGATCTTTATAGACCAGCAGCAGAACTTTAAAGTCTATCCTCTGACGAACAGGCAGCCAGTGTAAGACCTCAGAGCTGGACTGATGTGGTCCACTTTCTTGGTCTTAGTGAGGACTGGAGCAGCAGAGTTCTGAATTCTAGATGGTGAGGAGAGAGAAATATTCACAATATGCACAATTACGTCCATCCATGCACCTTCACTGCTTCATTATCCAGATTTCTGCCTATAAATTCTCTAAACTTTCATTCTTAGCTTGACTGTTTAGCTTCACCTCTGCAGCCTCGGCTACCGGGAGTTAAGGGTTAACGTCTCGTTTCCGGGTGTAGCGTCAGGTCTGTAGATGTAACTGTAAACGTGTGTGGTATCCACAGAAAGTGGGTTTATCTTGATAAGTCTGGCTCATTTAATCCAGAGTTCCGTTCCATCAACGTGGCTTTTTGAATGTCGCTGAGTAACCATGGTAACTGATGCACCAGAACCAGCCTGCTCGGGGACAGGCTAACGTTCAAGCTTAGCTTAGCTGTGTTTCAAAGGTCTGATACAGACTCCCTAAAGAAAGTCCACCTGGTAGGACGCTGCTCTCCCGCCTCATTATGGTATAAAAGTTAAAAAAAAACTTATATCACTACTTTGTCTTGAATAATCAATAAATCTGTCGTTGCCAATGTAACTACAGAAACAACTATACACGTACTGAACATGAAATTAAATGAAAAAGAACATGGTATTCATTAAAACTAATTAACACCTTATTAACCCTCCCCAGGTTCAGGAACCCCGACCTCCACTGCCTCTGGTTGGTTAACAGTAAAACTGCGATCAGCTGAGCCCCGTCCATACAGGCCGAGGGTGTTTAAAGAGAGACAGAGAAAGAGAAAGCTGGTCTAAAGAGATGGACGGAGAAAGATACAGATAGATAGAGACAGGGTTCCTTTCTGGTTACCATGGCTTGGTCTTTTATTCATGACCCTGCAGAGGGCGCACGCTTCATTCAAAGCTCATTCAGACCACCAGACCCACGGTTTTCAGGGGGAGGACCACCAGTAGCAGTGGTCTCTAACGTTGTCTTGTTATCTACAGTTCAACATGTTTACAGCCCAACACGTTTAGAACAAACATTTCTACAAAGATACCTCCCACTCTGAGGCATGTTCTGGTTCTTTATTTCCACCTGCTGCAGGTTCGCTTTGCTGGTAAGATGCTGCTGATGTAACAGTGCAGAGTTAATGTAGGTCACACACACGTTAATATATTCACAAAATATGATGATGCATATTGATTGTTGGGTTATTAATAAACTGAGCAGGGCCAGTACATCTTATACAGCAGTGACGTGTGGTCAGGAGAGACAGGCAGTACTCTGCCTCACCTCAAGGGGGCGTAGTTGCGCGCTGCTGGATGAATAGTGAAATAAGAAGCTCTTTTTGGTTCTTACAATTCTAAATCTGACTCCAGAGGAGTCAGTGTCTCACCAGCCATGAACCCACCGCACGTCACTGATCTCCATCAGCATTCTTTGTTCAGCTGCTCTCAGCTGAACCATAAGACGTGTTCTGGATCAGTTTATAGAGTTCCTGAGCTCCAGATGTGGAGAAGCATTTGAAGACGTTGTCATGGAGACGGTCAAGAAGACTGATGTCTGAGGACTGTGTGGAGATGTTTGTGGAAATCAGAGTTCTGGTGTTCACGTGCTGGTTGTGGTCGTATCTTCCAGAGATGGGCAGCGAGTTGCCGGGAACGGTGGCCATGCCTGGAGCTGTCGGGTCCAGTCAGGTGAGGATGGGAGGAGCCGTTTCGGGCCGCGGGGGCAAGAGGAGATCTGGAGGGTGAGTATCTTGTTTTGCCAAGAGGAGCTTTGTGGATATTAAGCTCCTTTTGATACTTGAGTATTGTTCTTTATGTAATGTAGATGTAGCTGGCAGGGTGTAAGGAAAAGAAAAAGAAGACAAAGACACAGAGAGAAAGCAACAGCAATAACTGTACAACCCAAATAGAGAAAACCAGACGACCAGCTGCTACAGCTGAAACATACAACACAGAAATCATCCTACGGCCTCTGTGAAGCAAGGCAGCTTCATTTATACATCACATTACATGAAGAAGACTGTTCAAAGTGCTTTACATTAAACATTAAAGCATCACAGCAGGTGCTGAAGGAGCATTAAAAAGAACAGTAAAAAGAATAAAAGAAATTAGATTAAAAACTAAAATGTAATAAAAGATTCAAGAGGTTCAAGATCTTTATTGTCATTATGCTAGAAATTTTGAGGAGTCCCGTGTCAAAACAAATGAGAAAACAGAAATATAACACCAAACACTTGATGTTTTGAAGCGAGAGCGACGAGGCGGTCGTCCGGTAATGGTGGGTTTCTTGGCCACAGTGATGGAGGACTTAGCAGACAGGAACTGGGGAAAGCTGCAGAAAACCTGCCAGCTGGTCTGCACCAAGGTTATAATAGTTTTGGATTTTTTTATTAGTTTGTTTTTATTTCGTTTTGACTTTTTCTTTTCAAATTCAGTTAGTTTTAATTAGTTTTTAGAGCAAATTTTCTAGTTTTTATTAGTTTTCGTTTTTTAAAAATGCTTAGTTTTAGTTTAGTTTTTATTAGTTTTAGTTTTTTGTTTGTTTGTTTTTAAATTAGAGTATTTGCCAAGTTCGACAGATTTTAATTCCACATAGTCTCCAGTCTCCAGCCACGATCACAGCCGCCTGGATTAGCGTTCATCTGCCCGGTGATCAGGCAGCACAGCTCCTCCAGCGCTAACTTAGCATTAGCTCGCGTAGGTGTGTAGTCCACTATGATCACGACTGAGCTGAGTTCTCTAACAAGTTTAACAGTCTGCACTTCACTGCTGGATATTTCAGGTTGGGGGAGCAGAAGGTTCGTAGTTGTACACCACGAGTTGTGAACGTACAGCGCCAAACTGCCGCCGTTAATCTTACCTGAAGCTGCAGTCCAGTCGGCACAGAATATAGAGCGCTAGCTCCACCGCTGCCGGGAATATATCTGTCCAGCCAGGACTCGGTGAAGACTGCCACACAGCTGTCAGGCTTACGTGAGACGGAGAGAGCCAGTCAGTGTGGGTTAGCTTGCAGCCTAGCATGCAGCCCTTTTGTTTATGTTGTCTGTGGTCCACTGCAGTTCGAGTGGAATAAAATCTGGATTTGGTGATGCAGAAAAACCATAGTTTTTCCCCAATTTCAGCGTACACAAACACAAACATCAGAACAAACAAATAGCAGAGAGCCTGTAGCCGCTCCGTGTGCCTGCGCCGCCATCTTCAGAGGAAACTAAATAAACTGTCAGTGGAACGGATGAAGACTTGTTGTGGAGCAACTATTTTACTGGACCACTGCTAACATGACAGGACCAGTATGCAGACTATGCAGTATGGCTTGAAAGATAAATTCCCTTTGCCACTGGTCAGAAACAAGTGTTTACTGAATCTGAGTTATGATTGCAGCCTGGAATGGTATACTCAAATCTCAAGAATCTTAGCTTTCCATTGGTGTATAACATGTGGAGGTACCTGGAACCTTAGACTGAGGAAAATCGTTATTTGTCATGTCCTGCCCACAGGACGTCTGGTACCAACAGGTTAAACAAACTATTTATTAGGGCTGGGTATCGTCACTATTTTCCTGAATCAATTCAGTTCACAACAGCCTATTTCAATCTGATTCGATATGAGAGCTCGCAGTCCTAGCATTGGCTGCTAATGTGAGAGCCCACGGTCTTAGCGTTAGCTGCTAATGTGAGAGCTCGCAGTCCTAGCATTGGCTGCTAAGGTGAGAGCCCACGGTCTTAGCGTTAGCTGCTAAGGTGAGAGCTCGCGGTCTTAGCGTTAGCTGCTAATATGAGAGCCCACAGTCTTAGCGTTAGCTGCTAATATGAGAGCCCACAGTCTTAGCGTTAGCTGCTAATGTGAGAGCCCACGGTCTTAGCGTTAGCTGCTAATATGAGAGCCCACAGTCTTAGCGTTAGCTGCTAATATGAGAGCCCACAGTCTTAGCGTTAGCTGCTAATATGAGAGCCCACAGTCTTAGCGTTAGCTGCTAATATGAGAGCCCACAGTCTTAGCGTTAGCTGCTAATATGAGAGCCCACAGTCTTAGCGTTAGCTGCTAATGTGAGAGCCCACGGTCTTAGCGTTAGCTGCTAATGTGAGAGCTCGCGGTCTTAGCGTTAGCTGCTAATGTGAGAGCTCGCAGTCCTAGCATTGGCTGCTAATGTGAGAGCCCACGGTCTTAGTGTTAGCTGCTAATGTGAGAGCCCGCGGTCTTAGTGTTAGCTGCTAATGTGAGAGCCCGCGGTCTTAGTGTTAGCTGCTAATGTGAGAGCCTGCTATCTTAGTGTTAGCTGGTAATGTGAGAGCCTGCTGTCTTAGCATTAGCTACTAATGTGAGGCAGGCTCCCCAGGCAGCGTCCAGGAAACAAATCAAGGTTCTGCTGTCTGAACGTGTTTATTCAGAGGGCTGAGGACCAAATCCAAAGACATCTGTTGGCATCATTTTTTAAATCAATGAAAGCAGTTTGCACTACGGCCCAATCATCAACGTCACAGAAATGTTCTTAAATGCCCATTTATGCTCCCTTACGTACATAAATAGCAACATCCGTTTCAAACGTTGTCATGCTTCACCGTCCTCATACTTGTGCGTGTTTTGCGTTGCCATGGCTGCAGTTACTCCACTAGTGGGCGGTGCTGAGTTTAGAGTTCATTCCTGTGAGCCGACGTTACTTTTCCGACCCGCTTAGCAGCAGTAACGCGTTGCTATGAAGTTGTTTCCAACCGCCCACCACGCCCTAAACGCTCACATATAGTCTTTCCTTAAAAACTCATGCAATTTCTACAGTTGTTTTCATCTTCATCTGCATGTTTGTTCTCTTCCTGATTCTCTTCTTCTTCTCTGGTTTGTTTTCTTTTCCTGGTTGCATGCCAGCTACTCTGCTCAGCATTTCCCCCGTGATTTCCGGTGGTATTGCCGTCTTCTGCGTCAAATATCTGATGGATAACCCTGAAAACGGACCAAATTGCACGCCTAACCGATGCAGAATGAAACTTTCCGTCCATCTGTATATCCGTCTTATGCGTCGAGCTTAAATGAGCCTTTAATCACACGGAAAAATAAATCCAGGACTTAAAGTCATCTTCTTAATGAAACCTTGAAGGACAGTTTGAGCATTAACAGACAGATTTATAAACAGTTATTAAACCATTATAAACCGTAAGTACATCATCCTCCTTATAGCTGTAATCATTCTGAAAATGTAAACCTATATACTGTATATTATCATTTTAATTAATTGCAATTGCAAAGAATTTGTGACGTTAGAGGAAATGTTAATTTTTACATTATTTTTCTGATTTTAATTTAAAAACATGTTAAAATGATCATGGTCTAATTGAGTGGTTAAGTCAAAGAAAATGTGTTTGTCAGTCAACAGTAATAATATGTAAACTAAGTCACGACTAAAACTCATCTTCCTCTCCACCTTCCTCATCATCACCTGATAAGAAAACAATGGTTCATGCTGAGGAAACTCTTTAGCTTAGTGACTTTACTACCACTTTTATTACCGACTCAATAGCATAAAATAATTTATGTGACTTTTACGTTGACTCACTTTAAAATAACGTTAATTTGGTGATGTGAGGGGGCGGCGTGGCTCAGCAAAGTAGAGTGGTCGTCTTGTAACCCGAGGGTTGCCGGTTCGATACTCGGTCCAAGTCGAGTTCATGTCAAGGTGTCCTTGGGCAAGACACCAAACCCCTAATTGCTCCTGATGGGTCGTGGTTGAGCGCCTTGCATGGCAGCTTCCACCATCAGTGTGTGAATGGGTGAATGTGATGTATGTTGTAAAGTGCTTTAGGTATCATCCCAGGTACAGTAAAGCGCTATATAAATACAGACCATTTACCATTTTACCATGACTGCTGATGTTCGTCTGTTGTCTTTACTCCTAAAGTTCTGACTGAGGACACATCCACCGTTAGCACCGCTACTAGCTAACGCTAGCTCTTTGAACAGTGACAGCAGGAACAGCTAGTCATGTTAGAGAGACTTAAAGCACCAATCTCTCAGATGTCAGTGTGACCAAAGATGACGGAGTTCCTGGATGTGGGCTGGAACATCTCTACCACCCGACCCGATTCTACACCCATGTGCAGAGCTCAGCACTGCAGAGTATAGTTGTGAGATAAAGCAGCTCCACGATGAAGTCATTAGGAGAACATTTCCTAGAGATCAGCAGAAAATGGAGCTTCAGGTCAAAGTTCCTCCAGCTGATCATGAAAAATCCAGTTCCAATCCAGTTCTCCATCAACGTTCAGGGTCCTCCTCATCCTTAATCAGCTCAGAGAGAATTAATAGAAAAGAAAAGCTCCAAACCCGAGACGAACCAGCATTGTGTCAGCACATGAAACGGCAGCAGCGAGCTGGGTCTTTAAGCTGTGAAGGATTGTTTGAACAGTTCTGTAAACTAAACTGTGAGTGTTGACGATCAGCAGGACGTGGTGGCAACAGACCTCAACCAACGGCATAACTCTGCTTCCTGTTGGTGTCTTTCAGGATGGACTTTGATGATGAAGATGGAGAAGGACCAAGCAAATTTTCAAGGTGAGAGCTCTGAAAGCTGTCAGGACTCTTTCAGGTCCAGAAGCTACTGCTGTTGCAGGGTATCGGTTGGAGCAGCAAACAGAAGTGATTGAACTCAAGAGTATTTGACAAGTTGTCTGAATTTTAACTGCTGACGTTACGTTAGCCATGTTCTCACAGGTACCAGGTTTCATTCAATTTGATCTTCAGTGGCAGAAGGATTTTTGGTAACATCAAAACTTTTCAGAAAACTGTCTTTGATGATCCTACCGATGCCCTGTATCTGTCTGTTACATGGACAGCTCATCACTTTTAATTTTCCCCCGTCATGAATCCATCAGTGTGTTGGGTACAGTATACAGCAGAGGTCCACCTCACATGATTTCAGGTTGTATCTCTCCCGCTGTGGCCCACACTCCCAGGATGAGGCGCTCCTAAAGAACATGCAGAAATGTGTTTGGGTCAGATTCACGCGTGGTGTTGGTCCGACCAGCAGAATCACAGCGAATGGACTGTCCCACCACTGGACACAGAGGTAGAGGTGCGATGATGAGGGATGACATTCATCACAAGTGCCATGAATGTGGAGGATTTCTTCAAGCTGGTCTTTTTTCAACAGTTAGTGTGAATGAGTGGTTTTTACTGATCGGAGCAGATACACTGGAGTCATGTGACTAGAGGTGATGCAGCTCTGCAGTATCCACATTTCATGGTATTGGGGTACTCAGAGTGCTGTATACTGTATTCACATGTCATCGTCTCACCTGTCCTGTCTCAGCTGATATATATCAGTGTTTTTGTTTTTCTCCCGCTTCATGCTGTTCTGTGTGTGATGTAGAAAGTGTTTTATATCTGAGCTGAAAGCACCACAGTGGACTGTTGAGCAGTGAGAATGAGGAGATGCTCTCTGCTGGCCACACAAGAAACTGCACTGTTATCCTGGACAGTAGCATCACATGGTGGGGACACCTCCACCAGGTGTTCACAAGGCACCTGGCCAAAGACAGATGGATACTTTGTTGATACTGAAGAACATTGCTGGACAGAGAGAGATGAGAAACGACATGGAGAACGTTCAGGGTGAACATGGAGAGTTTTTAGGAAGGATGTAGAAAGTGTTCAGTAGAGTTGGGCCAGTACTGATATTAACATCTGAAACACTCTATGCCACAAAGCAATTGCCTTACTGTCTAAACACAATCCGATACCCTGGAGATGGAATCATACGTCTTTTTTTTTTCTGCCCAACCTCAACAACAACACAACAGATGCAGGAAGTCAGACAAGCTTGTGTTACGATTGTTTTGAGTTGGTAGGCGGAGAAGCTGCTGCATGTGAGTCAGTGTTAACATTTAGCATTAGCGTTAGCATTTTGGCATTATTACTCATTAGAAAATCTGCCTAGCAAAGCAGCAACCTTATATGCAGGACTGAAGTTTCCAGAGGCGACAGGAATGCTGCCAAATTTAACACCATCAACCTTATAAAGCGTTAGAAAAGCGCGAGGAGTCTGTTGCCTTAAAGAAAAGCACAACAAACAGCGGCAAATGCTTTTAAAAATGTGAGAAATTAGCCAAATAAAGCCAGAAAGTCACAGAAATAAAGTTTTACATATTATTGTCCTGGATGAGCAGCTCCTGTCCTTCATGGAAAACAATTCCAAGATTTTTTAAATAAAAAAATCTTTGACTTGAGTTTAAGTACTCAATTTTTTCAAAATGTTTTAATTCATGGTTTATAGTTTAACGTATGCTAGGCCATTGAAGGACAGTAACAACAATAATATACATTAAAGTCTAAAAGTAATTTCTTTAAATTAGAAATTTAACAGATCTCTTAATAAAATAACTCCGGTATCAGATTTTTACTCAGTAGTAGAACCCCAGTGTGGGGGTGGGAGGACGGGTGAGACTGTGGTTCAGGTGCCAATGTAGCAACGTTGCTACGTCAGGGTTCACCCGACTCATCAAACACGACAACTCGGTTCTGCTTAGTCCAACATTTTTTATTTGGCGGCAAAGCCAGGACATCTCTCCATCTTCCCCCCGAGGCCTCAGCACACTGCTGCAGAGAAAGAGTTCTCGATTAGACGAGCGTTACAGCTGTGCCAACCTGCTTCACCTGCTGCTTCCTGAACCACAGTCTCACCCGCCCTCCCCACAGCTGAGCCACGCCCACAACCACACCCAGGTATCAGCTTTGGACAGAAAAAAATGGTGTTGGAACATCCCTAGTGTTCAGGATGGACATGGAGAACGTTCAGTCGGTCACACCTGCAGATCAGATGCAGCAACCAGAGATGGTGTGAAAGTTTCAAACTGTGAAATTATAAAATGACATGATTTTACAGTTTAATCAGTTTATAGGGTGCAGTCACACAGATGTGGTTTGGTCCGCTTTAAACGAACCTGCGTGGATAGTACGTTGGTTTGGAGCAGTGGTGCAGACCAAAGAAGTGAACTCTCCATTTGAAAACCAGCGAGAAAGCAAAAAGACCATCCAGGGAAGCAAAGAGAGGAAGTGACGTAGTTCAACATGGTGGATGGGTGGCTGCTTCCCCTGCTGCTCATACTGGACAGATGCTGGTATAAACCAGATCAGGTTTGAACACCAAAGTAAAACCAGAAACCAGACTGCAGAAATGTATTGTTTACTTGCAGTGAACGAGCCATGTTCGGTCCTGGCCGTTGATGGGCCGGAGATCTTCTTATTTTCTCTTTGTTAGCGGTCCTTTTGGGGCCTATCGTCCTCTAATGAGCAGTTGTTGCAACTGCATGCTGTTTTTGGTCTGCTTGAGTAAAGCGCAGTGTGAACCCAACCAAAGGAAGGTGTGACAATCAGACGGAGTCCCTGAACTACTCTGGTACACAGGTCTATTACACAGACTGTAAAGAAGCCTCTTATGTAGAAAAAAAAGAAAACAAGAAAAAACCGTTCAGTTTTTAGATTTTTTTTTTTAGATTTAAACTATTTCTGCTCAAAAATATTATTTATTGTCAGTCTGAGTGTAAAACTTGCTGAGTTCAGCAGTATTGTCATGTTGTCCTAGGGTGCAAACAGCTCAGTTCAGTGTGTGTTAACGTGTCTCAGAAGCACTCACCATCACTGCCTGTGATGTCCAGTTTTCTGCATGATGCTTATCATCAACCTTCTGCTGACATATGTTGATTTGTGGTGATCATCGCATGATGGAGGACGGAGAAGCTGCTGCAGATAGTTTCACCTGAGTTTCATGCCATCTCCTCTTCTTTCTGTAGGTATGATGATGATCAGATTCCTGGTGGGGATAAGGAGAGATATGCCAGGTAGGGTGAGCCAGCTGTGCCTTCGATGGATTCTCCATCATGGATCAACACACTGTACACCTGACCTGATCCAGGCTTAAATCAAGATTAGTACAGGTGTACAGGTGTCTGCAGCACTGGTCACTTTAATAATTGCTGACAAACCAAATCATTACCAACCTTTATGAACAGGGCTTTTATCAGTCAGCAGAGTGAGGTTGGTCAGACTGATGCTGATAAAGATGGAAAACAACCGTTCAGCTGTCCAAAGAGCTGACTGGATGAGGAGAAAGGTGCAGTGACACGTTTAACAGGTTTTAAGAAGTTCAGTCCTAAGACAAAGTTTGTGAGGAAGTCCATGCAAGCTGAGGAACACCAGCCTGTTTGGAGGAAAAGTTCTCATTCTTGTTGTCATATTAGTTCTTGTTGTTCTCAGATGTTCTGAGTAAAACAACCCGATGTGGATTAATAGTTCAGGACTACCAGATGGGTCCCAGGTTGCTTCCTCCAAGAGTCTGACTGATGTTTTTTGTTCTTTTAGAGAGAACCACAGTGAGATTGAGCGGCGCCGGCGCAACAAAATGACCCAGTACATCACTGAGCTGTCAGACATGGTTCCTACCTGCAGCGCTCTGGCCCGAAAGCCTGATAAACTGACCATCCTGCGTATGGCGGTGTCCCACATGAAGTCCATGAGGGGTACTGGTAATACGTCCACAGATGGGGCCTACAAGCCTTCCTTCCTCACTGAACAGGTACCGATCCAAGGTAGAAAGTGTTTAGGAAGGATATAGCGAGCTTAGCTAGCCAAATCAGCATTAGCTTCCACAGCTGAGCTAGCCGAACCAGCGTTAGCTTCCACAGCTGAGCTAGCCGAACCAGCATTAGCTTCCACAGCTGAGCTAGCCCAACCAGCATTAGCTTCCACAGCTGAGCTAGCTCAACCAGCATTAGCTTCCACAGCTGAGCTAGCCCAACCAGCATTAGCTTCCACAGCTGAGCTAGCTCAACCAGCATTAGCTTCGCTTAATTTAAAGTCAGCAGTGTGTTTATTTGTATGTGATTGTTCCTGTGATCCCTGTAGGAACTGAAACACCTGATCCTGGAGGCAGCTGATGGTTTCCTGTTTGTGGTTGCTGCGGAGACGGGCCGGGTCATCTACGTGTCGGACTCTGTGACACCAGTTCTGAACCATCCGCAATCAGAGTGGTTCGGAAGCACGCTGTATGAGCAGGTTCACCCGGATGACGTGGACAAACTGAGAGAACAGCTCAGCACGTCGGAGAACTCCATGACAGGTAGAGGAAGCTCTCTGGGAGATCCAAGAATTCCCATCTCTGTTTCTAGTTTTCCTGCTCTGCAGTGAATCGTAGGCCTACAGCTGAAATCATTCTGAAAGAAGGATGCTGCTCATCATCATTATTTACCCTGAAAACATAACCTGATAAAGTGAGGCAGTCCAAACCATAGACACATATACATAGACACAGCGACTCCCTCAACCCGCTGCTGCCATAAAACAACGCATCTGCTATGTTGATCCTGGTAAGAGATCTCATTACATGTGCACAAGTGAATGGTTGTTTAGTTTAAACTGAATTAAATATTAAATGTTTGTAAAAATTTCAGCCAATTGGGTTTTTCTATTTAAGTCATGGTGAAAAAAGTTTGAAACAAACACAATTGGCCATCTGTCAGTGATTAGTGATTAAACTAATCACTGACAGACGATCAATAGATTGTTAAGATTAAAGTAAATTAAACATAATGGGTGGGGAACATTATTGTCAAAGCTGACAAAGCTTGTTATCAGACACTTAGTTGTATCATCAGCCTACCTGACACGTGTTGACCGTCTTGATCAGAGGTGTGACTGGATGCTGTGTGACATGTACAAATCAGCTGATGTCCAATGAGGCTGGATCAATAACATACAATCTCTCCAAAGCCTTAGCCAACATTTTGAAACCCTCCTGGGCAACACAGATCAACACTGCAGTAGTTCTAAACAATTAGCAAAGGAACTAAAAACTACACAAGTTGCAGCTAATGACATATTCATTTAACACGATGTAGTGTCTATTCACCCGGACCCCAGTTCAAGCCACATTACAAACAGTCTATGAACAGCTGTTGGCAGATCAATCTCTAAAAAAACACACAAAACACCATTTACTGACAAAAGGAAGGTTTTGCCATGGGGACCCCTTGTCAGCCATTATGTGCGGCTTTTTATGGAAGAGCTAGAGAAAAAAAGCCGTAACATCCACACCCGAGCTCTCCCGACCAGCGTTATGGAAGCGGTACAGAGACAACATTCTGGAAAAGGTAAAAGTAGGACATACACAACAGATCAGAGACCACCTCAATACCATTGGCGACACGGGAAAAATCAAATTCACGCTCGAAGTAGAAACAAAATGATCCATTGCCTTCTTGGACAAACACACAAAGATGATGGCAGTATAAAAATAAAAATTCACAGGACACTAACACAGACAGACCAGTTTCTATTATGGACTTCAGAACATCCCACCACCAGCAAGTGGTCAGTAGTTAGAACATTATGATCGAACCAAACTGGTAACAGATGAGGAGGACAGAAAAGAAGAAGGAAAACATTCAAAATGCGCTGACCAGATGTCAGAGTCCACAATGGATAATCAGAAACGGACGGGAACAGGTGGAGCGGAGAGAACAGGACAAACCGCATAAAAACAGCCGGAAAAAAAAAGAATGGTCACATCACCATACGTCAAGGCATTACGCAACACAAAGGACGATGAACAAACACCACTTCAGCACCCTGGCCAAACCACACACAAAACTAAGACATCTCCTAGTGCACCCCAAAGACAAGATTGGCCACCACAATAAATGCAACGTCATTTACGAAATACCGTCATTCATGCAATAAAACATACAGAGGACAACCAGGACGCCCTTTTAACATCCGCAAAAAAGAAAGGAATGCAAAAGAGAAACTGAAAACAGACAAACACGATCAAGGAAAGGACAGGAGCAACAGGAAAACATGAAATCAACAAATACAGACCACTGCAAACGGGAAAATCACATCACGAAGTGGGAAAAGGCCGGAGCCATCCGCGCAGAGCACAGTCCACACCAGCGGTGGAGCTCAGAAAGCCAACCCACACAGCCATGAACCGGGATGAGGGGGCGTTCCTGCTTTCCCACACCTGGAGCAACATCCTCCAGCGGCAAGCCATCAGCAGAGGGCGGCATCGACCTGTCGGCACCGAGCCATATCTGTGGGTCGGCGCCGCCTCAGTGAACATCAGCTGACTTCTACACATCACACAGCATCCAGTCACACCTCTGATGAAGAAACATGTCAGGTAGGATGATGATAAGTGTCTGATAACATAAGAACTAAATCAGCTATAGAAAATTATAGACACTATGGACTTTATTGGATTATTATTGTCAAAGGAAAAGGTAAAACCAGGTGATTTTTTTCCTGTTTAACACAATAGGTATTATTCACATTATAATTCCCTGGTTTAAACGACATCCCAATATAAAGCAGTAAAGCCTGTTAGTTGTATAGTATAACATCCATAAATAGATCTGTTTTATCATGACATAGTTCATAAATGGCGCAGAATGTAGAAGCAGTATTTTGAAACTTCTTGTCATCATAATGTGAACGACCACTGTTGCACCAGTGAACCCCCCTGAACCACCGTAACAGTAATGAATGTTATTATAACCCCTGTGGTACTGAAAAGGTTCCAGGATCATTCGGATGCTGTCACATTTTGTCTGAAGTGGGACTAAAGGCATATAATCAACAATACAGGCTGCGATAACGTTCCATGACTAACAAGTGCCTGAAATAATAATAATAATAATAATAAAAACAAGCAGACAAAAGCGCAATGGTTCATTCTTTCTATGAAAAGTAGTTCTTGGTGAACTTGTTGAAAGAGTGTTTTGGTTTGTACAGCTCCAAACTGCAGAAGATCCAGGCCTCTTTCCTCCGTTTAGTCCTGTTGAAAATTGATAACCTGCCAGTACCAATATGGCGGCTTTGCTGACGTACAAAGCGGAGACCAGTGCAGCCTACTATTATGTATGTCCAGGCTGTGGAGACATGGCTGCTACAGAGAACATTTTTTGTCTTATGTTGGTTTCATTTTAGTTTGAGACGCTGATGGCTGTAAAGTTGTTGAACACACAGTGTCCAGCAGGGGGCAGACATGTACTGTCATATCTGCTGACGGATGTCCGTGGGCTGAACCTCATCCAGAGCCACAAGAAGTTAGAATAACACCTTTATGCAGAGCTGGGATTTGGATGGAAATGGACCTGAGTACATAAACACACAAGCTGTGAAGTTAGATTTTAATCACCTGGATTAAATTAAATGAATTGAAATGGAAAAATACTTCATTAATTTCTGAAAGTAGATAATATTTTTGTAGTTTTATATATTTATTTCAAATTAATTTTCAGTAAAAAAGTTAAGCTCTTGTTCTTGAGGCTAGAAGAAATGACCATAGACAAATAAACCTTGGTCTGCACTTCGTAAGCGACGCCGCCATATTGGTCCTGGCAAGCTATCGATTTACAGTAGGACTGAACGAAGGAAAGACGCCTGGATCTTCTGCACTTTGGGGCTAAACAAACCGTAATACTCTTTTAGCACGATCACCAGGAACACTTTTCGTAGTAAGAATGAACAACTGTTTGCTTTAGTTTTTAATTTTATTTCAGGCACTTGTTATCCTAGCCTATATTGTTGATCAGAGGTGCACAAGTCTGGTCCACGAGCTCTACTAACCTGCAGCTTTTAGAGGCATCCCCTCTTTAACACACCTGAATCAAATGAATGACTCGTTACCAGCCTGTGCAGCTCTGAATGACGTGTGGATGAGGGAGCTCAGCCATTTAATTTGTAAATGTTAGGCGTTACTACTTTACATAGGGACACTTTTTAAACCGGAGTATTGTAATATACATATCCACATCTACTCCTAACACTTGCCTTTGGCTGTAAGTTTTCCCACCCATTACGTATTTAACTCACTTTATTCCCAATAAACACTCTACTGATCGTCTGTCAGTGATTATTGGTTAACAGTTACGTTACAATTTATAAATTTTCCACCATAAATCAAATCTAAAAACACGATCAACTGAAATTTTACTAACCTTTATTATTGAATCCATTTTAAACGAAACAACCGTTCACTCGTATTCATCTAATGAGCTTTGTGTCGCACCAAGATGGCGGACACATCGATGTGTCGCAGCAGCGAGCTGAGGTGGTCGATGCGGCGTCTACGTATAAATGTCGAAGGAATGACCTCCTGTACCTTCCTCTGTCTGAACACACTGTTTCACCACTATGGAGGGATGGAGGGAGGGAGGGAGGGATGGATGGAGGGATGGATGGATGGTCCAAAATTACACAAATAATGACATTCAAATATTTAGTTTATTTATTAGTTTATTTAAGTATTATTTGTTACAATAAAACCATCAAACTCCCTCTTTTGGTTTAGTAAAATGACTTTTTGCTCAGATAAATATTTTGCTCTTAACATATTCAAACTATCCTGTCCCTGGTTTTATATGGTTCATTAACGTTGAAGGTGACAGCAGCTCCAGGTGACCTCACTGTCTCCACCCCTGAAGCTTAGGTTTGTCAGTTTTTTCCAGGTCATTGGTGATCCAGGGTTTGTTATCGAAGAAATATCTCACTGTTCTTGTTGTGACGATGCTTTCCACACAGAAGTTGATATAATCGGTCACACACTCAGTCGTGGTACTGATGTCACCTGGAGGTGTTTCTAGAATTATCTAAAGATGCTGTCTTTGGTCATGTGACCAAGCCGGACATCCAGCCTGTGGAAGGACTGAACAGTTGTAGGTTGGGTAAACGGATTTGTGGGGGAGGAATGAAGTGGTGTTCAAGTAATTTTAGTGTTCCTAATGGGAAACTTCGTGTACAGGCAGGGTCTCACAATATTAAAACATCAACAATAAAATCCACTCACACACATCAAACATGACTGTCCACTGGAATTACCAATAAAAAAATCCATGGAGGAAATAAAACCACTAAAATGAAAATTAAAAAAAGGAAGCAATACACCAAATGACCCTTACATAATTAAAACTGCTCAAGATAATAAAAACACTGCAAAAAACATTAAATAAAATCAGAAAAAAGCATCTGCAGCTGTTTATAAATGCTTTTTCATGTGGAACAAAGTAGTTTCTCAGTGTTCGTTTTGTGGTTCTGGATCTCAGCCCTGAGGGAAGCAGTTGAGAGTCCTTGTGTAGAGGGTGGTTCTGGTTTCCCACAATGCCCCTGGCTTTCCTCATTACCTGCTGCTCATACACAGCAGGCAGTGAGGGCTGAGAGAGGCCTCCTTCACCACCCTGCTCAGCTTGCTGGAATCTTTTGTTGGCTCTTTGTCACAGCTTCCACATTAGCATCAAATTCAGCTTGTTATCTATAACCATACCAAGATATTTATACTGTTCCACCTGCTCAGTGTCTTTATCATTTATTATGGTGTGTGATGACGAGTGAGAGGATTTCCTAAAATTAATAACCATATCTTTGGTTTTGTCAGTATTTAGGGTGCAGCCGCCTTAACTGAAAGAAGCAGGACTTTACCACAGCGTTGACTTGTGAGTCGAATTTTAGGCAGGGGTTTATTTTTACACTGGATACTGGATTTTTCATGTGGTGCCAGAGAGGAAAGGTCAAATGAAAGGGTACAGCTACAGCCACTGGATTTTAATAGCATGATCTCTGTATTTTTTGTAATAAAACTGAGGAAATTCAGAGCCAACTTGACCTTATTGAGACAATCAAGGAGAGGCTGAACAGAACCGTTATGCTTTAAAGGGAAATAGACTTGACAGTGAAATGGCATGACATGCTTTCTAAAAAATAGCACCAGTAAATAGAGAGGGAGCAAGAGAGGACAGAGAATGGTGCCCTGTGGCGCCCCCCAGTGGAGGACATGAGAAGCAGCGGTAAAATCATCCTTCATGACGCAGAAACTCCGATCAGAGAGGCAGGACCTGAACCACTGCCGAGCTGAGCCAGCACTGCCCACCCTTTGTCCCAGCCTGGAGAGAATGTCATGGTCCACTGCGTCGAAAACAGCTGGTAAATCTAAAAGCACAATTAAAACACAGTCCCCAGAATCCATTGCTAAAAAATGTCATTAAAACCCGTAAAAGAGCAGATTCAGTGCTGGAACACTTCCAGAATGTCATATTTATCTAGAAAGGCCATCAGCTGGGTGTCGACCATTCTTTCCTAGAGTTTTAACAAAAAAGGTAACTTGAAGATTGGCCTAAAATTAGACAGCAGAAGGGCTGAGGCCAGATTTCTTCAGCAAAGATTGCACCACCGCATGTTTAAAACTGCTCGGCGCTACACTAGAGGTCAAAGACCAACAGTAGGAAACAACGTCACAAGGAGAGCCAGATGGCCTCATACTGGTAGCCAGTTTCTCTTACGTGGAAGGGAAAATAGGCTCGAAGGGATCCAGGACAGCAGGACAGGGACCAAGATGAACGGGTCATGGAAGGGAGGAGAAATACTGGCCCAGTGCTAACCACCATGTCCAAAAAAAACAGTTAAGAAGTTAATCACAGAGTTCTCTGGAATCTTTTAGAGGGACGGGCTCATGAAACTATGTCAGAAATATTTTGCTCTTTTATCAGTTTTCACAGCTCTTCCATAACAACACCAACTATCTCTCAGTAACTGAAAAGATACTTCCAGTTTGTCCTTTTTCCACTTTCACTCATTTCTCCTGCACTGTCACTTAACCAAGGCTCCGATCTGGGCTTAGATGGCACAAGTAATTAAAATATAGTGTGACATCATTTATCTCCAGTTCAAACTGGACAGCAGAGTGAGACTTAAGTAAAAACCATTCTGAGCTTCAGCCAGTTTTTTTCTTGTGCTATAATCTTTCACCGTAGTTGGTTTCTGATCAGTTTTAGCCATACCCCCCCATTTTTTTCATGCCATCTCATACTGCTCTAAGATCATTGCTGCTCAGTTTTTCCTCCAGCTTGTGCTTATATCTAAGTTTGGCCATCCTAATTTCTGCTCTAATTTCTCTTCGTGCTTCTCTTATGTCTCCTTCATCTCCTTAAAACTGTATGATTTTTCATACAAGTTTACAAGTTACTTGTAACCCAAACTTTGTTTTTATTATATTCTTTAACAGACTTTTTTTGATCACTGTATCCCCACTTAAAAAACATAATTAATTGCACACTGTGCCAGTTAATTAATCTAAATTCAGGGCAGAATCCTTGAATATAATTCAGTTCAATTCAGTCTTTTCAGACTCTCAGCTTGGTCCATTTAAGAAGTAAAAGATCATTAAAAACACATAAAGGTAGTACAGAAAAGAGCATAAATTACATCTATTATCCTTACAAGCACATTCTTCAGTGCCTCCAGAGTTATATTGTACACTCCTTTCCGTAGGCATTGTTAGAGTCCTCCAATCTCAAGATGAATTTATATGCACAGTGATAGTAGCATGTAAGGTGGTGACTGGCACTCGTCCATCAGGGGACCTTCAGTAGGATTCAAAGTGCATCATTAAATGCAACTTGCAACTTATTAAATACAATACAATTATATACATTGTAACTGGAAACAACACCACTAAGTCCTCACTTTTTACACAGTTAAAGAGATCACTGTAATGCTTTCTCCAAAGCTCAGCAATATCTGCAAGTGAACCACTTTCGGGCCAAAGAATTAGCTCTCAGTGTGATCGCCCTCCTTTTAATGAATCCCACAGCGCATTTAAACTGTGAACCAGCTAGCTTCTTAAACTCGCATGCAGAGCCTTACCTTGGTTTGCCTAAGTGACCCAGTTTTTGAAGGCCTCTCTAGCTTGCTGCTGAAGTTTACTCACATGCTAATTCCATCCTGGTCTAACATTTTGACTTTTAGCCCTTTTGTCATAAAATGTTTTGCTTGCATTGTTTAATCCATTCAAAATGTTACCATACATAGTACATAAATCATTGTTATGGTCTGGGTTAGCACAGTTGATATCACCACACAATATAGCATCATATGGAATTTGAATTTTCCCTGCATTCTTTTCAATTAATCTAGACTGTTGCAGATTAGACTGTGTGAGCTTTGACCATTCTACTTTACCAGTGTAGGGGTGAGTATCCTTCATGGTCAGCTCAGGCAGTGACTCTACATTTAACATTACAGAAATAGGCATGTGATCTGTTGATGCCATCCTATACAAAATCTCAACATTCTCTATACTTCCATGAGCATCTGCTTTGCATATACAGTGATCAAGCTGAAGTGTTGTATTTCAGGCCTCACTAACAAATGTCAAGCTATTGGTTGGCTAGACAAGATTAAATTATTGTCTTGACAAAACTGAGACAAGTGTTGACCAAATAAGCACATCACTTCAAAAACATCAGAATTAAAATCATTGATTACATAAAAGCAAGTATATTCACTTTCTTCTATAAAGCGCTAATAAGAGCGAGTCTTTCTTCATCCTCATTTCCAGCACCTTCATACGACATGTACACATTAACAAACACATTATTATTAATAGTTATACACCAATCGACCCCTAATCTGATCACACTATTAGAGTCATGTTTTTTATGACACATTATAGCCTCTCCTCCAGAAATTCTAGCATTTACTAACCCCAAACAGGTGCAGTGTGAGCTGGGCGGCGGCCGAAGGTGGGGACCCTGGCGGTCTAATCCTCGGCTGCAAAAGCTAGCTCTAGGATAGTGGAACGTCACCTCTCTGGCGTTCAGGAAGGAGCCTGAGCTGGTGTGTAAGGTTGAGCGGTTTCGGCTAGATATAGTTGGACTCATCTCGACGCATGGCTTGGGCTCTGGAACCACTATCCTTGAGAGGGGCTGGACCCTCTTCCATTCTGGAGTTGCTCCTGGTGAGAGGCACCAAGCAGGTGTGGGCATGCTCATTGCCCCCCGACTTGGCACCTGTATGTTGGGGTTTACCCCGGTGGAAGAAAGGGTAGCCTCCCTCTGCCCTCAGGTGGGGGGACGGGTCCTGACTGTTATTTGTGCTTATGCACCAAACAGCAGTTCAGAGGACCCACCCTTTTTGGAGTCCTTGGAGGGGGTGTTGGAGAGCACTCCTTCCAGGGACTCCCTCGTTCTGCTGGGGGACTTCAATGTCCACGTGGGCAATGACGGTGAAACTTGGAGGGGCACTTGGCACCAGGACACTCTAGGCCGCAGTTCGATGATCGACTTTGTAGTCATATCATCGGACTATATATATATATATGTATATGTATATATGAAACATATGTTCTGAATTTCTGTTACCACGGTTACAAACTAGCGTTTCGCCAGCGCAATAATTTACAACAATAAGGCTACTTGAACTTTTTCTCTTTGAACTTTTTTTTATAGGTGTCCATTATCCATTTTCAACAGAAAACCCTACAACCAATCAGAATAGAGTATTGACCCAGACCATGATATAATTCGCATTTAAATTATTCTCATTCGCATTTACATGGAAAGTAATTCTGAATGGAGGTTTACCTGGAAAACACATTTCATTGTCTTTATTCAATTCAGCTAAACATCGGTGGATTGGGAAGGGGTCTGATTGGACAGGGGTGGATGTGACGTATTTAGGTCTACCAGAAAACAAACTCCAGTTCCTGTTTCTTTTCGTTTCCTCTACAACATGGAAGACCACATAATAAAAACAATTTTTGCTTTGATTTTGATTCTAGTTTTGAAGCAGCAGCTCAACACCAGCATACTGCTTCACTTTTGTCAGCTGAGGAGAAGGGAGGTAGAGTACCGTACCGTCATGGCGACAGGCCAAGGCAACGAGCAGAAAAAAACGACCAGAATTAATTTAAAGCGGAATGAATGTTTACATGATCCAAGAATTATTCAATTTGAGTTTAAAATCAGAATAAACCAGCCACTTAATTCAGATTACAGTTTAATTCAGAACAGCCATTTTGATTCGGAATTAGGTGTTTACAAGGTCACTTTAAAGAGGAGTCAATTTTTATTCTGAATTAAAGAGGAATTAAAACTCTTATGTAAACGTGGCCAGTGTTTCTGGTTGTGTTACATACTGGCCACGATTACATGAGTCTTAATTCCCCTTTAATTAACTTTCACGGATTGTGGCTCTTCAGGACCAGAGCTGAGCATCCCTGCAGTAGACCCAGTGAGACTCAGTGGATCCAGTGGACCCAGTAGACCTAATAGACTCGGTTGATTGAGTGGACCAGTAGACCCAGTGGACCCTGTAGACTCAGTCGACTCAGTAGACTCAGTGGACCAGTAGACCCAGTGGACCAGTAGACTCAGTGGACTAGTAGACCCTACCCACCTACCTGAGATGTTCTGTTCGAGGACATTAACATGGATCATATGAAGGACTGTCCTCATTCGTCTGATGCTGCAGCTGCTTCTGGTCTCTCAGGATTCAGACTAAACTTTATTGTCACTGAAACAGAAAACACTTAGACATCAAAGTGCATCTAACCAGAAGTGGAAATATCTGCTGATTAAAGGGAAATCCCAACCTGGACTAAAACATCCCAGTGTTAAGACTTCCAAGCTGTGATGGCTTTGCAGTTCGTCTGAGGAGAAGAGCGCCCTCTGCTGGACTCCACAATGAAATAATCCTCCCAAAGTTGTGCTGTCTGTGCTGATAAATCAGCTGATAGATGATCAGGTATATGAGTTGGATTGGTCAGCAGGTAAACCAGGCTGTTTGCTAACAGGTGTTACACATTGACCCACCAGAACTTGAGCTGTGGTCCAAATGGGCCTGTTTGGTTTCATGTTGTAATGTGAGCTGCTGTTTGTGTATTAACAGGACGGATTCTGGACCTGAAGACGGGGACGGTGAAGAAGGAGGGACAGCAGTCCTCCATGAGGATGTGCATGGGCTCCAGGCGCTCCTTCATCTGTCGCATGAGGTTTGTTGTTGTTCCTGTCCTGTTCTCCCACAGAGTTGCCATGACTGCACATAACTGAGTCAACATGTCTCTGAAGCTTTTTGTTAACAGGTACTCATCAGATCAGTAGGTTTATATGACACAATTCATTCACAAAACAGCTTCCAGTTATTTGCAAAGATCCATTAAAATGGATCTCAGGTTTAAGAACAAACTAAAGAAAAGCATAAAATGAATAAGTAGAATCTGTAAAAGTGCATTTTTACAGGAAAGCTGCAGTGAATTATGTTTTTACCGCTGATGTAGCTGAGTCAGTAGTTTGAGCATGAGGTGGTTGCGTATGGTTGGTTCTGACCTGGGGAATTCTGGCTGAGGAGTCTGGTTGCTTCACAACCAACAAGCAAGTCTGAGACGTATTCAGACCTGAGATTATTTAAACCAGAGGATTATTTTAGTTCACGTTCCACATTCAGCACAATCTGGTCTTCGGTGGGTCGGACTAGTAAAACAACAACATGATGACCTGAAAATAATTAAAACTCCACATTTTCTCTTTGTTTTAGTGCAAAGAAGTACAAGTCCATTATCAAGATATTTACATTTAATCGGGGTGGAAATCTTGATGATTTCACCCCCTCAACTCCACTTCAGATGACTGTGATGGGCTTATTAAACAATTATAGATTAATCCTTTTCCCCTGTGTGACTATGTAACACATCTGTACTTTTACCAAAGTTTTAACGCTTGGCAATCAGGATTCTTGACCTTGGCCAGCACAATCAATATCTATATCATCTGATTCACTACGATGTTCAGGCCCAAAAGCACAGTTTTATCAGCAGAAATGTGCACAACAGATTCGATTGCGCATTTAACTTGTGCAGCATGGTAAGCATGTAACATTCAAAAGAGTCATGTAGTCATCACTCATCACGAGTCTGAGTAATGGCGACCACCTTCACCTGCATACAGCTACATGGCTTCTTACTCGAACAACACATTAAAATCTTTTTTCAAATATGAATGTTCCTTGTAAACTTATGTACAGTAACTCATCTTAACATAAGTAAGTTTCCAAAATGTGGAGAACACAAGAACAGCGTGCGTTTCGTCAGCGTAAAGGGCGGAAAAGGGAAAAGTTCGCCCTCATCTTGGTGTTTCATTGGTAGTTGGTGCAAAACAGGGAAGAAGTTCTGACGTGGTGCAGCGCTTCACTGAGCACTCTGCTTTATTGTGGGGCATTCACTGAAAAAAAAGAAAATTTCATGTCCCAGCAAATAAACAGGGTTACAACTACTTGAATCCTACTGTTGTCTGAGTGGAAACATGGATCAAGGTTTCTCATATTTGTTGTTACAAGCAACGAGGAAGAAAACTGGCTCATCTATTGTTTAATGCAAGACAACTGTTTCTTCACACTGAGGAAAGCATGGAGCTACATCAGATCCTAGCAATCGGTGTGATCATATTTTTATCAGAACATTAACAAATTCTTCCATGTCTGACCGGGAAACATTGATCCCAGGCAGATACGACATGTCTGACGTGTGTTTACCCACAATGCCCTGCGTTGTAGTACGCTTCCTGTATTTGGTTTACTTGCAACTAACCGGAACCTGCATTTGTAGGTGAACCAGAGTTTGCTTCTTTGATCTGCATCAAAGTTCACTTGTTCATCGAAACCTCCCCATTTTCAAATTTATGGCAAAAAAAGTCAAGTTTCAACAATATTTAGTCTCAGTTACACAAATATTCTGATTTGGCTCCAGATCCTGATCCAGGTCCAGATCTGGATTCAGACTGGTTTATGTAACCCTGGCTGATGGTGGCAGAGGCTGCAGGGGAAGTCTACATGAAAGCGTCTGTTTTGCTTGGGTCAATCCCACTCCGAGCTGAGATGGAGAATTATCCATCCACATAGAGACCCGTCTGTTCCTGACGACCTCACTGCACTCATTAGTGGGTTTTAAACCGTCACCTCTGAACAAACAAACATTAATATGAGGCATGAAAACAACCTGCTTCAGTCCACAGGCTGAACATTAACACCATGCTGCATTCCTTTTTACAGCAGAGCTTCAACATTCCTGCAGATCTACACCGTCCATGTTGTCGTTGATCTGAGGAAAACCAGGCTTTAAAATGTGTGTAAGACTGAAATCTTACTAAGCCCACACTCCCAGACGTTGAGGTTGGAGGAAAATTTCTCCTGTTATCCACTACAACTGCTTTCATTCCTAGATTTTCCTGCTTCTTCAGTCAAAAACAGGGACTGCAAGCGGCTCATTTTGACAGTGTGTCAACTCTCCATCACTGAAATCATCTCCAGGTGTCACTCTGCTCTGATGAAGTTTTGATTTTAGAACAACATCATTGTTCAGGGAACTTAAAGACCACGTCTGCAGAGAATCCGGTCGGACTTCCATGGACCATGATCTCCTGCAGAGGTAGTAAAAGGCTGCAGGATGTCTGATACGTCTTTCACCAGTTCATAGTGACTGGCAGTGTTGGGAAAGTTCAATTTCAACATGAATTAGTTCAGTTCAGTTCACACATTTTAAAATGAACTAGTTCAGTTCATAGTTCATAATTCAAATATTTGAACTAAGTTCACAGTTCTAAAAATGAACTAGTTCATAGTTTTTTTCCCCAATATTTGCTGTGAGCTATTACCCTCAGAAAACTGGCATTTTCCTATTGTTGCCACCCATTCAGTCGTAGCAGCTGCAGCTTTCACTCCTACAGGATAAAAACATGAGGAAAAACTTGCTTGAACAGTGTTTTTAATGAGGAATTATTAAACTATCTGAGGTAGGAACCAGGCTGAGGTAGGAAGCAAAGGATGTATCTAAAGTGAAAAACATTTAAACATTATTTATCTTTTCATTAAGTCACTTTTTCAATTTGTGAATGTATTTTTTTCTGACTTGTTTGTCCAAAGAAAAGTTCTAGAACTTGGGTCATAAAAGTGCAACATTCACCGCTCAACCTGGTGCTCTAGGTTGAGCGTTTCTGGCTAGATATATACTTGGACTCACCTCGACACATGGCTTGGGCTCTGGAACCACTGTCCTCAAGCAGAGCTGGACCCTCTTCCAATCTAGAGTTGCTCCTGATGAGAGGCGCCGAGCAGGTGTTTGGCCCTCCGACTTGGCACCTGTACATTGGGGTTTAGTCCGGTGGATGAGAGGGTAGCCTTCCTCCGCCTTTGGGTGGGGGTATGGGTACTGAGAGTTTAAATCTCCTTTTTGGAGTCCTTGGATGGGGTGTTGGAGAGCACTCCTTCTGGGGACTCCCTCGTTCTGCTGGGGGACTTTAATTCTCACGTGGGCAATGACAGTGAGAACTGGAGACATGTGATTGGGAGGAACAGGTCCTCTGATCTGAATTCAAGTGGTGTTTTGTGGATTATCCATAACGAACACCATGATCAAGCATAAGAGTGTCCTCATGTGCTCTTGGCACCAGGACACTAGGCCGCAGTTCAATAATTGACTCATCAGACTTGCGGCAGCATGTCTTGGACTCTCAGCTGAAGAACGAATTTTATCAAGCGTTTTTGGCATGTGGGACTCAGGAGGCAGCTGATGGATATCGGCAGGCTAAGCGGGATGAGGAAGCAGAATCCAGGGATCCTTTCGTGGTCTCCTATCTCTGGGCTTGAGGTTGCTGAGGTGGTTTAAAAGCTCATTAGTGGCAGGGCCCTGGGTGTGGATAAGGTTTGCTTGGAGTTCCTTAAGGCTCTGGATGCTGTAGGGCTGTCTTGGTTGACACGTCTCTGCAGCATCGCATGCACATCGGTCCTCCGGACTGGCAGACTGGGGTGGTGGTCCCCCTCTTCAAAAAGGGGGATTGGAGGGTGTGCTATAATTACAGGTGGATTAAACTACTCAGCCTCACTGTTAAGGTCTATTCAGGGATCTTCGGATCGTAGTCGAACCTAGGCCTGTCACGATAACAAATTTAGCTGTAAGATAAATTTTCTCAGAAATTATCGCGATAAACGATAATATTGCGCAGAGCGCTAATGTGTCATTTTGAGACCATTCTCAACTAATATAGTGACATATGCCATAATAATGCAAGTACACATTTTCAAAGGTCAATAAACTAAATAAATAAAAGCGCCTTTTTCACTGTTGCATCTTCAAATAAACTCCAGACAAGTAGACAAGCATGCCGGTTTTAATGACGAACCAAACTTCAGCACTTTACATCGAACAAAAACCCGTGTTCTTCTTCTGCTCTTCAAAATCTACTGCTTGTGAAACAAAGTCATTCTGCCCTCTGTTGGCCTTATAAGTAACTACAACCCAGCAGTTAGCTGGGATACCACATTCACATACGCCGGGACACCGGCCCAAAAGTTATGCGGCCCACTGGGAATCCTCCCAAACCTCTCGATTAGCCGGCATTGCTCTTAATGTGTATTTTGTCATATACGGTAGTATATAGGCTGATTCTATTTGCGTAATGTGCCTGCGGATTACAGGGGTTATTACGGTAGACCAGGAAGTGGGGGCTTTGTACTGACGTCGTAAGCTAGAATGTGTGTGTTCTGCTTACATGTGGGAAGCAGCGAAACAATAAAAGAGGAGATGCTTGCATCTATTATTTACATATTTCAGCATGAGAATCGGAGGTTTAGCGCGAGAGCGTGAGAAGCCACTTAAATACGCAAGTCTCACGGCCATTGCGTGTTGGCAGCCGTGCAAAACAAATGCGGCTTACCGGCTCGTGCTGCAACATGCTGCAGTCAAGTGTGACACCAGAGAGATCACTCCGCAAGAAACCAGAGCGTTTAGTCGAAATACTCCATAGTGAAACCTATTGTCATACACAGTCTATGGTAAAGGGGGGACGAAAAAAAATTATCGCGGCCGGCAAACTTATCGTGCTCTTATTTTCTTATCGTTCAATTAATTGACTTATTGCTTATCGCGACAGGCCTAGTCGAACCTCGGATTGAGGAGGAGCAGTATGGTTTTCGTCCCAGTCGTGGAAGAGTGGACCAGCTCTACACCCTTTTCAAGGTCTTGGGAGGAGCCATGGGAGTTGGCTCAATCAGTCTACATGTGCTTTGTGGACATGGAGAAGGCATTCGACTGTCTCTCCGGGGACTCCTGTGGGAGGTGCTCGGGGAGTATCGAGTGCCGGACCCCCTTGTAGGTGCTATCCGATCTCTGTACGACCGGTGTCAGAGCTTGGTCCGCATTGCTGGCAGTAAATGAGATTTGTTGCCAGTGAAGGTTGGACTCCGTCAAGGCTGCCCTTTGTCACAGATTCTGTTCATAACTTTTATGGACAGAATTGCTAGGTACAGCGAAGTGTTGAGGGGATCCGGTTTGGTAACCTCACATTTGGGTCTCTGCTTTTTGCAGATGATGTGGTTTTGTTAGCTTCATCATACCCTGGTCTTCAGCGCTCGCTGGAGTGATTCAAGTGTGAAGTGGGTGAGATGAGAATCAGCACCTCCAAATTCAAGACCTTGGTTTTACTGGTTGATCTATGTTCCTACCCTCACCTATGGTCACAAGCTGTGGGTAGTGACAGAAAGAACAAGAATGCGAATACAAGAAGCCAAAATGAGTTTCCTCCGCAGGGTGGCTGGGCTCTCCCTTAGAGAAAGGGTGAGAAGCTCGGTGATCCGGGAGGGGCTCAGAGTAGAGTCACTGCTCCTCCACATCGAGAGGAGCCAGATGAGGTGACTCGGGCATCTGGCCAAGATGGCTCTTGGACGCCTCCCTGGTGAGGTGTTCCGGGCACGTCCTATGGCGAGGAGGCCCCGGGGAAGACCCAGGACACGCTGGACGGACTATTTCTTTTGGCTGGCCTGGGAGCACCTTGGGATCCCTACAGACAAGCTAGCAAATGTGGCCTGGGAGAGGGAAGTCTTGGCTTTCCTGCTTAGGCAGCTGCCCCCATGACCAGACTCCAGATAAGCGGTAGAAAACTGTTGAATGGATGGAAATCAATTTCCCAGCACTATAATGTGTAATGTCACGTGAACACTCCTTTTATGCCTATTCGTTTTACTATTTCCATCTTTTCATTCCAAAAAAACTAACTTTTATAACAACATAGTAAAGTAACTAAAAAGTCTCATTCCAGCTAAATTTTCTCTCCCATGTAAAGAATAAATAAATCCTACACATTAACTCTAGATTTCTCTCAGATGGAAAAGGCTATAGGACCTCTACCTGGATTTAGGAGGCTTCATTTTGTAAATCACATTATAAAATGTCTTTTCAACTTTAGTAAAAAAATTATAAACACAGGAAAACATCCAGCTAGCATTGACTGTCTTTTAGCAGAATAGCTGCCATTTGTTTGGGACATAAATAATAGCCTACTACAATAGTGAAAATAAATAAGACTCTATATCTGGAATTAAATGCTGTTTCTTACACAATAAGGTGATGTTCAGTGAACACTGCTGAATGAGTCATGTTGCACTATAAGACCAACCCAAGTGGTGCATAATTACAAAATAGCAAATGACACGATAACATTTCATTTTAATGTTAAGTTTGATAAATATTAGCATCATTTCAAACTATTGTGCATTCACCTTCACTGTAGCATAAAAAGCTGCTGGTTAACCAGGTGGTGAAACGTACTGGATGTTAAAGAAAAAAAATGACCACATTGTTTTTCTTTAACCCTATAATAAAATAAAATGGATGTCTTAACCTGTTTATTTGCAGGGAAAAACTCTTCCTCTGCCGTTGTGCAACTCACACGGAACACAAACCAACAGAAGCGGAAACATGAGGAAGTGTTGTAGCTTTGTTTTCGTTCCGTGTGGAAGTTGGGCTGATCCGCTGATATAGTTCATACAGAATATTTTACATAAAGTAGCAATTTTGAGGGCTTACGATTATTAAACGTAGCCTTTAATACCATGATTAATTGTAAAATTTGTGACATCCCTATTGGACAACACATGTAAACGAAAGAAGACAACATATGTAAATAAAGTTGGATATCATCTGTGTACAAATGATAGGAAACATTCCTGAACTGGCTAATTATCTTTTCTAGATGGAGGATGGACAATAAAAACATAAGTGGTCCTAAAACTGAACCTTGTGGTACCCCAAATGTAAACTTTGGTGTATCAGAGATCTGATGAGTAAACACATTAAAGCTCCTATCAGAGAGGTACAACAAATTTTCTGCTGTTTGTTTCAGAGGGCGCTGTCCCAGTTTCCAAACCGGTTGTTGAACCAGTTGGCAAATACAAACAAAAAAATGTTCAGAACCTGAAAAGCTGGTTCTTAATGGGCACCAAAAAAGTGTCTCTCTTGTGTGAACTGTGACCCATGTGGGTGGAGGCTAGACTCACACAAACACCAAGCAGCTGTGTTACCGATGTACCAGTAAAGTTAAAAAAGAAGCTGATCATCACACCAAATAAACATTCAACTTCAGAGGGTGACGAAGGAACACCGTGACAGGGAAAAAGACCTGGGCAGAAGTGGAACTGGATGTTATCAGAATAGAGTTCAGATTGTCTAATTGAGGCTACATCTACATAGAGAATAAACCAATTTCATTAAAAAAAGTTTTCCAGAAGTGTATGAAAACGCTGTAGTACATCAGCCAGTGGCGCTGTGATGCTGCAACTAGATCGTAAATAGAGAAGACATGGAGCATGCTTAGAACATTGGTTGGTGGAGTTTTTCCATGCAGGTTAACCCATTAGGGCCCGACCCATGGAAAAAAATGGTAAGAAAATTCCAATTTTTTTAATTTGAGGTTTTTATTTGGCCGTTTAACAAAATGTAACAAAAAATGATCATTTTTTTGGGACGGATATCTACCAGTTATTACCATGTGATACATTAAAATTATTATAATATGGTTTTCTGCTTCTGGGTATCTATTAGGGGAAAGAAGACAAGTATCACATTGTGTTCAACAGGATTTTGAGCAAAGTTTATACCATAAATTGAAGCAAAATGTCTCAGAAACTGTATGTGACATAAATGTCACGTCGGGTTCTTATGGGTTAAGGAAGAGGTGGAACTAAGAAAGTAAGTAAGGTTTATTTTACTTTCACAGACACTTGCCACAATGTGCTTCACAGAGCAGATAAAATTCACAGCAACCGGGAGCGTCAGATGCGGAGCGCCTACAAGTGCAGTCCGCCTAGCTGGCTCTGCAAGATAACAAAATCACTGGAGAATCTTCTGATTCTCCACCTCCAGGAAAAAAGTCTCGTCCATGATGAAAAACAAAAACGAGAATCCCCTGACTGATACATACATAGTTCAGCGTCTGCTGTTAACCACGCCTGCTGTAAACCACGCCCACTGTAAACCACGCCCACTGTAAACAACGCCCACTGTAAACCACGCCCACTGTGAACCACACCCACTGTAAACCACACCCACTGTAAACCACGCCCACCGTAAACCATGCCCACTGTAAACCACGCCCACTGTGAACCACGCCCACTGTGAACCACACCCACTGTGAACCAAGCCCACTGTGAACCACACCCACTGATAAAGGTCGGCCATTCTGCATTCTGGGACCTACTGCTTGGAATGATAGGTCCGTTGAGACTACAGCACCATCTGCTCAGGAAAGAAGCCTTTGGGATGAAAACATGGAAACAAAACTTTTTTTTAGACTTTCTGCCGTTCAGGCTCCAAAACACCCTTTCATGTGGAGGAAACATCCAGACTATTAAAATACACCTAAACTGGTCTCTGTCTGGACATGGTCCCAGGTTCATCCATTACTGGAATCATTTACAGTAAAACCTGGATGTCACTGTGGTGTTCTGTTGCCTGGCAACCAGTTAGAATTTAGGTTAGATTTTTGTAAACTGGTGATGTAAATACAAATACTCTGTCATCTGAATACATTATCTCACCTGGTCCTGTCTGACCTGGTCCTGTCTGACCTGGTCCTGTCTGACCTGGTCCTGCCTGACCTGGTCCTGTCTGACCTGGTTCTGTCTGATCTGGTCCTGCCTGACCTGGTCCTTCCTGACCTGGTCCTGTCAGAACTGGTCCTGCCTGACCTGGTCCTGTCTGACCTGGTCCTGTCTGATCTGGTCCTGCCTGACCTGGTCCTGTCTGAACCGGTCCTGCTAGATCTGGTTCCGTCAGACCTGGTCCTGTCATAACTGGTCCTGCCTGACCTGGTCCTGTCAGAACTGGTCCTGCCTGACCTGGTCCTGTCTGACCTGGTCCTGCTAGACCTGGTCCTGTCTTATGAAAAAAGTGGTGTTGTCCTGATGAAGTTTGATGTGAGTGCTTTGTCTCTGTCTTGTGCAGGTGTGGCAGTGCTCCTCTGGATCACATCTCGCTAAACCGTCTGTCCAACATGAGGAAGAGATACAGGTACGACTGGTCGGAGGCTGAAAATCAAGTTTTCTGCAAAGCAGATTCTAGAGTATTCCAGATCAGATTCCAGTTTAGATTCCTCATAGAGGTTCTGTTTTACTCCGGATTCTCTCAGTCCACTGTAGACGGTGGGACCTTTAGTCTTCGCAATTTTACTTTGAGGAACATTTTTCTGAAATTGTTCCACAGTTTTAGATCCAGTTTGTCTCAGATTGGTGAACCTCTGTCCACCTATCCATCTAAGAGACTCTGCCTCTTTAAAATGCTCCTTTTATACCCAAACATGTTGCTGACCTGCTGCCAGTTACCTAATTACCATGTTTATGAAACAACCAGGTCAGTTGTTCATTGCACAGAAAGACACAGCCCCCCTGATCAGTTTGAACTGATCGGAGAAGCTTCAGTTAAAGCTTAAATCTTTTAAAGTGTCTCGAGAACAGTAACAAAGTATTTGCTTCTAGGCGGGTGTATGACAAGCTTTACTCCATCCTGTCGCCTCTTCGCTGTCAAGCAAACCGAAGTACAGCCGGACTTCACTGTGCGTTTTTTAACATTACATTATTGTAGCTGTGCCACATTTATAATTTCACACTCTTATTATGATCTGTAAATGTGTGCAAATAGAGACTGTATGTTCATATGAATCCATTCATTCGATATAATTTACATTTGTAACATCTGAAGAAAAAAATCTGAATTCTGAAGGCATGGCGGCTTTTATTTTGCCATGTCGATGCGCCGCGATCATTTATGTAGTGGAAACTCTGAACACATTCAGCTTCATAATAGCATAAAGAACATACCTGAGAGGCTGGATAGGCTAAGTTAACATAACAAGCCAGCGACTCCAACAAGCAAGTTACCGGTAACCAAGCTCCCCAAGCTCCCGATCTCATTCCACATCACCGAATCCATAGAACTCTTCATCCTCCGCGTCGTTTCTGAACAACTGCTGCTCGATTTTACCGCTGTGTATTTTACTACCTGCAGTTTGTAATCTGCAGAATAGGATTTTCTTTTAAAGGTGTTTTGTTTATGTTCAGTTTTTCTCGGTTGTCTTTAATGTTCATTTCATTTTTTCAGTGTAACAGAATACAAATACCGTAGTTATCACAAGCTTAAAGAGCCCTCACATGGCTGTAGATGGTAATGTTTGCTCCTTGGCTCTTGTCAGTCGGTATGAATTAACAAAATATATGTGAAAATGTAAAGTTATATACATATATATATATATAAATATATATAGGCCTATATATGTATACATAAAAATTCGTAATAAAATCATAAATGACATAAAATGATATGTTTACGTTCTACTGAGAAGAAAATATGCTTTGATGAGATTTGTAAATAATTAAATTCTGTTTTTATGTACATTTTAGAACATGAATTGTATTAAAAGAGTACAAATATAATCTTTCTACTACATGTTAAACAGGTGCTGGGACCCTACCAGCTTCTAGCTTGATTAAAAGTGCTGTTTTGTCTTCAGGAACGGACTGGGACCTTCTAAGGAAGGAGAGGCTCAGTACTCTGTGGTGCACTGCACAGGATACATCAAAGCATGGCCCCCTGCAGGTAAACACACACAGCTGTAACAGAAGCAGCTGGACTCAGCTACGTCCTCAGAGTGGACGTATGCTGTGTTTGGACAGAGACGTGGAGCCAGTTTCAGTCTGACTGGTTTCCAGTTGGAGCTCTCAGAACTAGTGTTTGCCTTCCAGGGAACTCCAGGTTCTGGCTTCATCACGTGTGTTTTCTCTGTGTTCTCTGTGTGGTGGATCTGCATCCAACACGCTGACCGGACCAAACCGGTCTGGTAGCAGAATCTCAGCCTGTTTTCATCAATCAGATGCTGGAAGTTGTTTCTCCATGTTTGCATAACTCCACATTCCTCCATTGTGAGCAAGCTGGTCTGGACATTCTTTGTGTTTTTGTTGAAAATAAAATCAAAGGAAATGAAAGGTATAAGTTTTTATTCCAGATTAAATCCTCCCCTGAATCTGACACATGTCCACTCCAGGTGTTTAAACAGAAACAACTGATTCACCCGTTTGTTTTCAGGTCAGGAGTATTTCCATCTAACACATGGCTCACTTCCTGGCTCTAAAAATACTCCTCTGGAATGTTCTGGGCTCTGCAAACAGAGGCTGTCCGGCGACGCTCGGCCTGATACATTACAGATGGAGACATGTTGAAATCCCAGATCCACGTCACCCCAGAGAGAGACAGGAACGCCGAGGACAGATGAAAACAGGTCCACGTCACCCCAGAGAGAGACAGGAACGCCGAGGACAGATGAAAACAGGTCCACGTCACCCCAGAGAGAGACAGGAACGCCGAGGACAGATGAAAACAGGTCCTCGTCACCCCAGAGAGAGACAGGAACGCCGAGGACAGATGAAAACAGGTCCACGTCACCCCAGACAGAGACAGGAACGCCGAGGACAGATGAAAACAGGTCCACGTCACCCCAGAGAGAGACAGGAACGCCGAGGACAGATGAAAACAGGTCCACGTCACCCCAGAGAGAGACAGGAACGCCGAGGACAGATGAAAACAGGTCCACGTCACCCCAGAGAGAGACAGGAACTCCCAGGACAGATGAAAACAGGTCCACATCACCCCAGAGAGAGACAGGAACTCCCAGGACAGATGAAAACAGGTCCACGTCACCCCAGAGAGAGACAGGAACACAGAGGACAGACGAAAACAGGTCCACGTCACCCCAGAGAGAGAGAGGAACACAGAGGACAGAGAGAGACAGGAACACAGAGGACAGATGAAAACAGGTCCACGTCACCCCAGAGAGAGACAGGAACGCCGAGGACAGATGAAAAAAAAACAGGTCCACGTCACCCGAGAGAGAGACAGGAACTCAGAGGACAGATGAAAACAGGTCCACGTCACCCCAGAGAGAGACAGGAACACAGAGGACAGATGAAAACAGGTCCACGTCACCCCAGAAAGAGAGACAGGAACACAGAGGACAGATGAAAACCCAGATCCTCGTCACCCCAGAAAGAGACAGGAACGGCGACGACAGATGAAGACAGGTCCATGTCATCCTAGAAAGAGACAGGAAAGCCGAGGACAGATGAAGACGGGTCCACGTCATCCTAGAAAGAGACAGGAATGCCGAGGACAGATAAAGACGGGCCCACGTCACCGCAGAGAGAGACAGGAATGCCGAGGACAGATGAAGACGGGCCCACGTCACCCCAGAGAGAGACAGGAATGCCGAGGACAGATGAAGACTGGTCCACGTCACCCCAGAGAGAGACAGGAATGCTAAGGACAGATGAAGACAGGCCCACGTCACCCCAGAAAGAGACAGGAACGCAGAGGACAGATGAAAACAGGTCCACATCACCCCAGAGAGCGACAGGAACACAGAGGACAGATGAAAACAGGTCCACGTCACCCCAGAAAGAGCGACAGGAACACAGAGGACAGATGAAAACAGGTCCACGTCACCCCAGAAAGAGACAGGAACGCAGAGGACAGATGAAAACAGGTCCACGTCACCCCAGAGAGAGACAGGAACACAGAGGACAGATGAAAACAGGTCCACGTCACCCCAGAAAGAGCGACAGGAACACAGAGGACAGATGAAAACAGGTCCACATCACCCCAGAGAGCGACAGGAACACAGAGGACAGATGAAAACAGGTCCACGTCACCCCAGAAAGAGCGACAGGAACACAGAGGACAGATGAAAACAGGTCCACGTCACCCCAGAAAGAGACAGGAACGCAGAGGACAGATGAAAACAGGTCCACGTCACCCCAGAGAGAGACAGGAACACAGAGGACAGATGAAAACAGGTCCACATCACCCCAGAGAGAGACAGGAACACAGAGGACAGATGAAGACAGGTCCACGTCACCCCAGAAAGAGACAGGAACGCCGAGGACAGATGAAGACAGGTCCACGTCATCCTAGAAAGAGACAGGAATGCCGAGGACAGATGAAGACGGGCCCACGTCACCGCAGAGAGAGACAGGAATGCCGAGGACAGATGAAGACTGGCCCACGTCACCGCAGAGAGAGACAGGAATGCCGAGGACAGATGAAGACTGGCCCACGTCACCCCAGAGAGAGACGGGAACGCCGAGGACAGATGAAGACGGGCCCACGTCACCTCATTGAGAGACGGGAATGGTGAAGACAGATGAAGACGGGCCCACGTCACCTCATTGAGAGACGGGAATGGTGAAGACAGATGAAGACGGGTCCACGTCACCTCAGAGGGAGACGGAAATGCCGAGGACAGATGAAGACGGCAAGATGGAAAACACCCAGTTCCCTGGAACTATGGAGCTAACTGATGTACAAAGAGATGGTGGTTAAAACACCACCTTTATGTGGTGGTGGGAGGGTGCATGATGAAGGTTAATGACACAAGAAGGCAAGGTATCTAGTTTCTGTCACTCCATCCGTCCGTCCATCCATCCATCCTTCCATCCATCCATCCAGATCTATCATGCTTTTGAGTTGACTCAAAAGGTCCATTCTGAGAAGATGACCCATCAATCAGCAGGATGTAGAAATGTCAGCATGCAGTCATATGAGCTCGGTCAGAACTCAGGTTCTGGATGAAATGTTCTGTTAACATATGTTGAGTCTATTTCCACTTTTTACTTCAGAAGAAACTAGAAACATGAAATGAAGCTGAAATCTTCAGACTTTGTTCTCAGATGTTCACCGACATGGAGGTTCTGGTCCAGAGGAAACCTGGTTCTTCTCTCTCTCCTCTCAGGTATGACCATTCCAGACGAGGACACGGAGGCTGGACAGACGGGGAAGTACTGCCTGGTGGCCATCGGGAGGCTGCAGGTGAGAGTGGGCGGAGCTTTTGTTTGGGTCTGACTGATTTAAATAAAGTCATGTGATTTTCTCCTTCTTCTCCACATCACTGTTTTTTTCTGATATCTCTGTTATTAATCCGTCTTTGTTCAGGAGCTAGTCACTGATTGGTTGACCAGTAGGCAGGGCGCTGCGTAAATAGCAAATGTGGTTAAATGGTGTTACATATAGGCCAGAGGAACAAAATGACATCATTTTGTTTCAGTCGCCATGGAAACAATGTTATAAAAACATGAAAAGTTTTACTTCCAGGAACAGAAACAATGCAGGATTTCTCATGCACGGTCTTGATCCCAACTGCTTCCACCATCCACACACCAGGAAGTTCTAAACTTCCGAGATGTTTTCATGTGCTTGGCTGTGTAGAAGCTGGTCTGAAGGAGCAGATCGTTCCTGATAACAAGAACTAAACTGACTCAGAGCTGAGTTAGCGACCAGGGGCCTGTTGTACGAAGGATTGCATAGCTTTCATACTGAAAGATGGCATACTACCAAAACTGGGAAATCATGTATGGCAGAAAATATTCAGATGTGTGAATCTGTGTGTACACTTGTACCAGCACATCGTTCCTTGATACATCCCATCTGACATGGAACTGAACGCAGCTCTAGGACCACCTTGTCTCTTCCCATTAATAAATATGCAAATGACAATAAACACATGGTGTGCTCTCACCTTAAGTCCAAATAATAATGAGAAACATGCCTAAAACACATTAATTAACAGAATATAAAACAGATTGAATCAGATTGTGGTTGAATCAGAGTTGGAGAAAGATAAAATAACCTACACACACTTGTATCTTGTCATGGACACACAGCTATGGGCCAGGAGGTGGAAGTTATGATAGGTGGGCGGAGCTTCTCAGCATGCTTTGCATGTGTTTAGTATTAGAGTTCCATCGTCAGGAGGAGGTTCAGAGAGGGTGGAACCTCCGTCATCGGGAGGAGTTTCAAAGACGACGGAGCCTCCGTCATCAGGAGGAGGTTCAGAGAGGGAGGAGCCTCCGTCGTCAGGAGGAGGTTCAGAGAGGGAGGAGCCACCATCATCAGGAAAAGGTTCAGAGAGGGAGGAACCTCCGTCGTCGGGAGGAGGTTCAGAGAGGGAGGAGCCTCCGTCGTCAGGAGGAAGTTCAGAGAGGGAGGAACCTCCGTCGTCGGGAGGAGGTTCAGAGAGGGAGGAGCCTCCGTCGTCGGGAGGAGGTTCAGAGAGGGAGGAGCCTCCGTCGTCAGGAGGAAGTTCAGAGAGGGAGGAACCTCCGTCGTCGGGAGGAGGTTCAGAGAGGGAGGAGCCTCCGTCGTCAGGAAGAAGTTCAGAGAGGGAGGAACCTCCGTCGTCGGGAGGAGGTTCAGAGAGGGAGGAGCCTCCTTCGTCGGGAGGAGGTTCAGAGAGGGAGGAGCCTCCTTCGTCGGGAGGAGGTTCAGAGAGGGAGGAACCTCTGTCGTCAGGAGGAGGTTCAGAGAGGGAGGAGCCTCTGTCGTCAGGAGGAGGTTCAGAGAGGGAGGAGCCTCTGTTCTCTCATTGATGTGTGTTAACGTGTTGATGTGACAAACAGAGAAAACTGATCAGTTTTCTTTACATTGAGGTTGTGGGGTTTTATTAAGGCATAATATATGTGAAGAAACGAGGTTAAATGGTTTAGTTTTGTGGATCAGGTGTAAATCATCAGGGCTCAAATGCGTTTTTTTCCACTTTGACTTCAGAAAGTTTACAGGAACATTTCGAAGGACAGGAGTTTGTGTGGGGTACGCACATTCTTATGGCAGGTCAAACATCACACAGATCCACAAAGCCATTTTTTGTACAAAGTGACGTGTGCGTGGAGCATGGCATACGGAACATTTTCATGCGTACACAGCTTTCGTACATGAAGCTCCTGGTTGTCAGATGGCCTTCCTGATGAGGAGCCTCGTCTCCAGCAGCTGCTCAGTGATTAGATGGTTTATTTTTTTGAACATATAAATGTAAATATGCCAGAATTAGCCCGAAGGCTACTTTACATCTGTAGTCTTTGGCAGGTTAGATGGTCTCTGATGTTTCCCACCTGTGCTCCCCCTTCAGGTCACCAGTTCTCCGGTATCCATGGACATGAACGGGCTGTCGGTTCCCACAGAGTTCCTATCCCGTCACAACTCAGATGGCGTCATCACCTTCGTTGATCCTCGCTGCATCAATGTGATTGGTTATCAGCCTCAGGTGAGCTCAGACAGGTTCCACAACTATTCACAAACAGCCATCAGTGCAGCGATCAGTGAAGGAAGATCAGGAAGCCCTCTCAGCAGACTTTAGTCCTTGTTTACACCACCACGCTGAGACAGTGAAACACAATCGTTTAGTTGTGTTTTGGCCTCCTGTTTCCACGGTAACAGAGGTTTGGGTGGATAAAACAGCAAAGATTTGACAACCCAGGGCGAGTCCTGTGGGTGTAAACTGGAACTGGAATCTTCCGGTGATGATGACGTCTTTCACGTCGTGCACACTCAGACCCTGCTACAATGATGGTGGACCTCTGCGTCATGTTGGAGCTGCTGCACCTTTTCATTATCGGTCTGTTTGTGGTAGAACATTCATGCTGTCAACAACCAAGATGCAGCGGTTACACGAGCCAGATAATCAGAGAACGTCTGTACAAACGGAGGGTTACTGGAAGAAGCATCTGCATACTTTTCTGGCTTAACTCCCGATCAGTATTCTCTCAGTACTTCAAAGATTTGTGATCTACACACAAAGTTGCTTGTGTTGTTCTTTTTCTCCCTCTTCTTGTTTTTCCTAGTGGTTGTTACGCAACGCCTCTGTTGTTGTTTTCCAGTCTTTATTTTTAACCTGTCTTGTCCAGCATCATGTCTGGTTTCTGTGTTTTGCTGAACAAATTTGCTTTGCCAAGGCTCATGGATATAAAGCTCCTCTTGATAATCTGATTCATTTATTTATTTACTGTGAATTATGGAATCTATGTAATCTTGCTGGACCTGACCGGAGGGGATAGAAAAAGAAGGAAGACAGCAAAAGAGAAAGTAAAAAGAAGAAAGGAGACAAAAACACAACAAATTGAACGATCCTTCCATCCAAACCATCACCAGACAACAAACTGTTACACCCGAACAGAAACACACCGGAAAAATTCCTACAGCTTTCACAGAAAAAACCGAGCTGACAGTGATCAAGTTCCTAAATACTAACCAAAAAAAACATCACAAATGTATCACAGCAACAATCAAAGTACCAGATACACACTCACAGAGAAAAAACTCATTTCTCTCAACGTTTTAACCTACCGGACACCTCAGTGACTGTCAGCATGCAGAGGATGAGGAGGGATCAGTGATGAAGGGTGGTGAGTGAGATCGTGCAGTTGTGACCATGACTCTACGGAGGTCAGAGGCAGACCAGGGCAGCCCAGAGACCCGGGCCCTCAGCAGCAGCCCCGGAGCACTAACCCAAGCTACCCCACCACGAAGACGACTCCAGCCCCACCCGAAGGGCGGCAGAGGAGAGCCCCAGCAAGAGCCCCCACGGTCTCGGTGCGCCGGCCTCGGAGGGCACCGGTCATCCAGGGCGGCCCAAGCAAAGAGCCCAGGGCCCCAGGAGACCAGAGCCAAGCCCCAGACTTATGAGGACGTGGTGCACACCTGGGTGTGTTGTTGCAAACTCTCACCACCAACTAGAGGCTTTAGAGAACTCCAGTAACACCCTGCAAACAAAAGCAGTTTAAAATCAGTTTTTATTTTGAGTAGAAATAAAAGCTTCTAACTGCTTTAGCGGCTGATGAATCAGTGATGAATCTCTGAAGCGGATGAGAACACCCAACTCCTGGAGAGCAGAGATGCAGGTCTACTCGTCAAAGGGGGCGGGACTTTAGTTTGATAGACAAACCACGCACCTAATCACACGCTAGGAAAACTTGGATCATACCATTTTGTAAAAGAAGGAAGGACTGTTGCTCTGTGGTCATTGTGGTGGTGCAGACCAGGTTCACAGGGATGCAGAAGACGAATTACGTAACGTTCCAACCTTCGAACTAGCACACTGACGTCTGTTATGCCCAGCAGCATCCTGAGGCCAAGAAATCCACCTCCCCCAAAACCGTTTCCACTGAGATGCTGCCCGACGTTGCAGCCGAGTTTCACTTAACGCACTGTGTCACACACTAGCAAGCAAATATAAACACAGCGGCTGTTTTGAGATTCAACAAAGACCCAAGAGGACGTTAGCAGAGGAAGAGAGGAAAAGAAAACGAGGCAAGAGTCAAGATAAGACTTTTACTGGCTGGAGGGCTCACAGTACAGCTAGGATTAGCCGTCGATAGAGGACGCATCTCTGAGAAAATCTGCCTTCTTACAGATGCGTGCCCTAAGTTCTGTAGTGAATCTTTAAAGAAACTGAATGATTAAATACATTGAGTTGAACTGATAATCTGGATTATTTTCTACAGAAAAGATTATTTGGCTGGTGGAAGTTAGGAGTTAATCTATTGTGTCATTGGGCAAGATACCTGAGCCTACTTGCTTCCAGTGTCTGCATTGCTGGTGTATGAATGTGGTGGTCAGAGAGGCCGTAGGCTGCCACGTCTGCCGCGTAGCTACACGTAGCTTCCATCACCAGGTATGAACGAGGAGTGGATGAATAATGCATCCAATGTAAAGCACTTTGAGTGCCTTGAAAAGCGCTATATACAGTAAACCTAATTTATTATCATTATTATTGATATTTAAAAGCCTGTTTACAGATATTAAAATAAAATAATAATAATAAATGAGGTCTTTGTTGACCATCAGGGTATCAGGACTTTACTGAGTTGTTTTAACATCGGTTCTGGTAATAAACTGGTTTTATGATGGTAGCTGCCACCACTCTGAAATAAAAGCTGCTGAAGTATGATAGGAAAGTTCGGGTCTCTGCCTCTGAATTTAATATCCGTCATGAAGGTGAAACATGGAGAGCCTGACATCTTCTGAGCTGACTCTAAGTTTTTATGAAAAACGGTGGGTGTGATAAGTGTCGGAGACGTCTGAGCAGATCTCAGCAGGACGAGTTTGGTTTCTGACGTAGATTTCCTGGTTACTTTGTTCCTGTCCTGCAGGACCTGTTGGGTAAAGACATCCTGGAGTTCTGTCATCCGGAGGACCAGAGTCACCTGAGAGAGAGTTTCCAGCAGGTAAGGCCGGACCGTGGTCTTCATGCTGCTGGGCTGCTGTCAGAGCAGCAGCATGAAGACCAGACTGTCCTCTCTGCAGGTGGTGAAGCTGAAGGGTCAGGTCCTGTCGGTCATGTACCGCTTCCGGATGAAAAACAGGGAGTGGATGCTGATCCGAACCAGCAGCTTCACCTTCCAGAACCCCTACTCTGATGAGATAGAGTACATCATCTGCACCAACACCAATGTCAAGTAGGTTCCTTTTCACCATCTCTACCTCAGATCCTTCACACTGACCTCACTGTAGGCCTGCAGAGGAAAACAAACCTCTGCTGGCCTACCATGAGGAGGAGAGGGACTTCCTGGCTCTCCAAGGTGGATGTATGTTGGTCCTCAGGCTTTAACTCACCCTGACGTTTCTGATTAATGTTGTTGTGATCAGCTGCTGGTTTTCAGCTCAGGTGTGGTTGGAGATGAGACGTCCCTCCGGCTGAGAGGCAGTCTGGTGGATTTATGAGGTGGCAAGAACTAAATGGAGCTCATTTATCAGAAAGCAGCAAAGTTCAGGTGTGAATAAGTTTCAGTTCCACGGGGCACAATGAATTCCTGCTGCTGCGGTTCTGGAAGAACTTCCTTCCTGGTTGAAACGACCAGGACGCTGGAATGTGATTAGATTGTTATTAGGCTGGAATTATATTTCTGATCAAAGGTGCACATGGCAAAACATGATTTGCTCAGGTGCACGACCCAAATAATTTGAGAAAAATTATCCTTAAATGTAATCTTATGAAATCTTATAACAACTAAAACACACATAAAAGTGTGTTTTAGTTCAGTTTTATGGTCAAAAAGTCTGGTTTGGTTTTAGCCAGCAGCATGTTACAGTAGATCATTTTACCTTAAATGTTTTTTTCTAAAGCAGAGCCGGCCCACGGCATGAGTCAGCTAAGCGGTAGGGCTGCACAGTTTATCGGATTTTGATCATGATTTTGGTGGCCACAATTAAAAGAACGTGATCATCAACGATATTTATATTTGATCACACATTCTTAACCAGTAGTCCGCCAACCAGCAGGGGGCGACGTGAGGCCAAGGCTTCATTAGGCTGCCTAAAGAACAAGGATGCACATCTTTTACAGTCGGCTGCTAGTTGTCAGCGCATTCACTTTTTGCTATATTTAGCGGGTTTTCACTCACCTCTAGCAACTTTTTTTCAAAAAAGACATTTTCTGGTGATATTGGAGACTTTTGGAGACTGGCGTGAAAGAGCGTATAGTTTACTCTTCAGTGAGGAGGGGGTGCTGCGCCGACCCCTCCCCCATCCACAAGCACTCAGAAGAGGCTTGATCCTCACGCAGCAGCTGCATTTGGAGCAGATGATCGCCTCTGTTTCATGACCAGGCTGAAAATGAAACGTACAAAGCTGCTGCTGGATGATCCCGCGCTGGCTTACCGTCAGATGTTCATGTTCATTCATGAAGAGTGTGGACAGAAATATTTATACGGTTAAAAGTGTTGTTACATGTTGCAGACTCCTAATTAAAAAACAAAATACACTTAATGAAATTAAAAAACAAAGAAAAAATTGACTGAAGAATTTAGTTTATTATCTTTTTTGCTGTTTTAAACATTTTTAGGTTGTCTTCATTAATTTCTGCCTTTCTCACAACATCCCTCCCCACGGTAGCCTCCATTACAACTAGTGATTTAAATAAAAATGGTAATACACACAAAAACCTGTACAACCTTCATCCTGGTTGTGTTCCAGATATTCTGGTTTAATCAGGCTGTGTCGGCCGTGCGGTGCTTGTGCAGGTTTTTCTCCGATCCAGAATCTCTGAGGTTCACTAACGTAGGAGGTCAAGGACAAATCAGCTCCTGTTTTAAGCTGGAGGATTTCATGTTTTACACTAAATAAACCGGCTAACTTGTTTACATATCTGCTGATGTTAATAATTCATTAAAGTGTTTGTTTGCATGTTACTTCTGCAGAAAAAAGAAATAATGTTATTGTTGGTTTTGATTTGGAAATCTTTGCAGCGACACATGCTGGCCCCAAACCAGAAACCGTACTGGAACGAAGCTGTGTGAAACATGGCTGCAGTGTTTCTGTCCACAAGCAGAATCAGCTGTTCAGCCATGCAGTCAGTCACTAGAAAACCGCCTCACACCACTAGAAAAAGTCCGATTTTATCCTGTTTGAGTAATCAGACATGAGCACACGGGACTTTATTGCGTCCGTGTGTGGTGACGTTAGCTCATACTGACGTCCGTCACTGAGCGGTGGGTGAACGGTGGGAAACACCAAGCACACCTCACACAGGCTGGTTTTACCTCCTGGGAGGTTCAGGAAGCTGGAGTTTGTTTCTGGCTGATCTCTCATGGTGTGTTTGGGTTTTCAGGCAGTTGCAGCAGCAGCAGGCGGAGCTTGAGGTTCACCAGAGAGACGGTCTGACGGCCTACGATCTGTCCCAGGTCAGATTTCATTTACACCATGGTCAGTCCTTTAAAGCATAACACAAAAACACAGGGCAGAAAAATCTCATTTTTTTATCTAAAGTCTTTATTTGGTGCTAAAAACAAAATTATTTGCATATACAGTATGTGTTTTTCACCATGTGATATGTCAAACTGGCTGTAGTGCAAAAGGTATCCACCAGGGGGCAGAAGACACGTAGCAGATTATAAACTGCAGGTTTGGAGCAAAGTGTTACTACAAAGTGATGCAATAGGTCTCAGAAACTGTATAATTCAGATCCACGCAGTTTTAAAGGGTTAAATACTGACTTCAATAACAGAAACACCAGAAAATTTCTAAGAGCCAAATAAAAAACTACTTCAATCTGTTTGAACCTTTATTGACTGTTAGATCTCCAGAGCCTCAAACGCTCCGTTGATGTTGTTGATCCACATTGAGGGATCCATGATAACAGCATTATTTATCACATTTTCATCGTAAATTATCATCACCATCACTACTATGTTGCTAAGAGACCTCTATTTAGATCTGGACACGATGATGAAGCCACTTCCTGTCAGACTTTCCACCAATCAGAGAGCTTAGATTGATGGTAACGTCCAATCAGGAGCAGCCAAAGATCAACCAGTGAGCAGAAAGTTCTATGTGTGTGTGAAAAGAAGAAAAATAATGCTCCTCTATGGCTGGAATAAAGCCAAGAAGACGTTTCTGATGCACGGTGGCGCCACAAAGCAGCTGAGCTGGAGTTGGTTTAGTGAGGATAGCAGGGAAATAGTAGCAGGAATAACTGGAAATGAGGAAAAAGTGGAAACATGGAAATAGTTTCTGTTGTGTGTTTGTTTCAATAACAATATTTTTTCTCCTGAAAGCCAAGACTTGAGAGAACGATGAGATGAGAAAAGGTTTGGTCACTGTTGATCTGTGTGTTATTTCTACAAAGTTCTGTTAGTAATAAATTCTGCTTTCTTCTTCTGGTCGACCTTTATGCTGCTAAATCTATTCATACATTCATTTTACATCATTTTACCTCCCAGTCTGACACCTGAGAAACATCCTGTCTGATGCTGACTGGAAAATTCAGCTTCTACATGAAGTTTCATATAAAAAAAAAACGTAAACAAAAGTTTCTTGGACTTTCAAAAGTTATCAAACATACGAAAACATTTAGTCTTCACTGACCGACTAGAAACAAAGACTGATGTAGAAAACAAAATTGTGGATGTAATAATAACACCAACCATCTGATTACCTGGTGACATGTAAGGGTGTCACGGTTGGGTATAAAAGCAGCAAAGGTTTAGTCTTTCCAACCAAGAACATCCAACCAACCAACCAAGTCATCAGAACATAACTGGGTCAACCAGGAAGCTTCTTCTGGAGCAGCAGTTCCTTTCACTCTACATGGAGAATGTTTGGTTCTGCTGTTTGATCCAGACTATCACCAACATGTTCCTCCACCCTCAGGTACCTGTGGCAGGTGTCAGCAGTGGAGTTCATGAGGCTGGAAAGACCATAGATAAGACGGAGGCTCTGTTCTCCCAGGAGAGAGACCCATGCTTCGCTGAAATGTACACCGGTATCTCTGGATGTACGACACACACACCAACCAACCTGTTGACGTGTTGCAGGTGTGTTATCTCTCTCCCTGTTGTTTTAACCATGTTGTGTGTTTGTGTAGCTGGGGAGAAGAAGATGATGGTTCCCTCCTCCACAGCTGGAGGACAACAGCTGTACTCTCAGAGCTCCCCCTTCCAGCAGGGACACTCTGGGAAAAGCTTCAGGTACGTGTCAGCTGGTTACATCTACAGATGTTCCATAGCATTTTTTCTGTCCGATACCTGGGGTTTAGGTATCTGCCGATACCGAGTACCAATCTGATACCTGTGTCATTTTGTCAATAGGGCTATTAAATTTGTAATTAAATAAATGATTTGTTCTACACTTTGATGTATGATATTGTTACTGTCATTCAATGGCCCAGCACAGGTTAAACTGTAAAACCTGACATTTATATATCAGATTAATCACAGCTTACAAATTAATTAATCATGATTAATCAACATTCATGTCTACGTCTGATATCTACGTCTGATATTCAACAGAAAGAGCCAGCGCTTACAAGTATAAAATGTTAAATGACCTTCACTTGGGTTTTTCTTCACTTTTCTACATCAAATTATCACTTTAGTTGTAAAAACAAATTCAGTATTTCATAAAGTCTAGGCCTTAAAAAAAGTCTCATTCGTGCCCCCTTTTCCTGGTCAGGGCCCCCGCCTGGCCCCCCCATCAAAATGTTTCTAGACCCGCCCCTGCATAGATGAGGTATAAATCCTTTCTACCACCTGTCAGCTACTTTGCTAGAGAAGGTCCTGCTCTGATTTATATCTCAGACCTGTTTATAATTTTTTCTCACCACATTCATGGCCCCTAAGTGATCAGACCTGTGTCCCTAACATCTGCACAGCACCAATGATTTAAACCAAAGACGTCGCCCTGCTTTGCTTTGCTGTTTCACTCTCACTACCTATCTGAACCAGATGTGAGCATGGCTGTCAGATGACTAGTAGAGTTTCAGCTGTGTCACTAACTAAACTCATTTATACTGAAAAGTTATAGGAAATAAAGGAAAACAATATCTAATTAAAACAGGCTGCTGTTTCATTCTTCAGCTTCAGTGACAGCGACATGGATCTGACTGACATTCATTTATTTATTCTCTGAACCGCTTAGTCCATTACGGGTCGCGGGTAAGCTGGAGCCTATCCCAGCATTAACAGGTGAGCGGCAGGTACACCTGGACAGGTCACCAGTCCATCACAGGGCCAACACATGGGGACAAACAACCATTCACACTCACTCACTCCTGAGACTGATAAACTTTTGCTATTGTTAGCACCTCCAGTAAAAAAACTTTGGGTTAAATATGAACCATGAACCGCTAGTTTCCTCCTCCTCAGAACAAGCGCAGCAAGAGAGCCGGTGCTAGCAACAGAAACACCGACCAGCTGACCACCGACAGCAGGAGGAAGAGGAGGAGCAGGAGAAGGCATATTAGTGCAGAACTGCAGGAAAAGTCTTTCTCTTTTAATGGAGGAGTACGAGTGTTGAACCCTCTCACCAGAAAAGGTGTGGGGGATGAGGGAGCGTTAATTCCGGTTAAAAAATTAATGCAGTTAATTTCATAAATTAGTAACTGCTGTTAACGCGTTATTTTTGACAGCCTTAATGTTTATTTATATAATTTATGTTTTATTAACACGTAAAATCCATCATGGCCACAGAACTGTTTTAATTATTGAGTAAATAAACTTGGATCAAAGAATTTCTATTAAAAACTATCTTAAACTGGCGGTGGCTTTCTAGCTTCTGCAAAATCGTCACGTTTTTTAAAGGCATTTGTTGCTCCTTCAAGGCAACAAACTCCTCATGCTCTTTCACGTGATGACGACCCAGATGCTGCTGGTAAATCTGCCAGAATTCCCACCGCCTCCGGAAACTTCATCCTTGCATATTAGGCATGTCGCTGTTTTTTTAGCGGGATTTTCTAACAAGTAATGACTTCAAATTACTAACATACCGCTAATGCTAACATGCTGCTTCTCCACCCACCAACACAAAACTGAACTTCTCGAGTCTGTGTGTGGTCGTGTTGGGCAGGAAACAAAGAATTATGATTCCATTTCCATGGTATCAGATGGTGTTTAGACAGAAATACTCGCCAATACAGATCCCCTTACTTTAGGCAGGATCGGCGAGTATTATTGATGCTGGTATTGGTATCAACCCGACTGTAGTTACAGATCTGGGAACGTCTGTGAGGAAGCTGGACCTGGAGCAGTGTGTTTAACTTTCTGTTTGTGTTCCAGCTCCTCTGTGGTCCATGTTCCTGGTGTCAGTGACATCCAGCCATCAGGCTCATCCAATCAGAATCTAGCTCAGATCTCCAGACAGCTGAACCCGGGCCAGGTGGCGTGGTCAGGCAACCGGCCGCCCTTCACTGGACAGGTATCACGCACTGTTGTAACCTGTAAATTTCAGAAACATGAAGATTCCACGCCCTATCCGTTTTGGTCTGAAACAAACCATATCTGTGTTTTCCAGACCAGTAAAGCCCAGTCCAGTCCATTTGGGATTGGTTCCGGTCACAACTTCCAGACGGACCCAGCCTCCTACAGTCCGCTGTCGTCCCCAGCCACTTCCTCCCCCGGTGGGAATGCCTACTCAGGCCTGAGCAGTCGCAGCACAGCATTCGGTAAGTTTCCTCCATCAGTGTGGAGGTGGACGTTTCAGGTGGAGGTGGAAGGTTTGGGTGGAGACGGAAAGTTCAGGTGGAAGCGGAAGGTGAAGGTGGAGGTGGGAGGTTGAGGTGGAGGCGGAAAATTCAGGTGAAGGCAGAAGGTGGAGGCGGGAGGTTCAAGTGGAGGTGAAAGGTGAAGGTAGAAGTTTCAGGTGGAGGCAGAAGATGGAGGTCAAGGCGGAAAGGTAAAGGTGGAGGCGGAAGCTGAAGGTGGAGGTAGAAGGTGAAGCTGGAGGTGGAAGGCGGTTGGATAAGGTGGAGGTGGAAAGTGGAGGCAGAAGGCTAAGGTGGAAGGTTCAGGTGGAGGCGGAGGCGGAAGGAGGAGGTGGAAGGTGGAGGCGGAAGGATAAGTTGGCGGTGGAAGGTGGAGGCAGAAGGTGCGAGGTGGAAAGTTCAGGTGGAGGCAGAAAGTCCAGGCGGAGGTGGAGTGTTCAGGTGGAAGGTGGAGGCAGAAGGTGGATGTGGAGGTGGAAAGTTCAGGTGGAGGCGGAGGTGGAAGGTGAAGGCGGAAGTGGAGGTGGAAGGTGGAGGCAGTTGGATAAGGTGGAGGTGAAAAGTGGAGGCAGAAGGTGAAGGTTCAGGTGGAGGTGGAAGGTGGAGGTGGAATGTTCAGGTGGAGGTGGAACGTGGAGGCGGAAGGATAAGGTGGAGGCAGAAGGTTCAGGTGGAGGCGGGAGGTGAATGCAGAGGTGGAAGGTGGAGGTGGGAGCCGAGGCGGAAGGTTCAGGTGGAGGCGGAAGGAGGAGGTGGAAGGTGGAGGCGAAAGGTGGAGGTGGAAGGTTCAGGTGGAGGTGGAAGGTGGACTTGGAAGGTTCAGGTGGAGGTGGAAAGTTCAGGTGGGGGCGGGAGGTGAAGGCAGAGGTGGAAGGTGGAGGCGGAAAGAGGAGATGGAAGTAGAGGTGGAAGGTGGAGGCTGTGGTGGAAGGTTCAGGTGGAGGCGGAAGGAGGAGGCGGAGGTGAAAGGTGGAGGCAGAAAGTGAAGGTAGAGGAAGGAGGAGGTGGAAGGTGGAGGTGAAAGGTTCAGGTGGAGGTGGAAGGTTCAGGTGGAGGCAGAAGGTGGAGGCAGAAGGTTGAGATGGAGGCGAAGGTGGAAGGTGGAGGCAGAAGGTGAAGGTGGAGGTGGAAAGTTCAGGTGGAGGCGGGAGGTGAAGGCAGAGGTGGGAGGTGGAGGCGGAAAGAGGAGGTGGAAGGTGGAGGCAGAAAGAGGAGGCGGAGGTGGGAGGTGAAGGTGGAGGTGGAAGGTTCAGGCGGAGGTAGAAAGCGGAGGCGGAAGGATAAGGCGGAGGTGGAAGGTTCAGGTGGAGGCGGAAAGTTCAGGCGGAGGTGGAAGGTTCAGGTGAAAGGTGGAGGTGGAAAGTTCAGGTGGAGGCAGGAGGTGAACACAGAGATGGAAGGTGGAGGCGGAGGTGGAAGGTGGAGGTTGGGTATAGAAAAGCAATCCAGTGACAGACAGGACTGATTGTAAGATGCTTGCGTTGGTTTGAAGTGTGTGAATGGGTCCAGAATCCCAGTCTGACCCCACTGTGCTGCACCGGCCCTCCAGAGCACTTCGTTCAGCCGGTCAGGTGGTCCTGGAGGTTCCTCCATCTAACTTAAAAACTAGAGGAGACGGAGCCTTTGCATTGCAGCCTCCACCCTGTGGAACACTTTGCCTTTTACAGTGCGGTCTGCAGTCTGTCGGCTTTTCAATCTTTACTGAAGACACACCTGTTCGCCTTGGGCTGAGTACAGGTACCCTGCTGGAGTTTTTATGCGTGTTGTCACTGTGTTGTTGTATTTTATTGCTTTGTGTGAAGCACTCTGGAGGCTTCGGCTGGTAAATGTGCTGTAGAAACATCCCTCTGCTGATATGAGTAACAAAAAAAAGTCATTCAGGTGTTAAACTGAGTAATGTGGCTACTAAGAGCCACACTGAGCATGTTGCAGATGTGACTCTGAGACAATGTTCAAACCAGTGAGATCAGCTGATCTCTCAGAGCAGGGTCAGAACCAGTAGATCTCCCAGTGTGAGGTCAGACTATCAGAAGGTCTACTGGACCTGTGTGGGTGAGCTTCTCCTGGTATGAGGAGGGGGTCTGAGTCCAGAGTTCTGTGTTTCCAGACGTGTCAGGAGAAGGTGGTCAGAGCGGAGCCCAGTTCCAGGGTCGGCCCAGTGAGGTCTGGTCCCAGTGGCAGAACCAGCACCATTCCCAGCAGGCTGGGGAGCAGCACACACACCCCAACCCCAGTCAGACAGAAGTCTTCCAGGTAAAATGTGCACACACATAGAGACACACACACACAAACACACATGTGACCCGTTTACCCGTGTTTTTCAGGACATGTTACCCATGGCTGGAGATCCAACCCAGGGAACAGCTAACTACAACATCGAGGACTTTGCTGACCTCGGCATGTTCCCAAACTTCTCGGAGTAGCTCCGCCCCTCCACAGCATTCCCCTCCTCACCGCCGGACTCATGTTTCATGGTGTTACTGTCGGATCGGACAGCCAGTGGACATCATCCCCATCCAAACACACACACTCAACTCATCTGTGTGGAATTAATGTAATAATCAGACGGTGATGAAGAGGAGAGGTCTTCATCGGCACACCCTGACACACCTGCAGCTCACAGACTCAAAAACTTTCTCACTTGAGTTCTTGTTGCTGGTAAAAAAAAAGAAAAAAAAAAAAGAAAAAAGGTCCAAATGTGAGTTGTGAGAACTGTCAGGACCTGGACCTGCTACCAAGATGTATCAGTATCTATCTGTTCTGGATCTATGTTCTGACATGTTTTATCATCTCCGCCCGCTGCGTCTCTCTGATCCATCCAGCTTTCTACGCTCTGAAGTTAAAAACTTTTTCTGGACGTTATGAGCAACTGGATCACACCAGTCCAGTCAGGTTCTGCTCAGGTTGGAAGGAACCAGCAGAGATCCAGTAACTATGGTTCTGTGAACGACCACCAGCTCCCCTGATTCATCTGAGTCCTTCAGGGTCTACAGCAGACCCTGATCTGGACCGTAGCTGAAACCACCTGAAATGGACTGTTGGCTCTGGCAGAGACCAGATCGGTCAGACTGAGGTGGGGGTGTGTGTGTGTGTGTGTGTGAGGCTGAAAGTGCGCTTCATAAAGCTAACCGCTAACTGCTAACAGCTGCTTCCTGGTCCCACCTCATGCCCACGCCGTCGCTCTCCTCTTCGTCCCGACTCTGCAGCAGCGGATCGAGTCTTTACTCGGATCGATTGTACGACTCGTCTGACAGACTTCAGACTTCTTTTTGCTAAAGAATTCAGATTAATGTTTTTTCTGTAAATACTGTGATTTCTATGTTGACTCATGTTACTTTCACACAGTCGGTTGTTTTCGTGTAGGTCCTAATGATATCGTGTGTAACGTAAGCGTGTATTTAACTGTTGGTACTTAGTTAGCTGGTTAACTGTACATTGAGTTGTAGGCCTGTATAAACGTGTAAATGTGACCCATTATTTTGTGTAGCAAACTGTGCTCGTGATAATAAATTCTTCTTGGTTCTGTGGCTTCCATCCAGAGTTCAGCTCTCCTCTTTCCTCTAAAAGTCTTTCATTAGTTTGGTTTCTGTCCTGTTTTTATTCACTTCACAGGTGTAACTGGATTCAGGCAACATTTCCATCAATCTTTGGTTTGAACTTGTTCATCAGATTTGTGCTTTGAGGGTCCAAATAAAAGTCAGTCGACGAGCTTCTGCAGCGTCACATTTGTTTCCGCCCAGAGTTGCATCTTGTAGCGATGCTGGCCGCATGGCTTCATCAGCCTCTCTCCTCACCGATGTCCAGCAGCTTTTCTGTCCTGTGTTACATGCAGCTTAGTGTTAGCGGTGGGTTTCTCTCCCTCTACCGTCCCCCACACTCATGATTTCAACTTTAACTTTTAGACTGAGAGCATCCCACCAACGTTGTCTAAATGTAAGTAAAACTCAGACAGTAACAATCAGAAAGGGTTAAATTCCTGCTGAATATGGATTCCTATGATCCTTTGTGGTCTTTGCACACATGGTGCTGTGAATCTGCTGTGGAGTCATTAGGAAACTAAACGGTGTCAAACTTTACTGAACTCCAGAACACGGGACGGCAGATCCGTTACACGTTCCGCTCTCTGTCCTGCTTATTGGTGTTGAAAAGTATTAGAAACAACTGATCTGGTTTAGTAATGAGATACTTTTTACAAAACATGAAATAATAATCACCACAGCCAAGTTTATGTTCAAACTAAGTCTAGGTTTTCAGTGAGGGAGGCCAAATGAAACAGTCTGGTCTCCAGAGGCTCCTTGTGATGTCCTCCAGGTTTTCACGCTCGACTCCGGTTCTTGTTTTTCTAGGATGCAATGCATGAATACGAAAATAAAATAGGAGTACAGCGACTGTAAAGTTAAACAGAAAATTGCGTCACATTCTTTTACGCTACAAATGTTGATAGTTTCACTATTAAACAGTCCTGAGTTCTACTGCTGTTTTTCTTCCATCTGATCCCAGCAAACCTTCAAGTGATCACGACCATCATCATTCCGGATGATTCTGACCAAATTTCATTCTGGAAGACGATGGTTCTTCCCAGATTTAGGAACTATCTTGGAAAAACTTCTTCTAAAGAAAGAAGTGCAAATGGGTTTTATTAAAGGCTGTAGTTCATAAAAGGAATAATTTCATGTAATATGATCAGGAAACGACTCAACGTGAATCAGTTTTTTAGACATCGATCTGAGGACGGTCTCTTTGTCTCCAGAGATGCAGAGAAGAATTTGATTTAATCAAATCTCTTTTATTAAAGGGGTCTGAGCTCTTCAAACCATCCAGTAGCAGCAGGAATCAGCAGGTTTCAGGTTCAGGTGGGTCTGATGATGTTTGTTCGTTGGCAGATCTTTTCCCTCAAAGTGAGACAAACATTTAGAGAAGCATTGCCAGGATAGTTTTTATGTAATAAAGAAATGGGGGTCTCGCCACTCGTTTTAAGATATTTCTCACTTGTCTAAAGGCTAGAAAGGTTTTCTTCTCTTAGCAGTCTAGTTGTCTTCCTGTACTGGCAGATTTTTTTCATGGAATAAAGTCTGAATCAGATTTTTGTAGTTAAATCCAAAATAAAAACATAAGAGAACAATCTGGGTCTGTGGAGCGTTGTACACTGGATGCAACAGAGTGCACGTAGCAGCTGCACAACAGCAGTGTGCACGTGGTGGTTTTGGTGTAAAATGAAGATCAGGATTTTATAACGGAACATCTCAGACTGCAGCATGACACTGAGGTCATGCTCACCGCCTCTCGTTCAGCCTGACTCCAGTCTGGAATACCGTCCTGCTCATCTCCGGGAGATTGTTTCCAGCAGCCGGACTGTAATCCCACTCAGCCTCCGTCTCCACCAGTTAAACGTCTCATGTTCCTGTAGCCAGTTTCAGGAGCTGAGAATTGGACTTCCTACCATCTAACTGATGCCCACTTCTCTTCAAACTGGACATGAACGTGACCTCCTGAAGCTGATGGATCCAAACAGGATGGTCCCTTGTAGCAAATCCAGGTGGAACCCAGGCAGATTTCATGTTAAAAACGGCAGAAAGTAATTTTCTCCTCTCCCTTAAAACTCTGGATGTAAGCAGTTTACTGATGTGATACAAGGGGAAGTATTTGCATTAAACATTAAGGCAAAAATTCAGATTTTCTCAACACACTGTCTCCACATAAGCTCCACTTTTCCTTCTCTAAAAGCCTGCTGAATAATGCATGGAAGGAGGATCCTGGATGTGTTTTTATAAACACTGACTGGCAGCTGTTGGCTCGCCTCCTGATCGTCTCCTGATCGTCTTGAACACCGTCTTTCAGTCTGAAGGATACAAACAAACTGAGAAATACTTTCCCCACATTCCTTCCTGATAGAACACGCACTCCTTAATTCCTGCCTGACATCTGGTAAACTGCAGCAGATGGATGGGTATGTGCGAATGTCTGGATGTCTTCATCTACATGCCCTGTGTCATCTGGCTCCACTCCACATCTTCCACTTGATTTCTATTAGCTGATAACGAAGCTGAGATGCTGTTTGTTTGACTCGGTTGGTATGTGTGCTGTTTACTGCACTTCGCCTCGAGCTCCTAAACCATCACATCCAGCCAAAGCTGAGCTGCGTCTGTGTGTTTAGAGATAGCATTTAATTTGCATAAGCCTCTAAGATGACACGAAGTGGGAGTGTGTTCATCATGGCTGTCAGGGCATAGCTGCATTCTTGTCTGCAGTCAGTATGTCTCCATGCTGACAGGTCTATCTCAAATCATAACATTAACAATCTCCTCCAAACACTGGAAAACAACATTTAAACCACCGAGGACAAAAACAGCCCATTAAAATCTCAGTGTGTTTACTTGTTGCCATAAACTCAACACAACGTTATCTGCAGCCACCTCAGTCCTGCCGTTGTTTGTCTCCATTGTTCAGTTTCCAGAACCACTTCAACAAACATCTAGCTTTATAAACACCGCCTTCAAGCGTGAGGTGGTCCATACGTGGGCCTGGCACAGGGCGGGCTAAGGCCAGGGGTCGGTGGTTGAAGAGAAGGACAGAGCTGTAGGGAACTGGATCTGCTGGTGATGATCTCTGCTGGACAGGATTCATGACAAAAGCTCACAACACTAAAAGAAAAAGAGACGAACATTGACAGATTGTTTCTATTTTTTTCTATTTTTACATAGAATAAAAGATAGCATAGAGATATACAAATGTGAAATATGTTCACACACCGATTTAATTATGAAAATATGTATAAATACTTTCACAACCCAGTGCACTAGTATAACGTATATAAAACTGATTCCCTTTCTAGTTCATCACCAAAAGTCACACAAGCTTTGACCTCTTTTTAGATGCTGCTTGTAAACTGTGTACAGTAATACAGTTTCCAACTTTTTTTACCATAACTCGAATATTAAAACCCAGTCAGCTGAAAATATTACAGAAGTTTAATATTTAATCCAGTTTAAACTACTTAACTGTTCACTTGGAACAGCTGCAGAGTAAAGAACTCTCTTACCAGGACCAAGATGGAGGTCAAGTTCACAGCAGGCTGAGGCGGTCGATGCGGGATCTACATATGTTTCTGTCCTCCTCCTCCAGTAACATGTTAGTCACCTAAGGTGGCATCTGGAATGATCAGTCAGATTTCAGAGGTGGCCAGTGCCACCACGGACACCCCTCTAGCTCCGCCCCTGCCAAAGGAACATCACTTAAAGCAGCTAAAAGTCCTGCAGCACTGGTGGAGGAAAGAATTCAGAGAGGCAGTGGAGACCCAGTGGTTGGGAATCCAGGGTCCATTCCGGGGCCTTCATGTCCTCTACTGAGGAGGCCGAACCTGAGGATTTTAGGGAAAGATGAGTCCTTGGTAGAGGTTGCTAAGGTAGTCAAAAAACTTCCTGGTAGGGGCCCAGGAATGGATAAGATGGCGAAGAAATGTCTTCATTGTCACATGATTGTCTGGGACAACTCTGGCAAACTGGGATGGTGGTTTCCATTTCTCTACGAAATGAGAGCAAAAAGTGTGCTTCAACTATTCAGGGCTCACACTTCTCAGCACTGGGCCCAGCATTTTACTTTTATTAAATGCTCTCTGACTGGTTTCAAACGTGCTGCTGTGCAGCCGATTATCACAAAGAAAAACGTCCACTCCAATCTTTATTCTTTCAGGTCGATATCTAAACTTTCTATTAGGTCTGTAAATGTGGAGAGGCTCGTTTTTAATCACATTCAGACATCTTTAGGCAGGAGTTTGTGAGGAGTTCTGGGTGGGTTTTAAATTTCGCCACAGCTTGAACTGTTGGTTCAGGTTGTTTTAGTTCTTTCAGACACAGCTGATCACAATGTTCTTTTATTCAGCCTGAACCTGCTGTGTTGGACTTAGACATGTTGTTTAATCTTGGTTTAAATCTTATTTGTCAGAGTTTTTTATGTCTCCAGTGGGGATTTCTCTCTTTCTTCTGCCTTTATTTTATGGGGTGTACCTCAAGGGACTATTGTGGATCCCACCTTGTTTTCTTTATACTTGCAGCCTCCGGGATGAATCTTGATGAATCTTCATTGTTACACTGATGAAATCCAAATTTATTTCCTGTTCAAATCTGATGTCTGTTTAACTGTTTGAAGAAAATCAGAAACTGGTTAATACAGATGTTTTTGACTCACACTAAATTAAATTCAAATCAGCTTTATTTGTATCACACTGATTCACAACAAAGTCATCTCAACGAATTTACAGACAAGCAACAATCCACATTAGTCCAATTTATGTTATTTATGTTAAAGACTATCCATGTGTATAACCCCCAACGATCGCTGAGGTCATCCAGCCAGTTAGAGTAGTGGTTAAAGTCTCGGGAGCCTCTGGAATAACCTGCTGCACAACATTCCCACTGCAGTCTTTGGCTTTAACTAGGAGTTCAGGTAGCTTGCCATTAGGTTTCTACGTTTTTAAGTTTCTTTGTCTTAACATTTTCACGTAGCTTTATTGAACTTGTTTGCATTAATGTTTATTTTCATTGGGTCATGTCTTTTTACATTAACACGTAAAGCATTTTGGTCATCCTTGTTTTAAATGTGCTATAGAAATACATTTGACAGTAGTTACGTTTACATGGAGCACTTTTAATCCAATTCAACGTCCAATCAGAATAAAAATGTGTCATGTAAACATCTCAGTTGATCCGATCGGCCTCGATCAGAAAGACTTTTCATCACGATGGCGAGGAGTCGTTCAAACCTTTTCACCATCAGATAAACAGGAAAAATAATCATGTCTACACTCGTTCCGATCGTTTTGATAGTGAATGTCGTCTCTGCACATGCTTGAACCAGGTGGGGGTTACGTGACGTAAGAGTCGCGTGACGTTAGAAACTGAAAGGGTTAAAGATTTTTAAGCATTTTGACGGTCAAAAGGTTAAAAACAAACAAACAAAAAACACTTCTTCCAAACCAGTAGGCACTGCGCATGTAAAAAGCGTTATGATTGGATAAAATCTGTCCATCATAGATGCAACTGCTCGGATCACTTTGTCCAGCGTCATGTAAACATGTCCGCTGGAATCTCAGATCTATCCAACTGATTTCAATCGGATAGATGAAATATTTGTCCCTGTAAACATAGCCATTGAGGTTAATGGAATGGAAAGAAGGCTGTTTTTAAACCTTGAATATTTACCCTCAGAGAGCTGCTCAGAGGTTTCACATATGCTTTGTAGACTTGGAGAAGATTTGGTGTCTTTCAGGAAATTTTGTAGGAATATCAAAAGTTGTGTCCACATCCCTGCTACAGAGGTGAGCTTGTTAATGATGCATGTTGAACTCCAGCAGGGCTAACCCTAGTCACCAATCTTGTGTGTGGTGTTCATGGACAGGATCTCAAAGACTACCTCAGAGATGGACGATGATTTGGGGTTTCATCAGTGGTAATGAGGACATTTTCTTTTCTTCTTTCCTGGTTCTGGTTCTTAAGGAGGTTTTCTTCCTGGTTGTGGTTCTGAAGGAGGTTTTCTTCCTGGTTGTGGTTCTGAAGGAGGTTTTCTTCCTGGTTGTGGTTCTGATGGAGGTTTTCCTTCCTGGTTGTGGTTCTAATGGAGGTTTTCTTTACTGGTTCTGGTTCTGATGGAGGTTTTCTTCCTGGTTCTGGTTCTGATGGAGATTTTCTTCCTGGTTCTGGTTCTGATGGAGGCTTTCTTCCTGGTTCTGGTTCTGAAGGAGGTTTTCCTTCCTGGTTGTGGTTCTAATGGAGGTTTTCTTTACTGGTTCTGGTTCTGAAGGAGGTTTTCTTCCTGGTTGTGGTTCTGAAGGAGGTTTTCTTCCTGGTTGTGGTTCTGATGGAGGTTTTCCTTCCTGGTTGTGGTTCTAATGGAGGTTTTCTTTACTGGTTCTGGTTCTGAAGGAGGTTTTCTTCCTGGTTGTGGTTCTGAAGGAGGTTTTCTTCCTGGTTGTGGTTCTGATGGAGGTTTTCCTTCCTGGTTGTGGTTCTAATGGAGGTTTTCTTTACTGGTTCTGGTTCTGATGGAGGTTTTCTTCCTGGTTCTGGTTCTGATGGAGATTTTCTTCCTGGTTCTGGTTCTGATGGAGGCTTTCTTCCTGATTCTGGTTCTGAAGGAGGTTTTCCTTCCTGGTTATGGTTCTAATGGAGGTTTTCTTTACTGGTTCTGGTTCTGAAGGAGGTTTTCTTCCTGGTTCTGGTTCTGAAGGAGATTTTCTTCCTGGTTCTGGTTCTGATGGAGATTTTCTTCCTGGTTCTGGTTCTGATGGAGGTTTTCTTCCTGGTTCTGGTTCTGAAGGAGGTTTTCTTCCTGGTTGTGGTTCTGAAGGAGGTTTTCTTCCTGGTTGTGGTTCTGATGGAGGTTTTCCTTCCTGGTTGTGGTTCTAATGGAGGTTTTCTTTACTGGTTCTGGTTCTGATGGAGGTTTTCTTCCTGGTTCTGGTTCTGATGGAGATTTTCTTCCTGGTTCTGGTTCTGATGGAGGCTTTCTTCCTGATTCTGGTTCTGAAGGAGGTTTTCCTTCCTGGTTATGGTTCTAATGGAGGTTTTCTTTACTGGTTCTGGTTCTGAAGGAGGTTTTCTTCCTGGTTCTGGTTCTGAAGGAGATTTTCTTCCTGGTTCTGGTTCTGATGGAGATTTTCTTCCTGGTTCTGGTTCTGATGGAGGTTTTCTTCCTGGTTCTGGTTCTGAAGGAGGTTTTCCTTCCTGGTTGTGGTTCTAATGGAGGTTTTCTTTACTGGTTCTGGTTCTGAAGGAGGTTTTCTTCCTGGTTCTGGTTCTGAAGGAGGTTTTCCTTCCTGGTTGTGGTTCTAATGGAGGTTTTCTTTACTGGTTCTGGTTCTGATGGAGGTTTTCTTCCTGGTTCTGGTTCTGAAGGAGGTTTTCTTTACTGGTTGTGGTTCTGATGGAGGCTTTTCTTCCTGGATGAAGGATTGAATCAATGAGAAGGTCTGCTGCATCTCCTCCTACCAGCTTTACATGTTGATGGAACATGATCTAAACAACCCATTAGTTCCTCACGTCGTCTTAACCAGAGCAGAGCTACATAGCATAGCTAATCGTGTTAGCTATCCGTCTGCACATTCACTGCTGGGACCCCACACTGTTTGGTCCTCTACACAAGCACATTTCTGATCAGAAGGATGCCTGGTGAGGATGAACATGGAGATACAGGACACGGATGTCCTGCTTCCAAACATTACTGGATGCCACCGGGAGGAAACCCGCAGTCAGAAAGCTTTCTTTTCTACAACTTTATTTATTTATTCATTTATGTAAATAATAATTTTTTATTAAATATATTTATTATTCACTAACAATTATTTATGTATTAATTTTTATATGATTTATTTATTATTTAATATAGTTGATTTGCTTTATGTGTTTGTGTTATTTCTGTCTTTTTCTTATGTTATCTTTTTTTTTTTTTTTTACAATAATAAGGAAGTTACTCCATCAGAAAGGGACATTTTATAGCTCAGAGCTTTCATACAGACTTGAAAAATGCATAGTGATAATATTTCTAGATAATCTTTCCAGGTTTTGGCTGGTTGTGCTTGTATTCTTGTTATTTGACACCATTGGCAGCATTGTGGTGACGTTAGTAACAGAGGTGACAGCAACCGTAGGGTCTGATCTGAAAACATCCCGGGTGTTTTTATGAAGGAAGATGTGTGTGCGAGAGAAAGCTTATATTTAGATTTTCTGTGCTCTGTTCTAAGACAGAAGTCTTCTAACATGGGAACAGAGAATTTAAGTTTAATTAAATTTCAATATTCTCTGAACTCCTGGCTAAGAAGGAGGTGTGGCAGCCATCTTCCAATCAGGGTTATTGATTAGTCCAAGTCTGAAATAAAGAAAGCTTCTGCTAGTATGTGCAGTCATGTTCCATCTGGCCGTTTCATTGTCTGTTATACGTGTTTGTGCTTCTCTCCTTCCTCTACAACAGCTAAATAAAAGATTAATCAACATCCCGACATCAAGCAAAATAAAACGATTGACATTCCCAGATGCAACTATTTCGTGTTCTGGAGTTTGAACATCTGGATTTTTTTTTAAAGTACTTTATTTATTTTTATCTTTTTAAATGTCATTAATTATTTATTTATTTATTTTTTTAATCATTTTAAGACACACTGGAATATAATGATAATATTTCAAAGATTCTTTTTTTATTTGGAAACACTGCCCCTACACTACACTACTCCTTTTTATTTATTTATTTATTGTCTTTTTTAAAAATTGATATTTATCACGTATTTCAGTCGACATATACATTCATATACTAATGTGATGAACATAAATAACATGGGATTAACTGCTAGTGGGGTTAACTGAAATAAAATAAAATAAAATAAAATAAAATAAAATAAAATAAAATAAATTAAAATAAAATAAATTAAAATAAAATAAAATAAAATAAAATAAAATAAAATAAAGTAAAATAAAATAAATTAAATTAAAATAAAATAAAATAAAATAAATTAAAATAAAATAAAATAAAATAAAATAAAATAAAATAAATTAAAATAAAATAAAATAAAATAAAATAAATTAAAATAAAATAAAATAAAATAAATTAAAATAAAATAAAATAAAATAAATTAAAATAAAATAAAATAAAATAGGTCAGATAGGGAGTATTGCAGGCAAAAATCTCCTGCTTTGCTGCCGTGCGGACGCTTCCTGTTTTGCTCTCTCTTCTGCTTGCATTTTTCTTCTTTCTTCTTTTTTTCTTATCTTTACTAGCAAGAAATTTGGGAACAAGGACTCGTGGTCACTTATAAATCCTAGAACAATATATTTTTTGATAAATTTAGTTGATTGCCATCGGAGAACTAGTGGAATGATGTCTCCTAACCCTGCAGCATCAGTGAGCTGCACTGAGTGTGAGCAACTTTCTTTGAGGATAACACAGCTGGAGAAGAGGATTGAAACACTGCAAGACATTCGTGTGAATGAAGAATTTATTGACTCTGTAGTAGCTTCTGTACAAGCTACTGAGAACAGTTCCTACTGGAACAGTGTTGGTGCCAGACCAAAGTCATCAACCCCGGCCAGAACCTGGTCTGATGTTCGTCGCAGAGGTAAATCCAGCAGGAAATTTAAAGCTCCAGCACTCACTCCACCACCTGAAGTCTCACTGCACAATAAATATGATGTGTTGAGTTATATTAAAATGAATGATGATGAATGTAATGCAAGGATATATCAAAATTCAAGAAATAGCCCTAAAACTCAGCCCAGGGCTAACCAGACCAGGAGGAGAGGCCAAAACTCCACAAACAGGAGGACTAGAGAAGCTATCGGCGCCTCCACACAAAAACAAATAGACACAATTCTGATTGGAGACTCTATAACAGCATGTGAGGATGGCAAAGACGGAAAAATTTAACACTTTTTGATACATCAGTCAGGGAACTGATAGAGATCTTTAGACCATTCTGTCTTCACATCCAGATGGTATGAAGATTATTGTCCACACAGGGTCTTTTGATATTCTGAGGAGGAAAACTGGCTCTGAGATCCTGAAAAAAGACTTTTCTCTGCTGTTGGAGAGACTGTGTCAGTTTGGAGCACCATGTTTACATTTCAGGACCCATTCCTACAGCGGGTAAAGGAATTGAACCTTTCAGTAGACTTCTTGGCCTGAACACATGGTTATCAAACACATGTATCACCCATGGGATAAAGTTCATTGATAACTTCAGTATCTTGTGGAACTGTAAGGAAAGATTCAGACCTGATGGTGTGCATCCAAATCTAACTGGATGCAGATTACTTGGTGCACACTTGTGTCATGCTGTTGGGACGGCAAACCCAAACATGAGTGTACAGATAAGAGCGAAGGACACAGCAGAGAGGCGATCAACTCCCAGCTCTCCCCCCTCACCAGACCCTCTTCTCCACATCACCCAAGGTCTTCAAAGGATGTCTCTATCCCGGACTGGACCCCAGCGACCACCATCTACCAAGAAATACAGGGCTCCCCCTCCTCATCCTCCTCTTAGATCATCTGTCCTGGCAGAGCAGGGCACGGGAGGAGGTGCAGGAGGTTCCCAGAGCAGCAGAATTCACAACAAAGATAACATTCCATGATGCGTTCAGGGTCCTTGCTGTAGTTTTGCTACTACTGACAGCTGTTCTGAGATCAAGCCTGGACCCAGTAGGATTCCTGTGTTAGTAAAATAAGGAATCGAACACGGTCAGTTTGTGGGGTGAATCGATCTAATCTGTTAACTGTACCTTGTATAACTCAGAATACAACAGAGACCAGAGTAAACTTCATAAAGCTGCTGTACTTAATGTTAGATCTCTGTCCAACAAGTCACTGTTAGTTAATGACTTCATCATTTCTCACAGTTTAGATTTTCTTTTTCTGACAGAAACATGGTTAACAGAAGACACAAGTGCTACAGTTCTTAATGAAACAACACCCCCTCATTTTAGTTTTATGAATAAATGTCGAAACGGGAGGAAAGGGGGAGGAGAAGCTGCCTTATTTAAAGATTCATTCCAGTGTAAAGAGATTTCATTTTAGGATTTTACTTCTTTTGAATATCTTAGTTTTATTTTAAGGGGCATTCCTAAAATCCTATTTCTAATCATCTACAGACGTCCAGGACACTGTGTAAATTTTATTGATGAATTTTCTGAATTATTGTCGGTTATCTCTACTGATTTTAACCATTTCATCTTAACTGGGGATTTTAACATTCACATAGATAACATGACGGATGGTAATGTCAAGGAATTTTCTTCCATATTGGATGTTTGGTTTGTGGCAACATGGAAAAGAACCGACCCACATTCGAGGTCACATTCTGGACCTGGTTATTTCAAAGGGTGTGGAAATTTTTTCTGTAGCTGTCACTGACTTGGCCTTGTCTGACCATTTTTGTATTTTGTTTGATTTACTGATCACTCAAAATGTCCAACCAACCTGCTTCTCCGTTAGAAAGAGGTACATTAATGAAAGAACAAGTGCTAAGTTTGTGGAGGCCATAGCTATGTTACCAACAACCAGAGCAGAGTCAGTTGATGGACTCCTGGATAATTTCAATCTGAAAATCTTGAATGTAATGGATGCTGTTGCACTGATAAGAATCAAGAGCACTTTGAGCAAACAGAAAACACCATGGAGAAACACCACTGTGGTTACCAGCCTAAAAAGAGAAAGCAGAAAAACTGAGCGGAAATGGTGGAAAAATAAACTTCAAATTTACTATGAGATGTACAAACAAAGCCTGCGTAACTATAACAATGAGCTGTGAAAGGCCAGAGAGCTGCATTTATCTGGAATGATTAACAGGAATGTCAACAATTCTGTTTGCTATGATTGAAAAACTTACAAATCCTCCTATACAGATAAGCCCAGAGCTCCTTTCCACTGAGAAATAAAACCAATTTGCCAACTTGTTTAGCCAAAAAATTAAAACAATTAGGCAAAATATTAATTCCACACAGTCACACAAGAAAAGTAGTCTGTGTGTAAAACCCAGAAATAATTCTGATATTATATCACAATTTAAAATGGTGAATTTAAAAGTCCTACAAGAAACACTTTGGCATCTGAAATCAATAACATGCACTCTGGACATGACACCATCCGACTTTTTAAAAACAGTTTTTACCTCAGTAGAAAGTGGTCTCCTACTGATAGTTAACAGCTCACTGGCATCAGGCATTTTTCCCAAGTCACTAAAGATAGCTGCTATTAAGCCACTCCTAAAGAAAAGGACTCTAGACGCCTCTATAATGAACAACTATAGACCTGTCTCTAACCTCTCTTTTATTTCCAAGATTATTGAAAATGTTGTATTTCGCCAGCTTCATGACTTTTTAAATGAAAGTGGAAATCTTGATAAATTTCAGTCCGGCTTCCGACCTCATCACAGCCCTGAAACAGCTCTGGTCAAAGTGTTAAATGACATTAGGTTGAATACTGATTCTGGTCAAGTATCAGTCCTGGTTCTGGTCTAGTACCAGTCCTGGTTCTGGTCTAGTATCAGTCCTGGTTCTGTTGGATCTCAGTGCTGCGTTTGACACTGTAGATCACAGAATCCTGTTGCACAGACTAGAAAACTGGGTTGGACTTTCTGGAGCGGTCCTTAACTGGTTCAGGTCCTGTTTAGAAGGCCGGAGTTATTTTGTTACGATCGGCAGCTATGAATCCGAGCGAGTGGCCATGACTTGTGGAGTCCCCCAGGGGTCAGTCCTTAGACCTCTTCTGTTCAACTTGTATATGCTCCCTTTGGGTAAAATATTACAGAACTATAGCATTAGTTATTAAAGTTATGCAGATGATACACAACTTTATGTGTCTCTGTCACCAGATGACTGCAGTCCAATAGACTTAATGTGTCAGTGTCTGGAGCAAATAAACACCTGGATGAAGGAGAATTTTCTACAATTAAATGAAGACAAAACTGAGATTATTCTGTTTGGTAGAAAGAGAAGAGGGTCAGCATTGGCAAACACCTGGAGACTCGGGCTCTTAAAATCACCAACCAAGTTCGTAACCTGGGAGTGTTGATAGACTCAGACCTGACTTTCAGCAGCCACATCAAAGCTTCACTAAGAAGCTTTTTACCAGCTCAGAAACATCAACAGAATTAAAGTTTAATCTCCCAGAAAGACCAAGAGAAACTCATCCATGCATTCATCTCCAGTAGACTGGATTACTGTAATGGTCTTTTAACAGGACTTCCTAAAAAGAGCATTAAACATCTGTAGCTCATCCAGAACGCTGCTGCTAGAGTTTTAACCAGGACTAAGAGATCTGAACATATCACACCAGCTACACAAGTAAATAAAAATCGAATTAAACAGATAAATAAATACCAACTTTTTCTCAGATAAAGTTTTGATGGCTTTATGGTTTTCCAGCAGTTGCAGATACAATTTTAAATTTTTGCAAAAGACAGAGCATTTACATTAAAGAATCTAGAACTTTGCCTGTAGAAGTAGCAGGTTATTAACAGGATTTTTCCTGGTTAGCGTGTTATGAAAACAAAACACACACACAAAACAAAGACAACGTATTTGTATAGTAAATTAAATTTGAGTTTTACAGATATGAATTTCTACAGATGTTTCCACAGCTTTTTTGTGCACAGACATAATGAACAGAAAATGTCAATATTATTTTTTTACTTTACAAAAAAATTGCTTCACGGGATAAATTTTATGTAAAATTCACAATAAACTCTACATAATTTATTAATTGGCCATTTCTACCAAATAAGAGTGCAATCAGATAAATTTTCTGATCCATTTTTGTAATAGAGGCTCGTTCTGTGGTGCACTATGTCCTCGTTATTCCAAATATACCTGTGCGGAGAGAAGTTGTGCTTGTAAACTATTTTCCATGACAATAAAAGCTTCTTGTGGAAGTCAGACAATTTAAGAGGTATCTTGTTAATCTAGTTACACACACTTAGAAAGGTAAACCACCAGTTTGGTTTAATTGAAATTTGGGGATCAGATTCCATGAAGAAACATTGTGTTTATCTTAGAAAATGCTTCAACCAATTTACCTTGAATACATTATTTAAAGTGGAGAAGTAAAAAACTCAAGGTCATCATTTTAATAGGTATTGATTACTATGGATTTTCTAACATAATGTATTCTGTGTATTCCTTGGTTGTTTTACTTTTCAAGATCTATATAAACCAGTCTAACAATACCTTCAGTTCAATGGTTCCCAAATTTTCCTGCAGCCTCCCCCCGATACACCTACCACATGCACCCCAGTGCTTACAAAGAAATGTTCAGAGAGCTGTGTAAAAAGGCTTCAGCTGATTGGCTGCTAGTTGATTAACTATAATTAAAACCATGTCAGTGGCAGATTGAACTATCAGTTCCTCTGCTATAGTGTGAGGTGTTTTTTAACTGAGTAACTGCAAACTACTTCAGGTGAGTTGAGCTTTCAATGACACAGATGCTGCTTTAGTAAAACAGTCTGCTTTATACGACAGGTAGTTTGTTTCTAAAGTAATCAACAGAATTTACTTTGTGTTCAGGATGAGAAGCCACCAAGTAGTATAATAGCTTCTTTGACTTCATACTGTCAGATGCAGATATTTTGGATGCAGATATTTTGAGACGTACATCACACTGTGGTCTGTCTTCATTACCCACCACTTGACCAGTTTGGGAATCACTGCTTCAGCTTTATGCAGCAAAACACGCGCCTGGAGTGATAAAACCCTCAGGAGCCATTGGTTGAATCAATTTTCAGCTATTTTTTATTCTTGGCTCAAAATTTACAGAGCATCTCACTTGCTGGTTCTTAATTATAGTAACATCCAAATAAGGTACTTTACTCTTTACACAGGTATCATCAATAGAATTTATGTCACTCTTTTTCAAAGCAAATAACTCACATTTACCTAAGGAAAAAATATGGATGCTTTAGAAAACTTGTTGACCAATTCAATCTTTTGCTTAATTATCTGCAGAGCATCCTTGAGAAATAACACGGTATCGACAGCCAGTTGGCGGATCCAAATACTCCTGTCAAGTAGTATCCAAAGCATTCCAAGGCAACAGGGAACAAAACATGTTCTACTGCATCAAATGCCTTGTAGAAATCAAGAACAGGATAAAACTGCTGTTTGCAATCAGATGAGAGAAGTCAATGATTTACCTAGAAATGGTAGGCTATCAGTTGGGAAAGAATCATTCCCAAAACAAGCTGTCAAACAAAACTAAACGTCATCCAGGATATCCGGTCGTACCGGAAGTCCGGCTTGTCGGCGTGTAGGAGTAATGGCTGCACTCTATGCTACATATTATTAGCATCATAAGTTGACGTACATAAAGTAATGTGTTTCAAAGGTGGATTTGTTATGTCGAGGCAAACCGCGGCACAGTTCTGTGCTCTAACATAAAATGTACTTAAATTATGTATTTTGTTTATCCTGGAACTTGTATGAAGTCTTGAGTTTGGCTGTTAGCTACCTGAGCCGGTTAGCCTGCTAGCTTCAGAGCGGCTAACCTCCAGCAGCCAGCCTTCCCTGCTCTGACCGTCTGTGGATAGTTAAGCGGATTTAAAACAAGAGAAGAGTGACTATTTATTTCTAGACAAGTTTGTAAACCGGAAACCCCGCGTCTAAATGCCCGAACAAGGTCCCAGGATGAATGGGTTTTCTTTCGGAGAGCTATGCTGGCTGTTCTGTTGTCCACCTTGTCCGAGTCGTATCGCGGCGAAGCTAGCTTTCCTCCCCCCAGAGCCCACATACACGGTGCACACCGATGCTAACGGTGTGAGTAGCCTGCATTTAACGGAGCGCGCGGACTGGCAGTACTCCCAGAGAGAGCTTGATGCGGTGGAGGTACTGAGCACCAGGAGTAGCCGGGGGAACCGGATCGGATGCATGTTCGTACGCTGCGCCCCGAACAGCCGCTACACTCTGCTGTTCTCCCACGGGAACGCCGTGGACCTGGGTCAGATGTGCAGCTTCTACATCGGCCTCGGCTCCAGGATAAACTGCAACGTGTTCTCCTACGATTACTCAGGCTACGGGGTCAGCACCGGGAAACCGTCTGAGAAGAACCTGTATGCGGACATCGAGGCGGCCTGGCAGGTGCTCAAGAACAAGTGAGTTTCTCCAGGAGCAGAGACGGTTCCTGGGTCCCTGAGGGCCCCTCCATCCAGTTCATCACCCTTTTACTATGATAGGGTGTACTTAGAGCAACAAGATGTTAATATCGTTAAATTTGTTGCTGTTACAGCATTTATATATTTAGTTGCAACTTTTAAATGTTTTTTGATGGCTTTCACTATTCTGCTGCCGTCTACTTAATTATTTACTACTTTTATTAAATTAAACAGGGGCAATATGATTTAATCTAGTTCCAATACATAGGATTAAACTACAGGTGAAACTTAAAAAATTAGAATATTGAAAGAAAAAAAAAACTTAATTTATTTCAGTAATTCAGCTTAAACGGGTATACTAATATATAAACTCATTATATGCAAAGTGAGATATTTTCAAGTGTTTATATGTTAGAACTTTGATGATTATTGTTTACAGCTTATGAAAACCCAAAAATCATAATCTTAGAAAATTAGAATAGTGTGAAAAGGGTTCAGTCTAAGTGCCACACTATAGTCAGCTAATTAATCCAAAACACTTGCAGAGGACTTAATGAACTCCAGTCCCTGTTTCTTTATGTTTCGGCTGCAACATGGAAGACCACATGATAAGAACCATTTTTTCTTGGATTTTGACTTTAGCTTTGAAGCAGCAGCTCGACACCAGCAGACTACTTCACTTTGGTCAGCTGAGGACGAGGGAGGTAGGGTACCATGCCGCCATGGCAACAGGACAAGGGAAGAGCATGCGCAGAACAACCGGAATTAATTTAAAGTAGAATGAACGATCGAAGGAATTATTCAATTCACGTTTATAATCGGAATAAACCAGCCACTCCAGGATTTCATTTTTATTCTGAATTAAAGAGGAATTAAAGCGGTCATGCAAATGTGGCCACTGTCACTGTTCTGTCCTGATTCAAAGTTGGTTGCCCCCCAGGGGCCCCCTTCTGTCTCGAGCGCCAGGCATCTGCCTGGTTTGCCTGTTGGCTAGTGGCGCCTCTGTCCATGCGATGGTGTCAGTTTTAAATGTTCATGTGCTAGTTTCACAGTTAAATTAGTTTAAAGACTTTCCGGTTACAACATCTAATTATAAGTCCGATAAAGTGCATCAATCAGAATAAGTGCCCCCCTTCCCCCCCAAAAAAACGTAGAATACAGTTAAACTAAATGTTCATTTCTGTGCATGCAGACTAACACATTAGACCAACACCTAATGCATTCTAGGACTATTCAAAGTGCTTGAATTGTCTTGTGCTGATTATGCTAATTAGCGACTTCTAGGACAGCCAATAGCTGCTGTTCTTACTGAGGAGTGGGAACAGTGGCTGAGAGAAGGATCAGTCCCTGAAGCTGTTTGTTACCAGGAACTACATGGACCAGTCAGACCATGTCCTGTGGGGGATGAAGGGGACAAAGTTGCCAAACTGCTTCGACTACAAAGTGAAAATCAAATCAAATCTGATTTGATTTGACAAGTTCTGTGTCTCCTTGTTTTGTATTCGTGCGACCAGTAAGATGTTTTTTATGTCAACTGCAAAAAAATGTGAATTGTAAACATTGTAATTTCTGAATTTAGTGTTCAAGTATTTATCACTAATACAGTGAAATGAGAGGAAATGTGAATATTTGCTATGCAAGGTGATTTCAGTGTGCACTCCTAAATTTTCTGCTTGCACTCCTAAAAATTTAATTTAGGGGCCGCTGTGCTCCTCGTAAAAACAGTTAGTCTGGAGCCCTGAAAACAGCGACACGCCTCATACGCAGGGCTGACGTTTCCAGAGGCGACATGAACGCGGCCACATTTACCAGCAGCGACTTTATGAAGCAGTTTGGTTTAAATCACGAGTTTGCTGCCTTAAAGGAAATGCACAGCAATAATGAACGTTGGCAAATGCTTTTAAAAAACTGGAGGAATCTGCAGCAGAAAGCCAGAAAGCCACCGTAATACCAGACAACGTCTTAGAATTTACTGTCCTGGATTAACAGCCCGTTCTTTGTGGAAAACGTTCACTGTACGTCCAATTTCAAGATAGTTTTTTATAGAAATTCTTTGATCCGAGTTTATTTACTCAGCAGTTCTGTGGCCATCATGGATTTCACCTGGTACCTGGTACATGAATTATATAAATAAATATTAAGGCTGTCAAAAGTAACGTGTTAACAGCAGTAACTCATTTATGTAATTAACTGCATTCATTTTTTAACTGGAGTTAACGCTCCTTCATCCCCGACACTTTTCCCGGTGAGAGGGTTCAACACTGCACTCCTTCATTTAAAGAAAAGAAGAGAAAACTGGTTCCTGCAGGTCTGTACTAATATGCTTCTCCTCCTCTCTGACCGGCTGTCGGTGATCAGCTGATCGGCTTCTCTGGTGCTAGCATCGTCTCTCTTGTTGTACTTGTTTAATATTCATCTGAGAAGGAGGAAACTAGCGGTTCGTGGTTCATATTTAACCCAAAGTGTTGTTCTTCCAATACTAGCAACATCAAAAATGCATCAGTCCCATGTCAGTCAGATCCACGTCACTGTCACATGAAGCTGAAGAATGAAATAGAATTTATAGACCTCTTAATAAAATAACACTGATATCGGATCCGTACTCGGTATCGGCAGATACCTAAACCCCAGGTATCGGACAGAAAAAAATAGCGCCGGAACATCACTAACGTCTGCTGTTCTGTCTTCTAGTTTGTTTTTTCTCTTCAACGGCTTACATTTATTGTGTCTCCACCACCTGTTCTCTCAGGATAGAAGCAAATGTGACTGGTTCCAGTTCCAGTCTGTATATGTGTTGATGCAGCAGGAAGTGGAAGTCTCCAACAGAGAGGTGAGAGCAGGCACGTCCAGGTGTTATCCAGGATGGAAGTCCGTCAATCTTCCAGTCTGTCTCTGGTTTTCGTCTTCCTGGGAATGTGTGTGGGAATGTCCTGCATGACGACAGTTATGGGTCTGAGTTTGGACCTAACATGGCGACCAGTCCTATCTGACCAGAGTTCTGTGGAGCTTTGCAGCTCTGTCTGGTTTCCTCTTGAAGTCTTTGTTAAACCCTCATGGCCTGATAAGGAAATTTGTGTAGTTGTGACGTAAATTTGTTGAGATATTTTTGGCTGATAATGTTTGTTTTAATCACATACAGGAGCACTCCTGAAAAATATTTTTACTTCAACCAGTATGACTAAAAGTGGCCTTCACTAACTACATATCAAAGCCATTTTAGAAGGAAAAAACTAAGATTTTGAACTGGTTTGAAGAGGTTGTGCCAGGTACCTCACAATTTGATTACGATTCAGGGTGCTTCGATTTAATTATTGAACAATAATCAGGCTTTTTTTTCTTCTCACTTCATGTCTGCTTCCCACTTTAAATCCATTTAGTTTCCATTAGTTCAAGCAACCAAACTTGTTCCCACTCCCGTTTATTTATGTCAAAACACAAATAAATCCAACATATATTTTATATTCATATTTTTCTATGGAATCTACAGAAAAGACATGTTAGCAATATTTAGGAGCAACAACAGGTGTTCTGTCAGTTTGGCGTACCTTGTTAGCATAGCTACTAGAGATGGAGAGATTCACCAGTTTGCATCGGTGGTCCGAGGCCGACGTTTGCGATGCGACCGCACCGGTAGCTTCAGTGTGCATCGGAGACAGCTGCTGGCTAAATGCACCGTGTATCTTTCTTAGTGTGTCCGCATCGGTGAAACCAATGCTTACACCAGTTATTACATAGTTTATCTCTCTGTGCCTGTGTTTTCGAGGTGCCTTGAATGCATCATCACTATATTTTGGCAATTTGTTATTAAAACTATCGGGAGCCGGGTGGCGCAGCCGCAATTAGCAAACAGCAAACATGGAGGGAAGCGAGACAACAGGTCAGGAGGTCTGGCCCACAGCAGTGAGTTGGCCTGCCTGGCACTGTCTCACACCAACAGATGATTTCTTCTGGTGAGTTGCTGCGAATAACGACAGTAATAAAGTTTTTATTTCTTTATTAATAATGTTATGATCAAAGCATATAAAGGTGCTTTGCTGGGAGGCAGAGGAAGTGGACTGAGATAACAGAGGAAAGGGGGTGCAGAAAGGGACTTCTTTTTTGTTTAAATTATTAAATAATAATAAAAAGGGCACATCGGGATGAGGCAGCAAATGTGGGTGTAGGAGCCATTTGTTGTTTTTGTGTTACTTGCGTTTTTTGGTTTGTATTATCACACTGGGTGGCAGTAAAGAGGCGCATCAGGTGTATTAAATGACAGCCACAGGTGATGTGGGTTTTTCTAATTAGTTTGTGTGTGGGAGAATGTCACAGTTTTTACCGCTTTCGCATTTTTGTTATTGGCACTTTTTTATTTCGATCATAAATGTTACCCATTATCAACGCATACTATACGACTTGGAAAATAAACGGGAACTTCACCCAAACTTCGACAGCGGCCTTTGGATTGTTTATTGAAGCGCGTTATAAACTCCCCTCACCACAGTGGGAAACTTTTTAATCCCCCACCAGCAGCAGTTCACCGTGAGACGGCTGGTGTGATACAAGCTACAAACTTTTATCTGAACATAAGCTGATGGTCAGTAGCTTAGATTCTCTGTGGTTCTTTGTTTTCCTGTAATGGTGACCCTGGTACTACCTGCTGTAAAAAACTTCTTCCTTCTTGAATGTCTGTGGTTGTGGTTCTGTTGTATCTGTCATCAACACAAAAGCTCTGAATATTCCAACCTTGGATATACAGGAGGTCCTATATTGAATTTCCTGGTATAACTTAGCTAAGAACTGGTTAATAATGTGTCCTGTGTTAAACTGACAGGGATATTGTAATACTCAGATTGCTTGGGTGTACTAGTTTTCCACATCAGTTCTTGTCTACACCTGTTGTAGTACGCATCTGTTCTAGTACGCTTCTGTTCAAGTCCACTTATGATCTAGTCTATATCTGTTCTAGTCTGCATCTGTTCTAGTCTGCATCTGTTCTAGTCTACTTCTGTTCTAGTCTGCATCTATTCTAGTCTGCTTCTGTTCTAGTCCACATCTGTTGAAGTCCGCTTCTGTTCTAGTCCACTTCTGTTCTAGTCCAACTGTAAAAGTAATAGCAAAACTGTGCCAATGAAGAACATTTAGTTAACCCAGATTAGATGCAGATGGGCGAAGCTTTTGACTCGGTGTGTCATCAGTGTGTTTATCTGGTTGTAGTGATGTGATTGTGGCTTTTTAAATATTTGTTGGTTAAATGTTGCTGTCTGAAGTTTTCGTTCATGACTCCATATGTAGTGTTTGTGGACGTCTTTCTTTTTACAGAATAACATTCATTCATTCATGCCTTTCGTAAAGGGTAGGGGAGAGAAAGAACTGGACTGATGGCTGATAGTTTCATGTGAATATTGGTCTACATGGAATAATGAGCTTTGGTGAGAATTTAACCTGTGTGTACACAAGTATGAGCATTTAAGTTAGGGTGCATAAAATATGTGTGCAGCATATGAATTAGGGTGGCCTGGGTGGGAGGATGACTTAGCCTGATTTTTGTCCTAGTCCCGCCCTGATATTCACCATATGTAAGTTTTGTAAGTGTTTTGTAAAACTCTGTAAAATTCCAGACAGAGAGCACTATTAGTAAAAGGACCTGAGAAAAGGACTGTTTGTGAATGGTCAGTGTGTTTTCTTGTCTTTATTTTTTATTAAGAGACCGAAAAAATTTGCCTAAATAAATGTAAAAGTAAAAAACAAATGTAATGAAAAAAATTTGTTTATGATCTGGTGTTTATTAGAAATAAAACAATCCTCTGGACCATATTGAATTCCATCTTTTAAGTTGAATGTCTTGGTTTGCTTTATAGAAAACAAACAAGTATGAGATATATCCTTCACAGGGAAAGAGAGGGCAAAATAACGTTATTTAGACACCAGATGTGGCCTCGTAAATTCTTTGTATTGTGTTGAATCGTTTTGAGTCGCATCATGAATCGTATTGAACCGAATTGAATTGTATGAAGTCAAATTGTTATCAAATCATTGATGAATCGTATCATTAACGGTGGTGAATCATATTGCATTTTATCGGCATGCGGCTTCGCTGGATCGTTACTGTATGGTATCGCTGGCGGCGTATCGAGATGCGTATCAAATCGGCCTCAGTGGTAACGTTCACGTCCCTGATAGCTACTCTTGGTTAGTGAGCATGCGTAGCACAGAAAACTGCAAATGACTCATCAGTTCAGCACCACGACTGCTCAGAAACCGTGTCGCAAATGGTCAACTGTGAAGCCACAATTAGTTTAGTGTTTTACTAGAGCTGCACCGATACCACAGTTTTACAAAACGAGTACAAGTATAAGTATGCACATTTGAGTACTAGCCGATACCCAGTGCCAATACAAGTACTAGTAAATCCCATTGCAGCTGACTGGTGACGACTGAGTGGTTAATTGTGTTATACGAGTCATCTTAGCTGGAATCTTCAGGAATGAGGAGGATAAAGTGGTTTTTGGTGGATTCTGTTGACTGCTGTGACAAAGCACCTACATGCCCAAATAAAGGTTCTTCACCAACGTTTTTTTTAAAATATTTATTTTATTCATAACAAGAAAAAAACGAAACAATCAAAACAACAAAATTTGAACACCGGAACGAAAAGGAGGAGAAAGAAGAAAATATTATCTGCCCCTTTCTCACAAAATAATCAAACCAATAATAAGCCACTTTTATGTAACATAAATAATAATACATATGCCATAATTCAGATTTTTAACATGGCATGAGTAATAAATTACATTTAAAGTAGCTATAATTGCAAATAGCAAACACAGATCATCTTCAGGTCGGATAATATTTTAACCCCAGAGCTGATCTAGTTAACAGGAGGGTTAACCACATGCTGGGATGAACTGCTCTGCCTCAGTCCCTGACCCAAGCTGGACACGAGAGTCGTCCTGCTGGGTGATGCGAAGTCGGGGGGTACAGGAGAGATGGCTTTAATCCCATCATGTAAAGGGTGGACATCACTTTCTTAAATTTTTTCTTCCTCTGGCCTATCACCTCCGAAGAGTAACGTTCATAGACTCTGAATGGATGACCCTTGGTTAGTGGCATACCTCTCCTCCGAGCCTCCTGAACCAACGGTCCGTCTCTGGAAGTGGTGGAAGCAGAGGACAGCAAGCCGCGGCTTTGGTTTGAGGGTCGCGCTGCAGTGAACCCGGTCCAGTTTGGGTGTGGAAGAGATTTCCTCACAGCCTCTTGCAGACGTTTTCAAAAGAGGTTCATTTCCCTCGGAGAGCCCAATCAGCCGAACGTTGCTTCTCTCCTCCAGGTCAGCTAGTTCAGAGGTCCCAACCCTGGTCTTCAAGGCCCACTATCCTGCGATAGGTGAGGACCAGGGTTGGGGACCTCTAAGCTAGCTTAGCCTGAGCTTCCTGTTATCAGTTTGAAGCTGATTGCATAAAGATTTTCTACCTCCTCCAGCCGCTGGTGAACAGCATTATTTCTAGTGACGCCAGTCTGTTGTGGTGGCTAGCGACGGGTGTTTGCACGCCGTCCAATTTGTCATTAAGTTTTTGGAAAGACGTGTTGAGCTCGGAGAGCACGGCTGATCTGTGGTCAGCTAGCAGTGCTGTAATGTTGCGTTTGCTAACATTAGCGTCAGCCTTGGACTTTTCACCTGGTTTAGTGGCTTTTAATGTTTTATGTGTTCATGCATTTTTTTAAAAATGTGTGTTGGTTCCACAGATGAATCTCGTCACATTAACGTGCTAAGTTTGACAGCACTAGTTTTTCACTTTGGTATCGGATTTGTAGTATCGGAGCACCTGATGTGTAAAGACACATGCACACGCAGGTGAGCGCACGCCCACCAGGCAGAGAGTGTGTGTGGCGTCATATGTGGCGTAAAAAACAGAGAATAACCAGGCTTCACTAATTTACCCTCCATCCACCCTCCATATTTAACGTTTACAGCTGTTCATCAACGTCTGGTCTAGCATAGATTTAATCTGCAGCTGGATCTCAGCCATGTTTTCCAAGGTCCAGCTCAGCGTCTGCTGCGTTCATCCCACATCATTGGTAGATGAACTAAACATGACAAAAGTCCACATTAGCGCACATTAACTAATTAACTCTTTCTTGTGGCACAAACACTCTGCAAGCCGGAGATCCGGCATGGTGCCGGAGTCCATGTCCTTAGTCTGCTTGTCTTTAGCAAATTGTTAATATTAATAATCCTTTATTAGTTCCACAGTGGGGAAATTCTTCCTCTGCATTGAACCCATCCTAGTTGCTAGGAGCAGCGGGCTGCCAGATTCCAGCACCCAGGGGGTTCAGGGCCTTGCTCAGGGGCCCACAGTGGTTTACCAGCCCTGAGGCTTGGACCCAGGTTCTCCAGACCCACCTCTGTAACCACTAGGCTACCTCTGCCTCGTTCTTTCTTGTGATTCGTCTTTAAAAGAGGCCTCCTTCAGGGATGACAGCCAGGCGGACTGCAGTGTGCGGCGTATGGCTGAGCGCTGGCAGGCTGACCCTTTACTGCCAGCAGTTCAGACATTAATGGCTGTGTGTTGAGGTATGGTGAGGGGACAAGCTCTACACTGACTATTTTATCAGTGTTATTTCTTCAGTGTTGTCCCATGAGAATATATAATTAAACATTTGCAGAAAATTACTCACTTTTGTTATATATGTATATATGTGTATATATATATATATACACATATATACATATGTATATATGTATATATATATATATATATATATACATATATACATATGTATATATGTATATATACATATATATACATGCATACATACATATATTTATACACATATGTTAGGGCTGTGCATCTTCACTGGCCTTAAGAACTGATTTGATCACGATTATCTTGTCAACAATTCGATTTGATTCAGCGATGCATCGCTATGTGTTGCATCATCAGTTTTCTTTATCGCTGCTACTTTTTTCATCAATGAATACAAACAGTCAGATAATTATAAACTTACTGTTTATTTATAATTATTTCAGAAATCAGTCTGTCTGATATTGACAAACTTATTTTCAACTTCATTATTGAACTTTATTTTTCCATTGCCAGTAAATCAAGAAACTTTACTATAATGTGACATTTTTATCAAAATTTCTTGCAGTAAAGCAGTGTGTTTTGTCCCTTCAGTCTTTTCATAGTTCAGCCAGGATATGGAAGTTAAGATGTTTTCAGGCTCTCCTCTATGGTCAGTAAACATTAGCCTGTACGTTTTCTAGTCACTTTTTAACTGCTCACAGAGAATATTGCTGAGGAAAACATTTGTTGATGCTAACTGCTAGCTTGCCAATGGTATTTTCCATAAATGTTAGAGCCTTAAGCTAACTTATTGGTTGTTATACATTTTCATGTGTAATCTTACATAATTTCCCAGAGACAATGAAAGTATTTCCAGTGAGATACTGAAGTATTTTCTGTGTGTTTGCTTAGTTAGCTAGCTCACACCACACACACAAGCAGCAGCAGAATACATACCTTTCAAGAACTTTTGAAAAATGTGATTTCACCAAAATGCATATTTCAGCAGAAGAAAACGTTTAGACACCCCCACATTTATTCCCACTTAAAATGACTAAACTCTCATAATTACTTTATCTGGCCTGTTGTTGGCCAACGTTGTTTCAGCTGTTTCCGGACGGGTTGCTGCCAGAAGATTCACAGTCAGCTCATACTTTCCATCTGATGTTGTTTATGTTGTATGGGGAACAAATTATGGGTTGATGAGATTCTGCTTTTATTTCCATTGTAAACCTTTTTTAAAGGGAATTGTACTCATAGTGATTTTCTTAGCAGAGAGAAGTGGAGCTGTGTTAACTCCAGCTATTGTTTCTTTAGCTCAGAATTTCTCATCTCAGGAAAACACTCAGTTTATTAAAGCTGCTTTGTGGAATAAAGCTTTGGTCTAGTTGAAGCAATTCAAGTGTTAAAATACTCAATTATTAATCTCATTTAATATGGATGTATTTTAATAACTGAGATCAGCAGATAGTTGTTGTTGAACGGAGTTTTACCGGACGGTGGTTTGGTTGGGCCGGCCACGTTAAACCAAACTCACCACAGTTTCCACACGCTGCTGTTTTCTGTTTGTTCTGATGTTTCCACTCAGATTCTGGAGAATCTGGACAAAGTTTTCCACCGCATGTTGTTTTTGTTTCCTCACAGGAATGATGATGACTAATCACACGGGTTTATTTTGGGGACCAAGTTTTCCTTTAACTTTGTGTTGTTGTTACTGAAGGACACGTGTTCATCTGACAACCAGGACCAGATGATGGTGTTACCATGACTTCACAGAGCTGAGTTCTAGACCGCAGGTAGAGGATTATTTACACCCATAATGGTGAAGGAAGCTGTCACGGAGAATGTCTGAGCTGCTCTGTCCTCTGTTTTCACACCAGCTGAGGAAGGTAGATGATCTTTATCAGAAAGATAAGATTAGTGCCGGTGAGAGGCCGAATGTGGGATGAGCGACTATTTTATAACTGTTTCATTTGTATTTTTATTCTTAATTTTACTCCTATTATATACCATTGTTATTCCTGTTCATACTTTATTCCTATTTTTCCCTTTCTGTTCCTATTTAATACCTATTTGAACTTTTTATTATTACTGTTGCATAGATATTCTTATACCTGAGTTAATATCTCTGCATGTTGTACGTGTATAAACGTGACAAACATCTTGTATCTTGTATTGAAAAGACAGAGATGAAATTTATTTGCAGCTGGTGGACGGATCCCACCGAACGTCCTCCTCTGCACGAGCTCTTTGGTTAACCTCAGTTGCTTTTAAATCTTCTGGAGAATTAAAGGAGACTTGATTTGAACACATTCCCAGTATCGTTCCTGTCTAATTCCATCTCCCGGTCCTCTGGAATTTTGTCGATCTGGTTTCCGTCCACGTTTTCCGCATCGTGGAAATCATGAAGACGTCTCTGTCCTTAGCTGAACAGGACGCCATCATGTGGACACAGGTTGTCAGGAAGTGTTCAGACCAGGACTGAGTATTTCTTCATAATGTCTGCAGTCTTCTGAAGTTCAGGATTCTGGTTGTAAAATGAAGGCTTGATGTCTGCAGCTTCCCCGTTCTTCTCCCAGGTTTCTTGTCTATTTCCATTTCTGTGTCCCGACAGGCTCAGCTCAGTGTATTCCAGGTTAACTTCCATGTTTGTGCTGCATCCCACTGCAGCTTTCAGGCATGTGTTAGTAACACAGGCATCCTCAGAGGCAAGGCAAATTTATTTGTACAGCACATTTCATGTGCAAGACAATTCAAAGTGCTTTACATAAAACATAAAAACATTACAGCAAGGTGCAGAAAAAAATACAAGTGTATTAGAAAAATAAAGATTAAAAAAGATAAAATTGATTACATGAAAACAGAAAGAAAAAAGCTCAGATAAAGAAATAAAGTTAAGATTTCAGCGTAAAACAACCAGTTGTAGATTTTGACTTCTAAATAAAAACTAGTCCATGCAGCAGAGAACAGGTGGGCCTTTAACCTGGATCTAAAAAAACTGAGTGTTTCAGCTGATCTGAGGCTTTCTGGGAGTTTGTTCCAGACATGTGGAGCATAGAAGCTGAATGCAGCTTCTCCATGTCTGGTTCTGACTCTGGAACTGATAAGAAACTGGAACCAGATGACCTGAGGGTTCTGGTAGGTTCATACTGGGTCAAGAGGTCTCTGATGTATGTTGGTCCTAAACCATTCGGATCTTTCTAGACCAGCAGCAGAACTTTAAAGTCTATCCTCTGACGGACCGGCAGCCAGAATAAAGACCTCAGAGCTGGACTGATGTGGTCCACTTTCTTGGTCTTAGTGAGGACTGGAGCAGCAGAGTTCTGGATCAGCTGCAGGTGTCTGACTGATTTTTTAGGTAGAACCTGTAAAAGTACTGTTACAATAATCAAGATGGAAGCTGGACTAGTTTTTCCAGGTCCTGCTGACACATCACATCTTTTACCCTTTATATATTCTTAAGGTGATAGTAGGCTGACTTTGTAATTCCCTTAATGGGTTTTTCAAAGTTAAGGTCTGAGTCCATCAATACACCCAGATTTCTGGCGTGGTTGGTGGTTTTTAGGTGTATGGACTGAAGCTCTGTGGTGACATTTAATCGTTTCTCTTTGGCTCCAAAAACCATCACCTCAGTTTTGTTTTTGTTTAACTGGAGAAAGTTCAGACACATCCAGTCATTAATCTCCTCAATGCATTTACCAAGAGCCTGTACGGGGCCTCGGTCTTCTGGTGACATTGTAATATAAACCTGTGTGTCATCTGCGTAGCTATGGTAACTAATTTTGTTTTTCTTTATGACCTGTGCCAGTGGGAGCATGTAGATGTTAAACAGAAGAGGCCCCAGGATGGAACCTTGGGGAACTCCACATGTAATTCTTGTCTGCTCTGATGTAAAATTACCTATTGACACAAAGTACTTTCTATTCTCTAAATAAGATTTAAACCAGTGTAGCGCCAGAGAGGCCACCCAGTTCTCCAGTCTGGAGTAATATATTGTGGTCGACTGTATCAAATGCAGCACTGAGGTCCAGTAAGACTAAGACTGACATTTTTCCATCATCTGTATTCAAACATACGTCATTAATGGCTTTGGTCAGAGAAGTCTCAGTGCTGTGGTGCTGCCTAAAACCTGACTGGTAGACATCGTAGCAGTTGTTTTGTGTTAAAAAGTCATTTAGCTGATGAAAAACGGCTTTTTCAATTATCTTACTTAGAAAAGGAAGATTTGAGATCGGCCTGTAGTTGCTCGTTTGTGTCTTGTCTAGATTGTCCCTTTTTAGCAGAGGTTTGATTACAGCTGTTTTTAAAAGTTTTGGGAAGATGCCAAAAATTAAGGACAAGTTCACAATCTGTAACAGATCTGGCTCCAGAGTCTTTGAGACCTTTTTGAAGAAACCTATGGGCAGGAAGCAGCAAGAGGAGAAGTTCAGCACACATAAGATGTCGCCCAGATCTTTGCTGTTAATGGGATTAAACTGTGTCATGGTGTTTAAGCTGGTTTTAATGGACACAGTATATTTCCTGAACCTGCTGCTGATGAACCAACTGTTTGTCTGATATTTTGGATTTTTATGTGAAGAATTTGGCAAACTCATTGCAGGCCTTGGTGGAATAAAGTTCAGGTGTTGTTGACACAGGAGGGTTTGTTAACCTGCCAACAATAGCGAATAAGACCCGAGCATTATGATAGTTTTTGCTAATAATGTCAGAGAAATAGGACTTTCTTGCATTCCTCAGTTGTAGATTATAAGAGTGAAGTTTCTCTTTAAACATGTCACAATGAACCTGTACATTTGTTTTTCTCCATCTGCACTCGGCTTTCCGACGCTCTCTTTTTCCATTTTTCACCAGTGTGAAAGACTTTTTCTTTCCAGAGACAACCTTCACCTTAATAGGAGCTATGACATCCATAATACTTAACATTTTAGCATTAAAACTAGTGACGAGCTCATTGGCTGAACCGCCTGATAGGGCAGGTGTTGAAGAGAAGACCTGGTTAAACATCCCAGTCGTGTTTTCAGCTATACACCGTTTTGTGATGACCTCTGTTGAGACATTAGTGTGAACAGGAATCGTACTCTCAAAGAAAACACAGTAATGATCAGACAGGCCCACATCACACACAGTCATTTTAGAAAAGTTCAAACCCTTCGAGATCAGTAAATCTAGTGTGTCCTTTAGTGTGTGTGGCCCCTGTTATATGCTGAGTCAGCCCAAAGTTACTTAGGTCTTTAGTCTCCTCATCCTGAGGGCTGTCTACATGGATGTTAAAATCACCAACAATAATTACACAGTCAAAGTCTACACAGATTAAAGCAGCAGTTCATTAAACTCATCATGAAATGCTGTGCCATGCCCTGGTGGGCGGTATATATCCAGAAACATTGATCTATTTTTAGCTTTTAGCTGAAGAGCCACATATTCAAAATAACTAAAATTTCTAAAAGATAATTGCTTACATTGAAATGATTCATTAAATAAAACTGCTCCTCCTCTCCTGTTCAGTCTGACCTCACTGATAAAACTAAAGTTAGGAGGGGTTGACTCTATAAGAGCAGCTGCGTCTTGGTTTAACCAAGTTTCTGTTAAAAACATAAAATCAAGGTTGTGTTCAGTGATAAGATCATTAATTAAAAATGTTTTCCCTGATAATGACCTAACATTTAATAAAGCTAACTTGATGGGTTTAGAATTGTTTACCCTGTTTGGGGGCACGCTGTGGCTCACAGGGTATGTTAACTCTACTCAGAAACCTTTTAGAAAGCAGCTCTCTGTGTTTTAATCGAGCTACTTTTCTCCCTCTGTTACCAAACAGTACAGATATTTTTAACCTTCTAGTAAACAGAGATCCAGCTTGTCCTGTTATCCAGGCAGCCTGGGCGTATGGGCGACAATGACCTGTTTGGGGTTTGGTGGGGCGAAGCGTCACCATCCAGGTTTTTGGTGCTGTTGAGGGGATTGGGGGCAAATAAAGATCCATCCTCTTGCCTTCGCTGATGTCTATTTTTCAAGGCAGAGCGGCGGCAGATGCAGCTCCTCCTCTGGGTTTCCACTGGGTTTTGTTTGGTTTGTCTTATGAAAAAACTCCTCTCGTATCTTAGCACTGAATACAGAGGGATGACGCAGGAAGTGGAAAAGGTTGGTGGGGAAAAGTTTTTACCCCTGACTTGTTCAAATTTAAAAAGATGTCTGCATTCCCAAAAGATGTAAAAATTATAAATAAAATGCAGTTTGTTTTTTTGTTTGTTTGTAATCACATGCCGAAATAAGCCAATTATTTAGTGTCAGTAATCTACAGAATCCTTCCTCTTCTGATGCGGGGCACAGGTCCACTGATAAAAACAGCTCGCTGTGTTTAAAGTCCTGCTTCAGAACCTCAGGTTGCTGCTGGGACACATAATGTGACCCTGTATGTAGAACCATGGTTCTCACATCTGGGTGATCAGCCACAACTTTCAGAATTCTCTCCTGCAGGTCACTGATCATATCTTTAGGAAAGCAGAGGACTTTGGTGTTCTTTCCACACATCCACTGAACATCACTTACAGTAGAATTACCAATAATCAGAGTTTCAGGCCCAGCCTTTAGCTTTCCCTGTGGCCTTTTCCTTTCTGACCGGCTTTTAGTCCTCACCTCGCAGTCCTGGGATAGAAGATGAATGAATCCCAATGAAGATCCCGAGTCATCTGATAGCAAATCTGTTCTGTAGTTCCACATTCAGGCGCTTTGGAGGTTTGTTGTTAACTCTCCCAGTCTGGGTTGTCCAGTCCTGTTTCCTACCATGTAGAGGGTAGAAGAGGCCAGTCGGTCTCATCATAGACTTCAGCTGGCCGCGCCCGGCCCGTGATACGTTGTCCTCCCTTTTCCAGAAGGCATGATTTACTTTTTGGCTTTGCACCAACACAGTTCCAGGGAGGATTTTTACCCGATGATTTACTGTAATTCACAGAGGCTGCTTCTTTTTTGGTAGTGTTATCTGTGCTTTTTAGCCATCTGTTAGCTTGCTACGTGTAGGCTTCAGCTTTGTGTAGGCCACGCACACGGAGCGCTGCAGATAAAAGAGCTATGAAAAATGTCACTGTTTCTGGTAAAAATTCTTTAGTCCCAGCGACTTATAGGTATCAAAAAACTACTGTGGGTGGGTTTGTAGGTAAAAATAAAATCAATGTACAAATCAAAATAAAAAGAGGAAGAATGCAGCAGAAGGGAGAGCAAAAGCAGGAAGAGTCTGTAAAGCATCAAAGCAGGAAGCATTCTCATTTCAGCGAACAGTGAACTGTTTTCTCTCTCTGTGTTGTGGTAAAGGTACGGCGTTACACCTGAGAACATCATCCTGTATGGTCAGAGCATCGGCACCGTGCCCACCATCGACCTGGCAGCTCGCTACGAATGTGCCGCCGTCATCCTGCACTCACCGCTGATGTCGGGCCTCAGGGTGGCCTTCCCTGATACACGCAAGACCTACTGCTTCGACGCCTTCCCCAGGTAGCTTACACAATCACAGACGCCTGGCTTTGTTGTGTTACTGTGGTTACAGAGGTTAGAGCCTTAGGCTGCATTGTGATCAGTACAGACAAAACGGGATCAATGATTATCCCAATTTGCTGATCTCTAGGAACTCTGGACTTTAATGGGATGGTGACCCATCCATCTCCACCTTACCTCTGGATGCTAACGTGTAACAGTCCTGGATTAGAAACAATACTGATTCATTTACAGCTGGTACAGTCCAAGACTTCCATCAGGACTAAAGAAGGAAGTTTATATAATGGTGAAAAAACACCCTAAAAGAAGAAACCTGATTCAACTGCAGTCAGTATGCAGGAAACAACCACAAGATGGTGGTGGTGATGGAGATGATGATGATGATGATGGTGGTGATGATGATGGTGGTGATGGAGATGATGATGATGATGATGATGGTGGTGATGGAGATGATGATGATGGTGGTGATGATGATGATGGAAATGATGATGGTGATGGTGATGGTGATGATGATAGAAATGATGATGATGATGGTGGTGATGATGATGATGGAAATGATGATGATGGAAATGATGATGGTGAAGATTGAGATGATGATGGTGGTGGTGATGATGATGATGGAAATGATGATGGTGAAGATGGAAATGATGATGATGATGGAAATGATGATGATGATGGAAATGATGATGGTGATGATGGAGATGATGATGGTGATGATGGAGATGATGGTGGTGATGATGGAGATGATGATAATGATGATGGTGATGATGGAGATGATGGTGGTGATGGTGATGATGGAAATGATGATGGTGATGGTGATGGTGATGGTGGTGATGGAAATGATGATGGTGATGATGGTGATGGTGGTGATGGAAATGATGATGGTGATGATGGAGATGGAGATGATGATGGTGATGATGATGATGATGGAAATGATGATGGTGGTGATGCTGATGATGGTGATGAAGGAAATGATGATGGTGATGATGGAGATGATGGTGGTGATGGTGATGATGGAAATGATGATGGTGATGATGGAGGTGATGATGGAGATGATGGAGATGATGGAAATGATGATGGTGATGATGGAAATGATGATGGTGATGATGGAGATGATGGTGGTGATGATGGTGGTGATGGTGGTGATGGTGATGATGGTGATGATGGAGATGATGATGGTGATGATGGTGATGATGGAGATGATGGAGATGATGGAAATGATGATGGTGATGATGGAAATGATGATGGTGATGATGGAGATGATGGTGGTGATGATGGTGGTGATGGTGGTGATGGTGATGATGGAGATGATGATGATGGTGGTGACCCCTTACACACTTCAGTGAGGGAGAAGTGACCCTGTTGCTCCAGAGACAGAAGACCTGAGGCCTGTACTACGAACCGGGGGATTAACAGCCTGAAAGGAATGCTGGCAGAAAACGTTAGATGTTAATTGATGGGACAAAGTAAACAAACCTTTCTCTGATTATTATGGCCCAGACTTTTGGGGCGGAGCTTCCTCACCTCCTTCCTTTCCTTCACATTTTCCCTTCAATTCTTTATAGGCTCAGCACCCGTATGAGCGCGTTTTGTGTTGGAATATTAATTCCTCACCATCACCATGCAGCGTTGTGTCGCGTCCCAGCAGCCGGCTTCCCGGCAGCCTTGTCCCAGCAGCCGGCATCCCGGCAGCGTCGCGTCCCGGCAGCCTTGTCCCAGCAGCCGGCATCCCGGCAGCGTCTCGTCGTCCCACCAGCCGGTGTCCTGGCAGCGTTGTCCCAGCAGCCGGCATCACGGCAGCGTCGCGTCCCAGCAGGCTTGTCCCGGCAGCCGGCGTCCTGGCAGCGTTGTCCCAGCAGCCGGCATCACGGCAGCGTCGCGTCCCAGCAGGCTTGTCCCGGCAGCCGGCGTCCTGGCAGCGTTGTCCCAGCAGCCGGCGTCCTGGCAGCGTCGTCCCACCAGCCGGCGTCGCGTCCCAGCAGCTTCAGCTCCACAAACCGCAACGATGCATACTATATTTTTTCTATTTTTTTTAAATAAAATAAAACTAGCGGGCAGTTTTGCCGGTTTTTTGTCTGAGCCCATGTTTAATATTTTTTTATATACTTTTTGAAGGGCAGTTTTCTTTACAGAACTTTATTTTCTGTCATACTTATTGGTTTTGGTTGTGTTTGGTTTTCATTCTTTGTTAATGAGATGCCATCTCTACAGTTGTCCTTGTCATCGTTGTCTTCCTCTTCTTCTTCTCTGCTTTGCTGGTCGCGTGTCAGCTATACTGCTCAACTCTGACCCCGCGGTTTCCGGAGGTCTTGCTCCATTTTCTGCATCAAGCCACGGATCTGCAAGATCCCTGAAAACACACCAGCTACATGTCTAAACGATGCAGGAGATGGACGAAAGTATCCGCTTGTCTGCGCATCCGTCTTCTCTGTCGTCATAAATGGACCTGGCCTGGTTAATCCATCTCATCACTTTAATAGTAGCCACCACTACATAAGATGCTGGTTTGTTTATTTCTTTGTATTTGTTTTATTACTTTTGGTAATAAAATCCGATGATGTTGATGATAGTCAGAGATTGTGACATGGAAACTACCATGACTTCATCTAAATAAAGACAGGAGGAGACGTCACTGTGTCTCCATAGCAACAAGCTGTTGAATGCTGCAGGGCCCTGCTGTGCCTACAGACCTGATGGTGGACGGTTCAGCAAGCCGGGTCTTTACAGACTGAAACATGTTTGTCAGGACTCTTAGAGGAATAACCTGGTTAACAGTACTAACCTGGTTAACAGTACTAAAATAATCAGCTTAACATTATCGGACTAAACCCATCTCAGAACATGTCTGTCTGTCTGTCTGTCTGTCTGTCTGTCTGTCTGTCTGTCTGTCTGTCTGTCTGTCTGTCTGGACGGATGGACGGACGGTGTAATGTGACTACATTATCTAGATAACTGTTCTTGTGTGATGGTCTGGAGCAGGAATGTGATCCCTTAGCTTTAGATCCGGATCTGGTGGTGAAGTCTGACTGACGTCCATCTGTTTGTCCTCCACAGCATCGACAAAGTGTCCAAGGTGGCGTCCCCGGTTCTGGTGATCCACGGTACGGAGGACGAGGTGATTGACTTCTCCCACGGCCTGGCCATGTATGAGCGCTGCCCACGTGCTGTTGAGCCTCTTTGGGTGGAGGGGGCCGGTCACAATGACATTGAACTGTACGCTCAGTACCTGGAGAGACTCAAGCAGTTCATCTCCTTCGAGCTGCCCACCTCTTGAGCTCCGAGATCCTCTCCATCTCCTCATGGTCTCCCTGAGCTGAGGAGGTCTGAAGCTCCTCTGACAGGAGGAGGAGGAGGAGCTTCAGAACGGTTGAGATGCAGCTGAGGTGTCAGCTGGCCTCATTTAAAACCTCCATTTAAGAACGAGCCTCAAACTCCACTCCTCCTCCTCCTCCCTGTTTCTTCATCATCATCCTGTTAAAATGTTGATTTTTATATTTTTTGCACTTGATGATAAAATGTTGAAGTTTTAGTTTCAGGGAATCGGCTGCAGCTACGTTCAGGTGTTTTCTTTCTTTGATCACATTCCTGTTTTACTGATGATGTGTTAAGCTGCTTTTGTTCAATCCAACATGATGAGTTCACTGTCTGTGATCATTTCAGTAAAATCAAGCCCTCATACGGACCAGTTTTACCTCTGAACACTACCTGTCGCCCCTGACCCAGATCAGAGTCTGGACCTCCTGGTCCAGCTGTGCTTTCATTTGTCCTTCCTGACCATGAGACCACCTCCGTCTCCTCCCTGACCTCACCGTGGATTCATGAAGCCTTAATAGAGTTTCCTGATCATGAAATAAAAACCCAACCATGTTTCATCTTGTTTTTAAAGGGAAATGAAGAGCGTGCCGTTTTGATACCGACGTTTTTATCAGGTTTTCATGTTGATGGATTTCCACTGTAACCCTTGAAGCATCTGTGTGGTGGATTTTTACAGTGGATGTGCAGATGTGAGGCAGATGAAGGTCGAAGAGTCGTCACTGATCGTAGTAAAAAATGAACCCATGAAAAAAAAGCCTTAAATCCTGTGAAACTGTATCATACATGAAGGTGTTGTTAAAAAGCAGAATGATGTTAAAGCTTTTACTGGAATAAAGGATGCATGAAACCATGTCTAAGATCTGCCTGTCTGTCTATCTGTCTGCCTGTCTGTCTGTCTATCTATCTATCTATCTAGCTGTCTGTCTGTCTATCTATCTAGCTGTCTGTCTATCTGTCTGTCTGCCTGTCTGTCTGTCTGTCTATCTATCTATCTATCCATCTAGCTGTCTGTCTATCTATCTATCTAGCTGTCTGTCTGTCTATCTATCTAGCTGTCTGTCTATCTGTCTGTCTGCCTGTCTGTCTGTCTGTCTATCTATCTATCTATCCATCTAGCTGTCTGTCTATCTATCTATCTAGCTGTCTGTCTGTCTATCTATCTAGCTGTCTGTCTATCTGTCTATCTATCTAGCTGTCTGTCTGTCTGTCTGTCTGTCTATCTGTCTGCCTGTCTGTCTGTCTGTCTGTCTATCTATCTATCTAGCTGTCTGTCTGTCTATCTATCTATCTAGCTGTCTGTCTGTCTATCTGTCTATCTATCTAGCTGTCTGTCTGTCTGTCTGTCTGTCTATCTATCTAGCTGTCTGTCTGTCTATCTATCTATCTATCTAGCTGTCTGTCTGTCTATCTATCTAGCTGTCTATCTGTCTATCTATCTAGCTGTCTGTCTGTCTGTCGGTCGGTCGGGCTGTTTGTTTGGCTGACTGGCTGACAGGCTGACAGGCAGGCAAAAAGGTCATATTTAACTTTCAGGAGAAATTGACAGAAAATGTAAAAGGTTGATACTACCCTGATCTTGTATCCTGGATGCAGGACCACGTCTACAGCAGTGGTAGGTTTCAGAAACCAGCTGCCATTGAACCAGAGCACTTTGGGGGGTTGTGGTTATTCTCTCTAATGTTGTTGTAGAACAGCATGTTGTGGAATCCATCCATCCATTTTCTGCTGCTTATCCAGGGTTGGGTCATGGGTGCAGCAGCGCCCCCACCTGAATGTGGAGGGAGGCTACTCTCTCATCCACTGGGTTAAACCCAATGTAAAGACACCAACTCAGGGGCTCAGGGAGGGCATTTTATAGAGTTTTAGATCAATTCTGACATACAAAAAGCTGAATATCCCAAACTATGTGAGTAGTATAAATCTATCTCTACATACATTAACACCAGCCTTTTTTGTGAGGACCCCCTTTGTGCTGCTACCGCAAGAACCTGGACCAGAACTGACCTCACGAAACCTCAGGACCTGGACCAGAACTGACCTCACTAAACCTCAGGACCTGGACCAGAACTGACCGTTACTAAACCTCAGGACCTGGACCAGAACTGACCTCACTAAACCTCAGGACCTGGACCAGAACTGACCTTTACTAAACCTCAGGACCTTGACCAGAACTGACCTCACTAAACCTCAGGACCTGGACCAGAACTGACCTTTACTAAACCTCAGGACCTGGACCAGAACTGACCTCACGAAACCTCAGGACCTGGACCAGAACTGACCTTTACTAAACCTCAGGACCTGGACCAGAACTGACCTCACTAAACCTCAAGACCTGGACCAGAACTGACCTCACGAAACCTCAGGACCTGGACCAGAACTTACTAAACCTCAGGACCTGGACCAGAACTGACCTCACGAAACCTCAGGACCTGGACCAGAACTGACCTCACTAAACCTCAAGACCTGGACCAGAACTGACCTCACGAAACCTCAGGAACTAGACCAGAACTTACTAAACCCCAGGACCTGGACCAGAACTGACCTTTCTAAACCTTTAAGTTGAACAAAATTGGTGTTTATGTAAAATGATAAAAATTCTATAATATCAATAAAATAGAAATGTTAGTTTCTAAACTAAAATGTATTTAGTATCATTTTACAGGGGGGCCCAAGTCCAGTCCTCAAGATCCTGGAACTTCTACATGCAACCCTTTTCCAATACACCTGAATCAAGTGGTTTAATTCCCTCATCCACACGTCATTCAGCTCTGCGGACGTCTGGTAACGAGCCAGTCATTTGATTCAGGTGTGTTGGGGAAGGGTTGCATCTAAAAGTAGCAGGATAGTAGATCCTGCGGACTGGACTTGGGCACCCCTGGTTTACATGAATCTCTTTTTGCCATTTAGGCTTTAGTCTGAATCCTGGTGTCCATGTAAACATGGCTGGTGTTGACATGGAGTGTTTTTTCTCCAGTTGGGGGAATACATATGTGAGGGGAAATCAAGAACTTGTTGCATTTGTTCCATATGTTGATGGATACGATAGTTCCCAACATGTCCTGTTCAGACTCAAAAACGAGCTTTAAGAATTATATACAGAAGTAAATACAGAGATCCATCAACCCCATTATTTTATTCAGTTTTAGTTTTTAAAGTTTTCTGAGTTTGTGAATTACTGTAATTTCCTAATTATATATAAAGCACATTGCCTTTGAATATTCAGAAAAGATTTGAAAGAGAGGGTAAAATAAGTTAAAAGGAACAGAGATCTTTAAGAAAAGATCTGGGGGTGTTGGTGTATCCCTGGCTCGGGGCTCGCTGTTCTCTGGCCCGGCTGGATCGTCCCCACGGGGCATAGTGGGTGGGTGATGTGTGACGGGACTGTGTCATAGTGAGTGCTTAAGGGTACAGCGCAGGGGAGGATGTGAGTGTGGGGTTATATGGGGTGGAGGTTGCAGCAGGTGGAGGGTAGGGGAGTGGGGGATCGGTGGCACCCTGGTTCCCGGGGTGTGTGGCTCCATCCTTTACCCTTTGGGGGGCAGGGTGGAGGGGGCTGCCTCTGACCTCCTGGGGCCCTGGACCCTTCACTCGGGCTGGTCCCTGGCGGGGCCGGCGGCTGCCGATCCTCCAGGTGGGGCTGGGTCGTCTTCGGAGTGGTGTAGCTTGGGTTTATGCTCCGGGATTGCCGCTGATGACCCGGGTCTCTGGGCTGCCCTAGTTGGTCTCTAGCCTCCGTATGTGTGTGTGTGTGTGTGTGTGTGTCAAGACCTCACATACTCTTCTGTTACAAAACAAAATGAAGAAGGAAGAAAACCACAGATGGAGGAGATCCTTCAGAGGCATCAAAGTACTTTTGCAGACTGTGATGTGGACAGAAATGTCCAGCGTGGAGCTGAACAGTGGTATTTAGCTCTGTTTCCAATGTAAAAAGTTCTGTGTTGATTAGGTGGAACTGGTCTGAAAAAGTCTGAGAAGCACTGGTTCTTCGTACGTTCAGTCTGCTGCAGGTTACTTCAGTTTAATCGTTGGTGTAAAAAATATTAAAGAATCTGACAACATTTTTCACCAGTGATTCATATTTCCCAGCGACAGGTCAGTGGGTGAAAGGTTTTGGACACTGTGGGCATTTTGTAGAATGAAGTATTACTCCAGACTGGACATTTCTGTCCACATCGCAGTCTGCAAAAGTACTTTGATGATTCTGAAGGATCTCCTCCATCTGTTGTTTTCTTCCTGTGTATGTATATATAATTATATATAATTTTATTATAATTTTATATATAAATTATATATATATATATATATATATATATATATATATATGTGTGTGTGTGTGTGTGTGTGTGTGTGTGTGTGTGTGTGTGTATAAGGCAAACTCCAGTACAGGAATCACTAGTAGAATAATAACTGCTGAATACACAGACTGTAGCAGAGATTTTCCTGTTACTCAGGAGGTAGCTAGAACCAGTCTTTGTATTAGTGTTAATCCCATTTTTCTGAGAATTCCTCTCCTTTCAAAGTTAATGACTCCATTAGCTGAATTAAGTTTAGAATATTTATGAAGATCTTTGAGGTGGGAGGTTTTGGCTAAAGCCAACATTTGGTAAAAACCTTTTTGCTTGCAGCCATAAACATGTTCAATAAATATGCATCACTTTTACTAAATCCTATACAGACATATGACATATGAATACAGACATGAAAAAGAAAACACCTTTATTATTATTATCATTATTATTATAAAAGACGATAAAACCTGCTTCCTCTTCTTTAGACCGTGTCCTGGTCACAGTTACTGTACCTATCCCCCCAACTTAAACTCGCACGCTCACAGACTCGCGCACACAGCGGGCGTGTCTTCCAGCTGGAGTAAACGGGGAGGCGTCGCGCCGCCTGCGCTCCGCCTGCGACTGACAGGACTACGCTCTGCTGCGCCTCACGCGGACTCCACACACGGATTCTGGCTGCAGTTCGGACGGTCCATGTAGACTCAGTGACACCTCCTCCAGAACCGTGCTGGAGCTGCAGGGAAACCGGACCGAGCCACAGGTGTGCAGGAACTGATCTGTGTCGCTAAATGAGGCTCGTGCGCGTGCAGCTCTGCTGCTGCTGAGGCGGGAAGCGCACCGAGAACCGAGCGGCTGTCACGGAGGAGAGGAGGTCGGAACTGGCTCAGCGGAGAGGTGAAAGGTAGGGTCCACACACACACACACACACACACACACACACACACACACACACACACACACACACACACACACACACACACACACACGCAAACACAACACTGACCCGTGCGCGTGCAGCCATATAGTGTCGGTGACGGGCTCGGTCTGCGGAGGAGCATCACGGTTCGGTTCCGGCTCTGATGCTGGGCTGGACCGGGACTCAGGATGGATGCTGGTGGCTCGGACCAGCAGGTCAGAGCTCACCTGTCCTACATGATACCTGCAGGCTGTAGATCTGCACCACGTAGATCAGGAACGTCCAGTTCTGCTCCTGCAGCCTTTCCTGTTTCCAGACTGGATGAAATCAGAAACAAGTCTGTTACTGATCCAACTGGAAAGTCGGTGGATCGATTCCTGGTTTTCCCAAACCACATGCTGAAATGTCCTTGAGCAAGACACTGAACCCGAGATCACCGCCTGATGTGTCCATCAGGGTGTGTGTGTGTGTGTGTGATGGGGTCAATGTTGAGTTAAAGTGGTTTCATAAACAGCTGACCATCATGTTCTGACCCATCCAGACTGGATCTTCTGTAGTTCATCAAACATAACCCGTTCTCCACACATCCTCCTCTCAGACTCAGGGCTGGCCTGAATCTTTTTGGGGCCCAAGCAGAACACGATTTGGGGGCCACTCCTGGACCACCTCATTACCACCGCTTCAACTTTTACTGCTGTGTGATCGTTTCAATCCACAGTAAATAAAACACATCCAGTCATTTTCAGTGTGGCGTACGTCACGCTGGTGTTACTCTGGTTCTGGTTTTGTGTGCTGGGCTGAATTCACATTTGAAAGCAAGAGAAAACGTCAGCGAACGAGACACATTCAGAGTAAACGAGTTAACCAGTTTAACGAATTAATTTGGAAGGTAGAAACGTGTGTAGCTGAAACCTGCAGCCAGCGTGTTCTGGTATTGGTGAACCTCAATGACTCGCTCTGGTGCACAGAAAACAGACCGAGGCAGCAGAACTCATGAAACTCATGTTATTTGCATGTCAACCATGAGCTCTGCTCAGATCAGAGGCGGGTTTGGAAAATTTCTGATGGGGGCAGGCAGGGACAACAGGTGGCTCATGTAAATGAGATCTTAAAGAAGGTCTAAATTTTAGAAAAAAATAGACTGATTAAACTAAAGTGATCGTCTGATGTGAAACGTAAAGAAAAATGAGTAAAAACAGACAGTTATATTATTGAATCAGTAGTTGTTTACAGACGATGATCCAGCTTGTTGGTCTTTAAACACCTCTACCTCACTGATAACCAGCGAGGTGGAAATGATTTTACCAAGTTTCAACGAGAAGATGCTCTCGAGTTTATTAGAAATCTTATGCGCAAGGAGAGCCATCATACAGTCACAGGACGTAAAACTCTACATAAACTGAGGATGTTCTAACTTTTATCCACAGGGGCTGTTGCAGATGGGGGGAGGGGGAGAATCAAAAGTTCGGACGTCGTTATCTTTGTGCAAAGCCGGTGTTGTCTGAACATTTCGGTACATCTGCAAACAGAAATAGTTTCTCTGGTGCAGAAGTCAAGCCCATAAAGTGGAAGTCGTCTTTAAACATGCGGAGTTTTGCATGTAGGCAGCTGAACTCCCACTGAATAACATTTCCATCACAGTAGAAAACCTCTGACCCAGTCAGCAGTTTCTTCATCATTCTTCATCATTAATGTTGTTGGATTTCTGACGTTTAGATTCTCTTCATCACCTGAGAAGAGATAAATATTATCACCATGCAGTCAGCTGGTGAGATGATGTCGTATGAATGCTGCGTTGTCATCTAGCACATGGCAGAGTTAATGAAGAAGGTCACCTCTTCTTCATGAGGTGACCTTCTTCTTCTTCAAAAACACGCCTCTTAATTTCAGTCAGGTGTGGCGCAGCAGGGAAACATCTAAAATCTGCAGGACCAAGAGGTCTGGAGCTGGTGATCCCTGATATAGAAGAACATGCTGCATTCACTGACACGTCGACATCTGTGATTTATTCAAGTGAAGGTTCGTTTACACAGCATATTTATTGGAATCTGGTCTTTCTTTGATTTGAAGAAACTTTCTCTGCAGCATCAGAAACGTATTGAAGTTGGTATTTAACCGTCTGAGATGGGGCAGCTGCTTCTGGTTGTCCCTTTAGCACATCTTTTAAACTTGGTGTGTTTCATCTTCATCATCATCATCTCTGAAACAAGGGAAGCCTTCAGAGCTCTGACTACATTTTTCCTTTTACTTCTTAAAATGTTTTAAACTTAAGTAAAAGTGTAAAAGTGCTTAGATTAGTCAACATGTGACTGGAAAGGTGCGGGATAAGTTCTGTCTATTAGAATGGAAGAACAACCTCACAAGAACAACATCAGTAATTTGAGCTCCAAAGTTCTTAAAATAGCCCATAATTTAGGCTCAACTCAGTAATTAGACTAAGAGCAGAAGGAAGTCAGGTATTACACAACCACACAGTCTCTGGAGGTTTGAAGGAAAAACCAAACCGTGGAGCTTCAGAGAGGAAACTGGTTCAGCAGCTGATGTTCGAGTCCGACACATCAAAACAAACACAAGGAAAGCAGGAAAACCTCTGCCTGAGCCTCAGTCTTCAGCATGGAGACTAACACACACTCATTTCACACAGTCTGGTCACAGCTTGCCTTTTCTTTTCACTAACAGTCTGATAAAAAGTTTTTTATTTCTCATGAGCTGACTCCTGTGGTCCAGTACCACATCATAAACCAGTTTAATCAAAACGTCATGAGTGGCTGGAACTGGTGGAGGTTTGTGGTCCAGCTATGGTGTAGTGTCTGCTGGGGTGTAGATGTACAACACCAGTTTCAGAAAAGTTGGGACACTGTGTAAAAAGCCAATAAAAACAGAATCTCATCAACTCATATTTTATTCCCAGCAGAAAGTAAACAACATGTCGAAACATTTTCATCACGTCATGTAAAATATGAGCTGATAGTGAATCTGATGCAGCAACACGTCTGGAAAAAGTTGGAACAGGAGCAACAAAAGGCTGGAAAAGTACCTGGTACAAACCAGAAACACCTGGAGGAGCACTGGACAACTAACCAGGTTAACTGGCAACAGGTCAGTAACATGACTGGTATAAAAGGAGCATTTCAGAGAGGCAGAGTCTCTCAGATGGAAAGATGGACAGAGGTTCACCAATCTGAGACAAAAATTGTGGAGCAATTTCAGAAAAATGTTCCTCAGACTTTGAAAATCCACCATCTACAGTGTAGAATATCATCATAAGATTCAGAATTAGGAGGAATCTCTGTGTGCATGGGGCAAGGCTGAAGGTCTGACCTGGATGTTGGTGATTTTAGGGCCCTCAAGCAGGACTGCATTAAAAGCAGACATGATTCTCTACTGTAAACCACTGCATGGACTCAGGAAGACTTCCAGAAACCTGTTCCTCCGTGTTGAAAGTGTTTGGGACTGCACTGTCTAGCCTGCTCTCATTGGTCAGTCCATGAAGCCCCTCACTGATTGGCTGTAGTACCAGGCAACAGCGACAGTAGTCGCAAGCCCCGTATGCACGTCTACGTGAAGCGTCAGGCAACATTTTACATGCACGAATGTCGCCTGTTGCTTGGCTGGTGGAGGACAACGATTTTTGCCTCATCGCACAAGTTCTGTAGGAAATGATGGAGAAGGAGCGACATCGCCTCCATTGGGTCCAGCCCATTATGGGCAAGACCCACGGGAGGCGACCAGCAACAGGCGAAACATTTCGCAACCTTCGTGAACCCGAACACACAGAAAGCAACAAACAGCAGCGACGGCAGCAACACCGATAGTAAAAAAAAAAAAAAAACACGTCTGAGGCTCTGTTGTTTTCCAGCCGGTACACACTTAATTTCACAGGAGAAGTGTAGAATCTTGTGATTCCCCACTTCGTCGTCTATGATGACAAAACAAAACACTGAGACCCCCTCAGTGGTTCAGCAGCGCAAATCTGCACGGGGGCTTTTATTTTGAAAAATACCATAAGCTTTAACACTGCTCCCGTGTCTGATTTCCTGTCTGCTCCTATCTGAACTGCGGAAATGAACGCTTTCTGGGTGAATGCAGCTATTGAATTGCTTCAAATTTTAATTGAGATTTTATTAATTTCATAAGAGAAAAAAAAAACAAACAAACAAAAAAAAAAAAACAATTCAGAATGAGTTGAACTATTACCCTGAAAACCAGGTACTAACTATTACCGTGGAATGTGTATGAAGAGAGTTATTGCAGTTCACGTCAAACCTTTATCTGTACAGTTCTGTAAGGCTTTTCAGTGTTGGTACACTACTGTTGTCCCACACAGGAAAATCTGTTCTGAGGAAAATAGCTGGGATATTTTAGTAATTTCTCCCACATCATGAGTTGCACAAGTTACAGCAGGTATCAAATGTGTGTTCTCTGAGCAGTGGTCTCTGTGGAGTTTCAGATGCTATCAGCAGTAAAATCTCAGTCTTTCTCTGCTCAACCAGCTCCGTCTGCTCCTGTAAGGAAGCTGGAGGAAGAACGAAAGTTACAGCATCTGCTCTGGAGCATAATACTGAACATTGTAACTGTAACTAAACATTGTAACTGTAACTAAAAACTAACTGTAACTGAACACTGTAACTGTAACTAAACACTAACTGTAACTAAACACTGTAACTGTAACTAAACACTAACTGTAACTAAACGCTGTAACTGTAACTAAACACTAACTTTAACTAAACACTGTAACTGTAACTAAACACTGTAACTAACTAAACACTATAACTGTAACTAAACACTGTAACTAACTAAACACTGTAACTATAATTAAACACTGTAAGTAAACACTGTAACTAACTAAACACTAACTGTAACTAAACACTGTAACTAACTAAACACTGTAACTGTAACTAAACACTGTAACTAACTAAACACTGTAACTATAATTAAACACTGTAAGTAAACACTGTAACTAACTAAACAGTAACTGTAACTAAACACTGTAACTAACTAAACTCTATAACTGTAACTAAACACTGTAACTAACTAAACACTGTAACTATAATTAAACACTGTAAATAAACACTGTAACTAACTAAACACTAACTGTAACCAAACACTGTAACTATAACTAAACACTAACTGTAACTAAATACTGTAACTGTAACTAAACACTAACTGTAACTAAACACTGTAACTGTAACTAAACACTAACTGTAACTAAATACTGTAACTGTAACTAAACACTAACTGTAACTAAACACTGTAACTGTAACTAAACACTAACTGTAACAGAACACTAGCTGTAACTAAACACTAACTGTAACTAAACACTGTAACTATAACTAAACACTAACTGTAACTAAATACTGTAACTGTAACTAAACACTAACTGTAACTAAACACTGTAACTATAACTAAACACTAACTGTAACTAAATACTGTAACTGTAACTAAACACTAACTAACTAAACACTGTAACTGTAACTAAACACTGTAACTAACGGAACACTAGCTGTAACTAAACAGTAACTGTAACTAAACACTGTAACTGTAACTAAACACTGTAACTAACTAAACACTATAACTGTAACTAAACACTGTAACTAACTAAACACTGTAACTGTAACTAAACACTGTAACTATAACTAAACACTAACTGTAACTAGACACTGTAACCATAACTAAACACTAACTGTAACTAAATACTGTAACTGTAACTGTAACTAAACACTAACTGTAACTAAACACTGTAACTGTAACGGAACACTAGCTGTAACTAAACACTAACTGTAACTAAACACTGTAACTATAACTAAACACTAACTGTAACTAAATACTGTAACTGTAACGGAACACTAGCTGTAACTAAACACTGTAACTGTAACTAAACACTAACTGTAACTAAACACTGTAACTATAACTAAACACTGTAACTATAACTAAACACTAACTGTAACTAAACACTGTAACTATAACTAAACACTAACTGTAACTAAACACTGTAACTGTAACGGAACACTAACTGTAACTAAATACTGTAACTGTAACTAAACACTAACTGTAACTAAACACTGTAACTGTAACGGAACACTAGCTGTAACTAAACACTGTAACTGTAACTAAACACTGTAACTGTAACGGAACACTAGCTGTAACTAAACACTAACTGTAACTAAACACTGTAACGGAACACTAGCTGTAACTAAACACTGTAACTATAACTAAACACTAACTATAACTAAACACTGTAACTGTAACTAAACATTAACTGTAACTAAACACTGTAACTGTAACAGAACGCTGTAACTGTAACTAAACATTGTAACTGTAACTAAACACTAACTGTAACAGAACACTGTAATTGTAACTAAACATTGTAACTAAATAATTATTGTAACTATTATTTCATTATTATTACGTGATAAAGAATGGTCTTTGCTTGTTCTATAGAGAACGATAAATGGAACTTTTCTACAACCCTATATTTCTGCATCAAAACTAACAAACTAAGGACACTTTCAAATGACTAAATATGGACTGGCTTTAAATAAATTATCATAATAAACAGGCACTAATAGCAATATGTGTGAATACAGTATCCACTCTGATGAAGCAAATAGAAACAGTTTTTGTCTTAAAGAGCCCTTGGAACGCCCAGGACCACGATGAGCTGAACTCATATCTGTTCTGCAGCAGCGTCTGTTCATTTCTTCTACACTGATTTCAGTATTCTTTCAGATAGCAGAAAAAAGGATAAAAAACACATAGTGCAGTTGCTCACTTCTCTACATATTTCCCAGAAATTTCCTTCTTTGGTAAGGCCCTGTTTACACGACAACGGTTCCATGCGAAATGCAAAACCTTTTCCTTTCTGTATTTGAAAAAAAAAAACTGTGCAAGCAAAAACGCAAATAGGACCAAAAATGATGTAGTGCGCATGTCAGGCCTCTAGTGGGCATTGTAACTTTGCAACAACACACTCAGGTGTGCACGACATCCTCATAAGACCGGAAAACTTAATACAACAACAGAAACATGCGTGCCAACCTTTATACTGGCTTGTCAATACCATGGTGGGACAGCTTGTCCCACCAGAGACTTGTCCCCCCAAATCTTGTCCAGAGGCATCTACAGACATGCTCTGATTATTTGGCGCATGTAACCTTTGTGTCTGTGTGTCTTAAGTGTTCTACCAGAAACACGTTTTGCATCAACAGACCACATAAATTAAAAAGATGAACAACAAACAAATGAAAAGAAAAGAACATCATGTAAGTCTGCCCACTCCAGTTCCTACAATCAATCAAAACAGAGCTCAATTTAAGCTAGAGACGATGAACCCCTGGATATTTCTCCACAACCATCGGTATGCTACGACTGTCATATCATCAGACACATATTGTTTTGATAGAAGTAAAAATTCAAACAAAATGTGTAAGAAACAATAGGATGGACTGGGATAACGAAATGATGGCACACACCTCTCCTACCGGAGAATTGTATAAAGGGCAGTGGTATGGAAGCTTAAAGGTCCCATATTATGCAAAATTCACTTTTTAATGGTTTTGGAACAGTCATACTGGTGCCCCCGCATGTGTAGGAGACCCGTAAGTGTGAAACTCTTTCAGGCGCTCTCTCTCCCCCCTGCTCCACCTCTAGGGAAGTAAGCGCTGAAATGAGCTTGTTTGAAAGCGTGTACGTTATGACGTCATAAGGGACAATAACCACTCCCCACAGAGCGATGGACCCGTCTACCGGCTCTCAAAGCCCGCCCTCTAAAAATCACCTAGCGCCCAGTGTTTTTCCCTCTTCGGCAACCCTCGTTAGCGGACATGGCTAAGCGACAGAAGCACTGTTCTGTTTGTGGCTGCATAAATGAACACGAAAACGTTTTTTTACTTCCATCCACTGAACCCACGAGGACTGAGTGGATTAATTTTATTTTTGGAGGAAATGTACCCGGAAAACTTCCAAAGGTTTTGCATGTCTGTGGCCAGCATTTCAAAGAGGACTGTTTCCACAACATGGGGGCATGGAAAGCAGGCTTCGCCAACCGTTTGAAGCTGAAGCCAGGTTCAATACCAACTGTCCGTGACACAGCTGGAGAGGTAAGAGCTGGCAGTTATTTTATCGTTTCGGCCTTATTAGTCTGATAGCTTGAAAATATATTAACCTGTCAATCACCTCATGACGGGCGATGCGATGGGCGGAGCCAACAGCTGAGCTGCTCCACCAGGGTTCCGCCCACCATAAACGGCACATTTCTGAAGCTGCTAAAAAGAGGGAGGTGAAGAGAAGCCGCTGCACTCAAACTGAGGGTCGATTTGTCCATACCATGGCGGAAATATTTCATTTAGATATTAATGAATGGTCTCAGATTGGGAATAAAGTGTATAATATGGGACCTTTAAGGAATTTATCGGGGGGTCCCAAGAAAAAGAGTCCAGGAATCAGGGGGTATAACTTAAAGTGAAATGCAGTGATTTTTAGAGATCCCTTCAGGTATATGAACACTTCAACAAATTATAAACCAGTGTTTAAGTTATCTAGGTTACACTTGCATGGTCTGAGTGCAGTGCAAGATAACGAAAAGACATCATCGCCGCCTAAATATTCCAGTTCTGGTTCACACTGACAGGACCTGCATAGCGTTGCAAGAGAAGTTCACTCTGGAGCCTGCTGCCAAATCTTTGCGGTTTATCCACCCAAACCTATGTTACTGTGTAAATAAGAGACATGAACTCAACTAAACTTTTACGTTTACTGTCTCAAACAAGGCCTTAACAGCCCATCCACACCAGCCTTCTTGATTTGAATCTTAGTCCATTTGCTCAGACAGTCCACTATGTTTGGGGTTTTTTGAATGGGTGAGTATTGTGGGTTCAATGCACACCCATTGCATTAAACTCACAATCAGGACTCTGGATCAGGACTTTGAATCAGGACTCTGGATCATTGCACAGAATTGCAGGTAAACACAACCAAAACCTAAGTGTGTGGGGCGTTTTGGCAGCTGTGGACGAGAAAAATGTTTCGCAGTCAGACCTGGAAGAACTCAGTAAAAAGTTCTGATAGAAGTATGATCAACCCAAGACCCCTAGGATTGGAGGCAGCTCCATGTCTAGCTGTTATCTGGTAGAGCCTGAAGCTGGTCTGCATTAACTAATAGATGAACCAGTTTTCTTCTTCGTTAGTTGTTCATTAGTTCCTTCAGTAATTCTTGGTGCAGTGCCGCCTCTGGCGGAGTGTGGAATACGTTATTTAAAAGGTCCAATTTGTTTGAGTAGAATTCAGCGTGAATGCAGTCTCGGATGTTGCACCCCCTCAACTAAACCGAGTCCCCAATCAGACCGAATCTAGCCAAATAACCTTGTGTGAATGCACACTTAGTTTTCTATTATGTGTTGACTGTGGGTCAGGATCAGGAATCTGAATGAGGACTTTGGACCAAGGGCCTCATATTGCGCAGAAACAAAAACCGGCGTACGCCAATTGTAGTCAACTTTTGAGATTTTTGAAAACCAAACTTGACGAGAAAATGTTCCCACCTCCACGCAACTCTGACCCAGGTGTACGCACAAAACTTAGAAAAACTGGAAACGGCGTCACCAACGGTCCAGAATACAAGTCAGTCAGTGTGGAAAGTAGCTTTGGTCCTTCATTCCAGCAGAGCGGGACCAGACTGGAGGCTGGAGGTCTAGAAGTGATGCTACGCTAATGAAACACACAAGAGGAGGATTTCCTTTTTTTTATTTATTCTTACACACTGCTTTTTATTGTTCTAATTTCTGTCAAGATAGTTTTTATTTCCTGCAGCTCCTTGTCCACCTGGTTAATAGCGGTGATTGTGTCCCTCTGCTCCGCCCACCCAGCTGGAACACCCAGCAACTAGCAAGGAATATTATTTTACACTATATAAACTGTTTACAAACTTCAGATGTATCTGTACATATTTATTTTATAAATTAAAACAAATGACTAAATTACCGGCATCAGTACTGTCATTTAATAGACACTTCTCTCTAAAGCGATTCCCCCCTGTGGGATTTGAACTTCTCCTGCAGACGGATGCTCTACCGACTGAGATATCTAGTCATATGTTCCGATATCTCTGGCGTGTCTTCTCTTCTGATACTGGATGACGGCGTCTAGCACCTGCTGCCACTATTCTGTCTTTCTGACACCAGTAATGCCCACGCCGTCCCCTCCAATTAAACATTTTTACTTTTGTCAGTGTGGTCCATCAGGATCTCTGTCTCACACACCAAAAAATTCCACTTCTTCCCTCTTTTTCCCTCCCAAGCCATCATGTAAATGATGTGATGAATATGTATTACAGGCGTCCACCTGACCATTTATAGCCACCATGTGGGCGTGGGAAGGCGTCACGTGCGCCAGCTTTAGAGTTGATTCTGATTTATGAACAGAAACAGGTGTAGGACGTGTGTGTGCACGCTTTGATAAATCTGGAAGTAGAAGTGCGCTGCATTAACTTTTTGCGCTGCAGACGCTACCTGTAGTTTACTTTGCTACGTACAGTTTGATAAATGAGGCCCCTGGACTCTGAATCAGGGCTTTGGATCAGGACTCTGGATCAGGATTTTATTTACGATTTGTTTATTAATTTTTTCAGAGACTGAACAGATTAAACCGAATATCAACACAAACAGTATAGTAACATCTGGATGGGACAAAGTGGTGAAGCAAATGTCCAAGATGAAACAAAAACAATATAAACCTGGGACAGAGCAAGTGCTAGACATCTCTGGAATAATATTAATGATATGATTAAAATTAATTAAAAAAGAATAATAAATAATCAAAATAAATAATCAAAATGAAGAACCAAAGTAAAATGTTGATTCTGCTGCTCATCATGTCACATATAATGCAGGAAAGGTACCCGACCTGCAACTAAGGAGTCTCTCAGAAGTCTAGTTCTTGTAAATATTTAAACAAAGGGTCCCACACCTTACTAAATTTTCTCAAGCAGCCATTCTTTATGCACCTGATTTTTTCCAGATTGACATAAGTCAGGATTTCTCTCACCCATGCTGTATGTGATGGGTCTGCTTAAGTGGGATGGGGGGAGTGGTAGACGGTACCCTGGTTCCTGGGGTGCGTGGCTGGAACATTGGTTGGGGGCTGGCCCACACCAGGTGATGGTCTGGGCAGGCCTGGTCCTCCTGGGCATGGTGCGGGCCCTCTGTCTTTGGGTGGTCTGCCCTGGGCTCTTGGGGTCCTGGGCCACTCCCTCTGGCCACCCTGAATGGCCGGTGCCAGGTGGGGACGATGCCAATCTTGGCCCGCCGGAGCATGTGCCCTGTGACCACAGGGGGCTGGAGCTTTCCCCTGCCGCCCTCAGGGTGGGTCCGGGGTTGTCTTCATGGTGGGGTGGCTTAGGTTCATGCTCCAGGATTGCTGCTGATGGCCCGGGTCTCTGGGCTGTCCTGGTCTACTTCCTTGGAGGTGTGGTCACATTTGCTGATCACTCCTCATTCCTCATCCTCTGCATGCTGACAGTCACTGACTTGTCCAGTGGGTTTATACACTAAGAGATACTTTGGTTTAGGTTTTTATGTGTGTCTTTGGTACTTTGGTTGTTGTCGTGATGCATCTTGTTGTTGCTGTCTTGGTTATTTTATTTACTTTGTTTTAGGATTGTCAGCTTAGTTTACCTGTAAAAGCTGTAGGAAATTCTCTGTCATGTTTCTATACAAGTGTGGCAGCTGGTTGTCTGGTGTTAGGCTGGATTGAAGGTCTTTGCTTATATCTACTGTATATTTGTCTCCTCTTCCTTTTTTCTACTTTCCTTTTCACTTCTCTTCTTTTTTATTTCTGTCCCCACCGGTGAGGTCCAGCAAAATTACATAAATTCCATAAATCCAAATAAATAAGATAAAACAATATATTTTAATAAATATAGAAGTAAAAAATCAGATTATCAAGAGGCGCCTTATACCCATGAAGCTCCCCTTGGCAAAGCAAAACTGTTTGGCACAACACAGCAGCCAGATCATCATTCTGCCGCCACCATGCAGGACAGGACAAGTTAAAAAGGAAAAAAAAGCAAAATCGCAACCCTTGTGGACTTGTGTGGAATGAAGAATAATAGGCAATAAGAAACAATGAGGATAACAGTGACATTGGCAGGAACACTGACCTTACAATAGATCTGGAAACTGTAGTGACTGACAATACAACTAATAGGTAGTTAGAAAACATGGAGGAAAAATAAAAAAATAAATAAATAAAATAAAAGCATAGAGCCCATCCCCCTTATCCACCCAAGCACAGGCATCTCCCCAACTGAGATGCGTGTGAAGAATCCCTTGAACACAAGCAATCCAAACCGCTTCATGGTAGCTCTAACAAGAAGGCAAAGGCACCTGGGAAATGCAGTCCACATTACTGTGAACAGTTTGGCTGAACATACTCCTGTGTGCTCGTCTGTGAGAGGGATAGTCTACTTACACTTCTTGTCCGTTGGCTTAGCAGGATCGTCAAACCTGTGAAACATCCCGTCATGGTGATTCTGAGCGTTGCTGGGTAGAGGCAGGAGCAGAGGTTGATTGTAACAAACATGGCTCGCTTCTTGGCCACGGAGGATGTATAATCAGGGAATAGGCCAATAGAGAAGGAGGGACGATTCTCCTGCCAGCTGTGAGATTCGGGTCCGGATGTGGAAGAAGTGTACCTTTACGATGTACCAGAGGGTCCCCCAAAACCCTCTGGTACACCCAACACGAGTATGGTGTTCCAGGTCCTCACATCTATCATTCAGGCGCTTCACTTGTGTAGACTCGTTTACATGGGAACTGTGATTCGTGGCTGTACAAGTTCCTGTACAGTCATCTCATGAGGTTCCACGGGTCGCTGAAGTCGTTCAATGGAGTTTTTCAGTTCTTGTCTCATGGAGGTTATTTTGGAACAACAGACAATCTTCCCAAATATATCACTTCTCAATGAGTCAGTCATACATAGACTGCAGCATTGTAGCATCAATAACGCCAGTAGCATTAGCCTCCTGAGTTGTTAGCATGGCTGGCTCGGGGGAGGTGGAGCTTTGCAGCCTACGCTCACAAACTTGCTTGGGACAAGTGCTTGACACCGTACTCGGTTAGAAAACATAAATAAAGTTTTAAAAGTTCATTAAGAATGATCTTGGACTAGTAAAGTGCAGTCTGTACGATGTAAAATCTATTTTACAGTCAAATTTTTTCGGAGTAGTCCGGGGACACATCTACTCTTCTCGGTGCTCCATAGCACCCCCCTGGATCAGGAATTTGGATCAGGAATTTGGATCATGCTTTAGAAAATGAGCTGCACATTTTTGTAATTTTCTTATTCAGATGATTGAACACACAAGTGATTCCACACACACTCACACCTGGAGAGGAATCTGTTCATGTGCACAAGGAGAAAACCGGAAATGTGATGATGGAGATTTCCTCCAGATTTCCAGAGCTGCATCTGTGTGGTTGAACATGTGAAGCTGATTTCCATCCCTTGTGGCTGCAGATGCTCTGATAAAAAATTATTTGCATATAAAAGCTGTTTCCATCACAAACAACCATGATGGTGAAAGGAGGTGCAGGAGGACCACCACCTTCATCTGCATGATTAAGAGGATATTAATGGATCGTGGGATGGTAGCTTTGGAAACCTGAAGCAGCACATGAAGCCAGAAAATACTTTAAACATCACTGCTGAGCTCTTCCATAGAGGAACGCTGGACTGGCTGTTTACAGATGGATGAGAGAATACCTGGGGTTAAAGATTAAAAAACATCAACATTTCTGCTGGAAAACTTTTCTGTCAAACTCTGTTTCCTGCATCATTTCAGTGTGTTCACACGGTCTGGAGAATGTGTGAAACATGCACATGCTTCCAGTTTGTGAGATAAAAAGCATGCACACGTGGATTTTCCATTTTCTGTCTCTCCATCGAGTGTTTTGGATATGTGAATAAATATGTATAAAATGGTGAGAAATGAAACTATGAGAACCAGATTAGACACACAGCTGGTCCTCTCCATCCTCCTCCATCACCTCCGCTCTCTTCCATCCAATCTGCTGATGACGGTTCAGTCTGAAGATCTGATCCTGCACTCTGAGGTGACCCCACTGCCTGAGCCAGGAAATATTTTCCTCAGGAATGTGGGAGCGAGGATTTCCTTCCAGAGCGTGAGCGCTCGCCTTAACTACATTCTCTGGAAGCCACAGATTCTGAGGGATGGCCTCTGGCTGCTGTCCCTGTGGTGTGATCTGAGGACATCAGGGCCACGTGTCAAACTCTCCCATCTTCCTATGAAGAGTCACAGAGCTTCAGCTGTTTCATTTTCAGTTTCAGTTTTGATCCAGTCTGTTGGTTGTCCTTAAATCGGCTATTATTTATTATGAATTGGCTTGAACCGATTTGTCTGTAAAGTGCCCTGAAACAACGTTGTTGTGAAGTAGCACAAATAAAGCAGGGCTCCAGACTGCGACCAGATGGTCACATTGTGCGACTAAAATATGAGACAGTGCGAGTGAATTTTTCATCTACTCATGCAATGGCGACCAATACATTTTCTGGTCTTTTTCCTGTAGTAGTTATAATTTATTTAGTCGCTAACAAGCTTCTGCTCCCCTCTTCAGCCCAGTAGTTCACAGTAATAACAAATTAGCTGCTGGTTTGTCGACTCAAACTAACTTCAATACGAGAAAAGGAGACGAACACCAACGAAGAAGACGACAGCCAATGTGTGTGTGAGCGGGGACGAACAAGCATTGTGATTGGCTTATGTGTGAAAAGAGGCGGGTCTTAGGGGAATTTATTACCAACTTTGTCGCTTTATTTAGCAAGTTTTCAGACACCTCTAGTGACTTTTTAAAAAAAACAAAAGTGACTAATGACAAATCCAGCGACTTTTTTCTGGTATTGTTGGAGACTTCTGGAGACTGAGGTGAATGAAGGTAGTTTATCTTCCCAACGAGGAGCGGTGCTGTGCAGACCCTCTCATACGAGGCTTGGTCTTCTCGCAGCAGCAGCAGCTGCATTCAGACGACGTTCACCTCTGTTTCATGACCGGGCTGGAAATGAAACGTAAAAGTTGCTGCTGGAGGATCCTGCACTGGCTTACCGTCACAATAATGTCTGTTAATGAAGAGTGTGGACCAAAATATTTAAACAGTCAAAAGTGTTGTGACATGTTCCAGACTCCTAATTAAAAAACAAAATACACTTTAAATATTACAAACATTTTTAGGTTGTCTTTTTTATCAATTCTTGCCTTTCTCACTACACCCCTCTCTATGGCAGCATCCATTATAGCTTTATGTACCAAGCTGATTATGCTAATTAGCGACTTCTAGGACAGCCAATAGCTGCTGTTCTTACTGAGGAGTGGGAACAGTGGCTGGAGAGAAGCATCAGTCCCTAAAGCTGTTTATTACCAGGAACTACATGGACCAGTCAGACCATGTCCTGGGGACAAAGTTGCCGTTCTGCTTCGACTACAAAGTGAAAATCAAATCAAATCTGATTTGATTTGATTTGACAAGTTCTATGGCTGTGTCCGAATGTCCACCCTACTTCCTAACCGCTCCTTCACTACGTAGTGACTCATTCTCTTGGCAATTCGGACACGAAGTTGCCTGTTTTTTCGTCGCCGCAAACCACGTGACTGCCGCCATCACCACGGCAACCACAACCCACGTCAAGATGTCATTCCAAATCCACTCCAAAGTTGTGTGTAAACATTTAAATTTTTAATCCTTATGTTGTATTTTATTCTTTGTTTGTTTGCTTATAGGTAATTTCGCGCAGCTCAATTTTTTCGCCTCCTTGCGCCACGTTGGGCTTCTGCCCGCAATGCATTGTGGTCTATATTGACCCGTCTAGTGACCATCGATGCTCACTACTTTTCAAGATGCATTGTGGGTAATTTTGAAATAACCACTCCCCCTGGGTAATACTACCATTGCCCTACGAGGGTATTTCTCTCTCTTTAATCAAGGGTATTATTGATGGATTTGAGAGCAAGATTTTCTTGTTGTCATGCTCATATATAATTTTTCTCTCTCTCAAAACTCTGCTTTCACACTCAAAAAGTCCCTTCTTGCTCTCAGATATATTGTCTGCCTTTCAAAACTCGGCCTGTCTCCTCAAATTTAGTGTCGCAGGTTGCTCAGCTTGGTCTCTTTCCCTCACACTCAGACTCATTCTCTGCTCTCTGAACTTCTGCTCTTGGATATTTTTCCTCTCTTTTGGGTTGCTGAATGAGCTGTCTATCAAAGTCCTCCAGCCAATAGAATATGAGATAAATGCTGACCAAACAAATCTTCTCCGCCTTCTTCAGGGTGAGATGTTTAACTATGCTTTCCTTTTGATATATGCACATAGGGCTGGACAATAATTCAATATCAGTATATATCGCAATATACTTTTATTCAGTAACGGTGATACGAGTTTTGAACACATTTCCGATATTTGGATATATATACAGTATATGATTACAGCGTTTCACTGACAGGCGTTCAGTTAAAGCACGGAGTGGAGTGGTTGTGGACAGGAACCACTCATGACCATGTAAATGCTCAGAAACAGCCCGTTCTCACTAGAGCCACTTCTGGAAAGGCTGAAATTACGGATCAAGGCTGAATTTGTGGTAAATACACTTTGACAACAATGTTGTTGGACCCCTGACACCCATATGAAATTGTTGAAAAAATGTATAATATGGGACCTTTAACTATATTTTATTTTATTCCAGTTATTTTTTGCCATTTCTTTTACTGTATTTATTCTGTTTTAATATGATTGTAAGTGAATTCCGGCGTTAAAGGGTTAAAGTCATCACACATCCAGCATGATGGAGGTTTAGAGGATTAAACAAGCTGTAACGTGAAAAGTAAAGAAAATATCCTGAAGCAGAGGCTGAGCAGCAGTTTTCTTTGAAAGGATAATTATAGAAATATTCATGTTTAATATAAACACAGTGACTCAGCAGAAAACTGGGTTGTTGTTTTTCTGCCTCAACCCATGTTGTTCTGCTCTCTGGTTCAGCTTCGCTCACATGTTGTAAAGATGCTCGTACCGTCACTCAGCCTCCATCCTTCCTCTGTTGCCAAGCAACCAAAGTTTCCTCTTTTCTTGCTTTTTCTTTTTCTTTCATTTTGTTGATAAGTGAAAAAAGTCACTTAAGAAGCTTCATTATTAAATTATATTTTGATAAGTTAATAAGTAATAATATGTAAGAAATGTATTGGTAATTATTTGTCTGGAGATGATCAGGTCTTTAGATTCTGCAACATGTGATCGGGTCGGACTGGAGGAAGGTGGGTAACTGGTTAAGTCAGTGATGAGTGAGCAGGAGGAAGCTGTTGCTGATCTCTAACAGTGAAAACAGTGAAAACATGTGTGAAGACCTCCATCAGGTTTAACTTAGAAACAGAAACATTGAGTCAGAGCAGCTCAGGATCAGAGCTGATGGAGACCTTTGTTTCTGCTGCAGCTTCGTGAAGGATTCCAGCAGGAACCAGCTTGTATGGTCGGAAAAATGTTAATATGATCACGTGTGTGTGTGTGTGTTGGTGCAGGTGTGGACAGGCCTGTGAATGGAGGATAAGTAATGACAGCACTGGAAGCTGTTGGCTGTGTTTGCAGCTGCAGCTGCTTAATAATCAGTTTCTGAGGAAACATCTGGAAGCTGGTCTGCAGATGGAGGACAGCAGGTCTGGGCTGGACATGTTTACAGGCTGGACCTGCAGCTTTCCACCCTGAAACCTGTGAGACGTTCAGGTCCTTCAGATACGTTTCTGTCAGAAATGATCCTGTTCTCTGAGCAAATGCGGAAAAATATAAATTAAAATCATCTCGTTTCAGCAGGAGGAAGATTTGAGTGGGCTTCCAGAATAGAATAGAATAGAATAGAGACTTTACTGTCATTGTAAAAATACAATTTAATTTCATTGGTGACAAACATCATAGCAGCAACATTAAAAATTAAAGTATCAACACAGTGTTGAAAGGTACATTACAGAGCAACATTATACTTACAGAATATAAAAGGCAGGAACATAAGCATTTTAAGCATATAATACAGACTAACATATATATATATATATATATATATATATATATATATATATTTCTTCCTAGGACTGCGCTCTTCTGGATGGAGATGTCTGTTGGTTCTCCAGGTATCTGTTGGAGTGTGGGGGGCCCCGGTGCTCCGATGACCACTGGTCCTAGTGTTGCCTTCACCTTCACCATCGATCACTACGGCTTTGCTTTGCTGCTTATCCATGATCACTGTGTCCGCTTGGTTGGCCACCACCATGTTGTTGGTCTGTATCTGGAAGTCCCACAGGATCTTAGCCCACTCCTTCTCCACCACATTGGGAGGTGCTGCCTATCGTGACCCATCTGGGTTAGATAAGCAGGGCTGCAGTGGAGGACTGCAGGTTGCTGCAGATATGAAAGCCTCCACATCTTTAGAACATCATGAGCTGAAGCTCAGTGATTTTAGATGGAAAAGTTAGTGTTCCTTCTTTTCCCGCCTGGTGTAAGAGAGAATGGATGAAGATCAGAGGAGAGGTTTAATGAGGAGTGAGTGCTGACATTTACTGCCTCCAACCACAGAGCCTCCCCAGGGTTCTGGACTCAGATGGATCCTGACGTCTTGGTATTTATGTGACATTTACTGGCAGAATTATCACACAGAGGTTCTGTTTTATGTTTCTCTCCAACATGTTGTTTTTATTGGATTCCTTCCTGTTTAAAGAGTTTTCCTTCAGATTTCAGGCTGTTGTTCATCCTTCTGCTGCATCACCTGCAGAGGCTCCATCTGAGGTGTGTAACTAGGATCCATCCATTCATCCATTGGTCTGTTGTTCTGGTATCTTTCCTGTTGATTATGAGGCCGATGTTTTTCCCTTCTCTGACCATATGTTGTTTGCATACAATGCAAGTCTGTCTCTAAAATCGAACTACCATGTACAATGTCTTATTGTAATATTAAGGACATTAACATGGATACTCTCTCTGCTGATTCTGTGTCTATACTGTGATAATTTCTAACCCCTGATGAAATGGTCTCCTACTACAACAACAGTCTACATTCTTTTAAATAACTTAGCTCCTCTCAAGACTAGATCTTTTACTTTCTCCCACTCTTTACAGCAGTTCACTCCCACTCTCAGACTTCGTTAAGCTAAAGGGCGGCAGTTTGAACATTTATACAGAAACACTGGCCTAACTGTATGCAAGGAAATGTACTTCAGTCATATCGCTTATCATAGGGACCGAATCATGCAAGCCAAGTCCGTATATTCCGGTCTAATCTGTATAAAGGAAGGTGATTCTAAAGCTCTGTTCTCTGTGTGGAAACACACAGCCTCCTGATTCTCTTCTTTTACATATGTATTCCACTTCTGTCTGTGGCTGAACTATAAACTTCCATCTTCCTTTCCTATTCAGCCGCTTGCAGCCCCCCAGCTGTGGAATTCACTTCCCCATCTTCCTAACATAGGTTCACATCCACACTTTACATCACAGCTAAAAACCACCTGTTCGGGCTCGCCTTCTCTCTGTGGAGTCTCTAAATCACTTGTTTTGATGTTTATTCAATTTTTAATTGATTTTTGTTTATTTACATGTTTTTTTTTTTTATTATTTTTTACCTTACCTGTACATGACCTTGACTGTCAACAAAGGCGCCTATAAATAAAATTTATCCATCCATCCGTCCGTCCATCCGTCCGTCCATCCATCCATCCATCCATCCATCCATCCATACACATACATACACACATACATACATAGATAAATACATACATTTATGTGGAATTCTTCACAAGAATCCTGATTATCATCAGCTCGTAGACGACGTTATAGAGGCTGGATTCTTTTATTTCAGATACTGAGAAGAAAGATAGATAAATACTTTATTGATCATGAAAGAAATTGTGTGGCAGTTTGTTGCTCACATTTACACAATTTTAAGACAAATCCCTAGAATCAATAGAGTCATCAATAAACCATATAAACGCATACGTATAGCAAGAAATAAAAGTTAAATGCATCACTAAAATCAACTGCAAAATAGTTACAGGGCACTACAGACAATGTTAGGACGTTTCCAGCTCTCCTCTCCTGCTCTTCCCTGAAGTGGCTGCATCTTACAGCCTGATGGACGAGGGATTAAAGAGTTTTTCAGTCTCTCAGTGGATCCCACAGAGAGAGGAGTCGGGAGCTTATGGAGCTCCTCTGGTGGGAGAAGACTGGGTTCAGGATGTGGCTCTGATTACGCTGGTACACATATAAAGATTATTGGGCTGTTTTTGTCCGTATTTTGCCTCTTTCCGACCACGGGCTGCACATGCCCAATTATCCGGACTGTGTGGATGGTGACGTGGTACTGAATGTAGCCAATCAGAGAGCAAGCTGGCTGGAGAACAAGGAAGTAAATAAAGTCTGTGTTCACGCCGCCTCCAGTCTGTTATTTTTTTTGTTTCTGTATTTGTCTGTTAAGAATAGTCCCAAGACCACCATCATTCCCTCGTCCTGTATATCCTCTTCCATGCTGTGTGTTGCGTTTTCCGATTGTTACTATGTCTCTTCTTCTTCGTTTTTTACTGGGTGTTGCTATGGTTCTTCTACGTTTTTGTAAGATCGCGTTTGGTCACGCGAGATGTCTGACTCGGAGGGCTGGATTGTAGATCAGTTGCAGGACAGCATCGTTATGTGTGTGTTGTTCTGTGATTAGATTATCGTAGTACACCAATAGGCCGGTCGAGATAAGCAATAAGTCACTTTACCACTTACTTTACCATAGACTGTGTATGACAACAGGTTTCACTATGGAGCATCCCGACTGAACGCTCTCGTTTCTTGCGGAGTGATCGCTCTCTCGTGTCATACTTGACAGCAGCATGTTGCAGCACGAGACCGTGGTGAAGAACTTAACCTGTGCGAGCCGGTACGCTGCTTTTGTTTACAGGGCTGCCAACTCTCACGCATCACTGCTCATAGATCAGTGAGTGAACTGCAGTCATGAGGGGAGATATTTCAGCTTCATAAACAGCAATATTTTTTTTAAATATAATTTTTGAAGAGCATTTTTGTTTACAGAACAGAGACTTTATTATCCATCATACTTATTGTTTTTGGTTGTGTTTGGTTTTCATTCATTGTTAATGAGACTGAGAGTCCTTTCTAATTATTGTTTTTGTTTTGTTTTTTAAAATTTCTTCCAGTTCCAGAGTAAAATGTTCTTTAGAAATGAAAGTTTATTGATCTTTGAAAGGGTGTACTTGCATTATTATGGCATTGTCATTATATTAGTTGAAAATGGCCTTAAAATGACAATATTATCGCTTATTGCGATAATTTCTGAAAAAATTTATCACACAGCAAAATTTGTTATTGCGACAGGCCTACACACCACACACAGTATGATCAAAACTGTTGATGCCTTATTTTCTAGCGTCATGTGTGAGGTCTCGACAAGATAAAAAAATCTCATAAGATTAAAAAAATCCTTATGTGTGTACCAGGCTTTAGACAGAATCTCCCTGATCTTAGAGAGCGCCCTCTGCTCCACCACCTTCTCCACAGAGTCCAGACACAGTCCAACCACAGAGTCCTCTTTTTGTATGAGCCAGTTCAGCCTCTGAAGGTTCTGTTTCTTAGAGCTGCCCCCCCCCCCCCAACACTCAACAGCATAGTAAAGGACACGATGGACTGATAGAAGACGTACAGTCAGAGCAGACTCTGAATGAAGCCAGCCATCTAAGAAAGAACATTCTGCTTTGCCCCTTCCTGTACACAGCGTCCATATTTGCTGATCATATCCAGCTTCGATTTATTCCTAGAGGGTTTATAATACACTCCTCTGCTTCAAGGCAGAGTTTACATGCCCCCTTAAAGCTGGCACATATTAACCACATTTATCCTGTCTACATGGAAATCTTGTGAGCTTCATTTTGGAGTTGACTTCTTGTCCCAGAGTTCTGACATATTGCTTAGCATCTTTAAAATAATTTTAAGTTCCTTATCTGAAAGAACTAGAGAATTATCCACCTGATGACCTTCTTGTTTTCTGGCACAATACAACGTCTTTTATCCACATGGATGGACCAGGTCTCTGAACCTGGCACCCGGTGTGTCTTCTGCTGCTGTAGCCCATCTGCTTCAAGGTTGGACGTGTTGTGTGTTCAGAGATGCTGTGTCCTGCAGACCTTGGTTGGAACCAGTGCTTGTTTGACTTCCTGTTGTCTTTCTATCATCTCCAACCAGTCTGTCCATTCTCCTCTGACCTCTGACATCAACAAGACATCCTGGTCCAGACAACTGCTGCTCGCTGGATATTTTCTCTTCTTCAGACCATTCTCTGGAAACCCTAGAGATGGTTGTGTGGGAAAATCCCTGTAAATACTCATACCAACAAACATGCTTTCTTCCTCATTCTGATGCTCAGTCTGAACTTATGCAAGTCATCTTCATCATGTCCATGTAAGAAGTTTGTGTGCTACAGTGTATGTAAATTAATAATTGGGCTAAGATCTTGTTCAGCTCTGAGGAAAAGGAAACAGTGCTTAATAGCCAAATGGACAGTGATATGCAGGGACCATAGACACCTTTACAGAGTCAGACATATCTAATGCGGAGGAGTTCATCCGGGCCCTGAAGCCAGTCAAGGTGGCTACAAGTGTTATGTCTGATGAGAACAACCTGACTGTCTCTGTCATAGCCCCACTTCATGCGCAACTCCTGCAAGCCACGCAGGAAACCCTCGGACATCCTCCGTTTGTTAGAGACCTGAAAGAAGCAGTTCACCAGGACTTAAGTAAGAGGTACACGTCAGAGGTGGAAAAGGCCACACTTAATCTAGCATCAGCACTAGATCCAAGGTTTAAAGTGCTGCCATTCCTGACAGAAGAGGAGAAACAAGAAACATTTGCAAGAATGATCGCTGAAGCTGCAACCACCGTGGAACATTGTCAGGTAAACAAATAAATTAATAATATAATAATCATTAGAGACATGTTCTGTGAGTATTTAATTCACAATGTAATACCAAAGGGTTTCTGTGTGTGTTTAAATTGAACATTCTGGAGGTATATGCATTTTAAAATGTTTACATTATGATTATGAATAATAATGTATGTAGAACACTTTGCTCATGATGTATTGCAATTTAATGATCGAATAAGTAGAGTGCCATCAAAGAAGTGACATTTAAGTTATTTATATATTGTATTAATTATTTGTTATACTATTTTATTTGTTGTAGGAAGTAGTGAGGCAGAACCAGGAGGAACTTGGTGATTGTGCAGCTACTACAGAAGAGGGTCAGAGTAAAGGAGAAGATGGAGATTTCCAGGGCCCCCCATCTGCAAAAAGAAGAGTGTCCTGTGCACTAGATGAATTACTTGGGAACACTTTTGGGGAAACCAGCAGGCAGGTATCAGCACTTCCAGAGAAGTCAGCCATTGACAGTGCTGCAGAGGAGGTGAAGGAGTACAACAGAGCTGCTCCTTTGCCACTGTCTGAAAGTCCGTTAGAGAGGTGGAAAGAACATCATTGTGAGCACCTTTTCCTGGCTAAACTAGCCAAGCGGTACTTATGTGTACCGGGGACAAGTGTCTCTGCTGAACGTGTCTTCTCTACAGCTGGGGATATTGTCACCGCTCAGAGGAGCAGCCTCACCACAGAGCATGTTGACCAGCTCTTGTTTTTGCACAAGAATCTTGATATTCCGAAGCACTAACTTGATGAAGCAGCAGAGTGTTTGAAAAGTGCATGTTGTTGTTCATGGTATTGTAGATTTTATGTACTACTTTTGAAGTCCAGGGTTTTGAAAGGACACTTCAAATTCAACTTCATATGAAGTTAAAGGCACACATTTGAGTTTTCAGGGGCTCTAACCATTTTGGCCTGACATTTGTTTTCTCATAGCACTGACTGAGCAGGAACAGCTAAATAAGTGCTTGAGTACATTTTTTGCCTCTTTTATATGCAGTCAAGGCTTTGAAAAGAGTGTTTTAGTTATTTTATTACTTCCTTATTAACCTTACGTTAATTTAAAGGCTGCAATTTGTATTGTGTGCAGGTAAATGTAGCAGTTTATTTCAGAAAGTTAGGTTTTTTTTATTCAGTTTGTTAAAAAAAAGTTTAAGATGTGGAAAGTAAGAATAACGTTCTTATCTTTTTTCTATACCTCTTACATGCAGTCCAGGCTTTTGAAAAAAGTATCAGTTGAAACAGCTTGTGCAAATATATTGCTGCTGAATAAATCTTAAAAACAGACTAACACGTGATGTGCATTTTTTTAATGGGAAAAATGGCTCGTGATAGTCTGTAGACATAGTTTCAACTATAGTTGTCAAAAAAGCAAACAAAAAAATTGGCTGTATCAAAGAATCGCAATTTAAATCGAATCGGCAAACAGAAAATCGTAAAAGAATTGAATCGGGAGAAAAGCATATCGTCCCAGCCCTACTAAACACATAAACAGGTTTAGCAGCAGTTTTCTCTTTAAATAGCAACAGTTAAAATGTTTCTTCATATATATTTATAATATCAAATATTTAACTTGGTAAGGACTCGAGCGGCAGAGTTCTGGATCAGCTGCAGGTGTCTGACTGATTTTTTAGGTAGAACCTGTAAAAACACTGTTAAAATAATCAAGCCGACTAAAGATGGAAGCTGGACTAGTTTTTACAGGTCCTGCTGAGACATCAGATCTCTTACCTTTGATATATTCTTAAGGTGATAGTAGGCTGACTTTGTAATTCCCTTAATGTGTTTCTCAAAGTTACGGTCTGATTCCATCAATACACCCAGATTTCTGGCTGGTTGGTGGTTTTTAGGTGTATAGACTGAAGCTCTGTGGTGACATTTAATTGTTTCTCTTTGGCTCCAAATACAATCACCTCAGTTTTGTTTTTGTTTAACTGAAGAAAGTTCAGACACATCCAGTCATTAATCTCCTCAATGCATTTACCAAGAGCCTGTACGGGGCCTCGATCTCCTGGTGACATCTGTTTGTCATCTGCGTAGCTATGGAAACTAATTTTGTAGCAGCTAGATTCAGGCTTAGCTCCCTTCACTTTACCCAGACGTAGTGAAGCAGACATGGGACTTTGTTGGAACTAGTAGAGCTGTGTGGTGCTTCTTGCTAAAGCTGGTAGCAATACAGTCACTGTTAAACAGGGGCTGTGTCTGAATGTCCATACTATTCCCTACATAGTGCCCTATATAGGGGTCACACCATTTTGTAGGGTTGTCCGAATGTGGTATCGTGTGGACATGGTGGTATCATGTGGACATGGTGGTATTGTGTAGACATGGTGGTATCATGTGGACATGGTGGTATCGTGTGGACATGGTGGTATCATGTGGACATGGTAGTATCGTGTGGAGATGGTGGTATCATGGTGATATTGTTTGGACATGGTTGTATCATGGTGGTATCGTGTGGACATGGTGGTATTGTGTAGACATGGTGGTATCTTGTGGACATTGTGGTATTGTGTGGACATTGTGGTATCGTGTGGACATGGCGGTATCTTGTTGACATAGTGGTATCATGTGGACATAGTGGTATTGTTTGGACATTGTGGTATCGTGTGGACATGGTGGTATCATGGTGGTATCGTGTAGACATGGTGGTAGTCCCTGTGGACATGGTGTTATCGTGTGGACATGATGGTAGGTATCTTGTGGACATTGTGGTATCGTGTGGACTTGGTGGTATCATGGTGGTATCGTGTGGACATGGTGGTAGTCCCTGTGGACATGGTGTTATCGTGTGGACATGATGGTAGGTATCTTGTGGACATTGTGGTATCGTGTGGACTTGGTGGTATCATGGTGTTATCGTGTAGACATGATGGTAGGTATCTTGTGGACATTGTGGTATCGTGTAGACATGGTGGTAGTCCCTGTGGACATGGTGTTATCGTGTGGACATGATGGTAGGTATCTTGTGGACATTGTGGTATCGTGTGGACTTGGTGGTATCATGGTGGTATCGTGTGGACATGGTGGTATCATGGTGGTATCGTGTGGACATGGTGGTAGTCCCTGTGGACATGGTGTTATCGTGTGGACATGATGGTAGGTATCTTGTGGACATTGTGGTATCGTGTGGACTTGGTGGTATCATGGTGTTATCGTGTGGACATGATGGTAGGTATCTTGTGGACATTGTGGTATCGTGTAGACATGGTGGTAGTCCCTGTGGACATGGTGTTATCGTGTGGACATGATGGTAGGTATCTTGTGGACATTGTGGTATCGTGTGGACTTGGTGGTATCATGGTGGTATCGTGTGGACATGGTGGTAGTCTGTCTAGACATGGTGGTATCATCTGGGAGTCCCTAATGGATTAACTCCATCTCAGGAGGAAAACCTGTTGCTGTTGAAGGAAATGATTTAATGGTTTTGTTTTTGCTCTTGAACCTGATAATCTGAGAAGACATTCATCAGCTGTGGTGTGAAAGGAGAGTTTCTCATGTGGTGACAGACACGCTGAGCTCCTTTGACTGAGGAATGCACCAACAGATGAGATGTAATTGTGGTTTCTGGAAACATTAAATTGCTTCATATTTTTCTGGCGCCTGTGCTGCACACACACACACACAGATATGTCTGAATGATTACATTCCAGTGTCGGAGAGGAATTAAGGAAAACTGTGTAAGCAGCACATTTCTGGTGGTGTGATAAAGTAAATCCATATGACAGAGATGAATTTATAACTCAGACAGTGACAGAGTTCACCTACAGGACGGATCAACCACTCGGATGAAAACAGCTCTTCTATATGTCAGAAAGGAAAGGAAATGTTCATTTCTTTTTAACATGTCATCACAGTCGGATGGGGTTGCAAGAGATATGGACATATTCCATCTGCCACATTAGATTAAAATTTTTTTTATTTTATATTATAAATTATGCTCATCATGTTATTCTCTTCCTCCACTGAAAGGCATTATACTTTGAACCAACTTAAAATATTATTTGTTTACAGATAAATTTATTAGATTTTGTCAAACTATAACTTTCAGTTTGGTCCAACTTAGTGTGTTAAACTTTTAACGAGTACATTTGTTCTTTGGACTTAATTATTTAAAACATTAATTTTCTTAACCCTTTAATGTTTGTACTAAAAAAGAGTAAAAAAAAAAAAGGTTTATTTATTTCATGATGATTTTGGGAGCCAGAACACAGGGTCCAGGTTTTCAGATCTCTGGGAGGAGAGGAAAATGATTACCGATTGTTCCGGTAAGACAAAAGTATCCAGTTACCCAATATCCAAGAAGGTTGCTTACTGTACCCGGATGAAAACCTGAACAGCGGGGAGGTAGCTGCTATGGTTCCTGTGCAGGTAGTGGGGCGAGCAGGCAGGCAGGTGCAGCAGGAGGATGTGGCTGCAGAGTTGAGCAGACAGACCGACGGAGGAAATTACAATGAAGGAATGAGCAGAAGGCTACGCACAAGAACGGCTAAATTGCCACACTAGTTGTGAGACAGTCGGGCGAGGTCTGGTTGCTTCATAAAGGAAGTCTGGATGAGGGCAGGTGGAAAACAGCTGTGAGCTCAGGAGCTGACCGGACTCCATGCTGGAAATCCAGCACAGATGCTGTGCACAGAAAGGGGATGAGCAGGCTCTACTTCTTAAGACGTCTCAGATCCTTCAATGTCTGCAGCAACATGTTGGACATCTTCTGTCAGCCTGTCGTCCTCAGTGAGCTTTTCTCTGCTGCTGTGTGCTGGGGAAGCAGCATCGGAGCAGCAACACCAGCAGAATGAACAACCTTAGAAAGAAGGCTGGCTCCATCGTTGGGTACAAACTAAAGAATTCTGAAACTGTGGTGGAGAGGAAGTCCCTGAACAAACTGGTTTCCATCATGGAGAACCCAGACCATCGTCTCCAGCACACACTGGTCAGCCAGCGGCAGACTGAGACGCTCCGCTGTCTTATGGACAGATACGGGAAATCTTTCCATCCCTCTGTTCAGTAAGTCAGCTCTGGTAGACGGGGAAGAGCCGGCAGACACCAGGCTCTACCTGCTGCTTCTATCCACGACATTTTATTCTACTTTTTAAATTTTAATTTGGTTTGCACATTGTTTTTCTTACATTTGTTTTCACACATCCTTTAAACGTATATACTTCTGTAGCTGATTCTTCTTAGTTATTCTCTCTGTCTCTGCTGATTTGTACATGTTGTACATGGATTTTTATATTTTGTTTATTATCTGGTTTATAGATTTGTATGTTTGTTTTGCTGCTTTATTTTGTTTGTTTTCTGAGTCTTTTGCACCAACATGTGCTGCTTCAACCCCTAATTTCCCAGCTATGTGAACATTATAAATTATCAATATTAACTAAAATAGTTTTGGTTTGTCAAACTTTTACGAACTTGATCAGTTTGATTTTGCTGTATTTGGGATTGTGGAAGAAACTTGATTTGAGAAATTTCACATCAATTAGAAGAGATGCTTCAGCAAATGTTGGTTTTTTCAGCACACATGATGAGTAGGGATGCACGATAACCATTTTTTTAAACCGATAACTTTCAGCTACTTAAGTCTGATACTGATAATTAATAACCTATAACAAACACGCTTAAGATCATGACATCAATACTAACAAAACCTCAAAGACTTTTCACTGTTTATGTGAAGAGATATTAATTTTTCCAGTGAAAAACTTTTAGCATGCCTCTCAAACATTTTCTAAAGATATCAAACAGAACTATTTGATGTAATGTGTAAATACATTTGGCAATAGCATCACATTTGGATGGAAGGAACATATCAGCAAAGTAACGGCAGCTCGGCATCATAAACCGTGGCTCCAACGCCATGTTCTCAGTTGTCGTAAGCTAACAGCAGCTAGCTCTAGACCATGGATCTCCAACTCCGGTCCTTGTGAGCTACTGTCCTGCAGATTTTGGATACTACCCTGATGCAACACACCTGACTCAAATCACTGGGTCATTAACAGGCTTGTGCAGAGGTGTGTTGTAGTAGGAGACATCTAAAACCTGCAGGACAGTAGGTCACGAGGACCGGAGTTGGAGACCCCTGATCTAGACTTAGCTCCCTTCACTTTACCCAGCAGCTAACAGCAGCTACCATCAGGCTTAGCTCCCTTCACTTTACCCAACAGCTAACAGCAGCTACCATCAGGCTTAGCTCCCTTCACTTTACCCAGCAGCTAACAGCAGCTACCATCAGGCTTAGCTCCCTTCACTTTACCCAACAGCTAACAGCAGCTACCATCAGGCTTAGCTCCCTTCACTTTACCCAGCAGCTAGCAGCAGCTACCATCAGGCTTAGCTCCCTTCACTTTACCCAGCAGCTAACAGCAGCTACCATCAGGCTTAGCTCCCTTCACTTTACCCAACAGCTAACAGCAGCTACCATCAGGCTTAGCTCCCTTCACTTTACCCAGCAGCTAGCAGCAGCTACCATCAGGCTTAGCTCCCTTCACTTTACCCAGCAGCTAACAGCAGCTACCATCAGGCTTAGCTCCCTTCACTTTACCCAGCAGCTAACAGCAGCTACCATCAGGCTTAGCTCCCTTCACTTTACCCAACAGCTAACAGCAGCTACCATCAGGCTTAGCTCCCTTCACTTTACCCAACAGCTAACAGCAGCTACCATCAGGCTTAGCTCCCTTCACTTTAGCACCACCAGCATGCAGCACGCTGTCTGCATGCTGGTGCTGCTGCATTCACGGGGTGATAGAAATTCCCCATTCCCACGTTTGCTAGTCGTGCTTCCAGCTTTTCAAGTTCACGCTTCTCTTGTAACATGTTGGAAAATACACTGGATGTCGGTTCAAGTCAGTAACTCAGTTTTCTAAAAAACAACCAAAACTATGCTGAGTTTTAACCAGTTGTCTTCCAACATGAGGGGCTATTCTTACATTTTTCAAGATTTTCTCTTTTTATGCCAACGTCACATAAACGCAGCATTAACTGCATATCATTCAGGTATCATAGTATAAGCGAAGCACTACCGTGCTGACAAAAATATATACGTTACCGGACTCAACGGAATGACTTGTCGGGTCGATAGTTATCTTGCATCCCTAATGATGAGTTCAGGTTCATCTTTCTTAAAGTAATTGAAAATATTATTCTCCAGAAACCTGGTGTGGGCAGGGTTTCTGCTCAAACTAATGTCAGACCACAGACGTCTTTGTGACAGTGCCGCATCTACCTGGATAACTGGTTTTAAACGCAGGGATGGCCAGTAGGCAAACTGGATAGCAGTCACATGACAATACCAACATTAATTAAAAATCCTTTATTTTCATCGTAAGTCATCATTCTAACAGGCTCATTGTATTTTACGTCTAGAACATGTTGTCAATGTACTGAAACTATGGTGACAGGTGGATTATTGTTGATATGAGGTCAATAAACAGACCACAGAATGTTTCCTGTCCGTTTAGCCAGGGCTGGAGTGGAACCAGTTTTCAGTTACCACCTGCTTTTGATGTGGATAAACTGGATGAAACTTCTGTTCACTGCTTACAGTCTTGTAGTTTTTATTGTGAAAATGAAAACATTAAAACCCCGATTTCTTTTATTGATGCACCAGATGAGAAAACATTGACTAAAGAAATGAAGTGTTTTCATCCTTTATGAAAGGCCGGGACCTGTAGCAGATGCAGAACCTGAACACACAGAGCCATAAACAGACTGTTACCCCACACATTCACCTACATTCACTTCCTGCTACTCTTTCCTCCATTGAATCTGTCCTCCATTTACTCTTTTTTCCACTTGTTCTGTCCTCCATACACTCTGTGCTCCATTTTCCCTTTCCTCCATCGACTCTGTCCTCAATCACCTCTGTCACTCCCCAAAAACCAGTGACAGAGGTACTCATTTACTCCCTCTGATAACAGATGATAGTACATGATAGTACCTGGTAGTACCTGCCTGCAGCACCAAAGGGCCCTAGCAGCACCTTTAATCGGGTGGCTACCACAAACCGGATATTAGCTAATATAAAACAATCTACGCTCACTCAATGAAAATGACATAGCTTGAATTAAGAGTTTGTATGGAACAGATACAAAATATATGTACAATGCATTTAAGGCAAAATTTAACAGGAAATAATCGTTTTCTCATATATTCTACTATTCTACTACTATTCTACAGTCATTTAGCAGACGCTTTTATCCAAAGCGACTTACATTTGAGAGGAAGAACAACACAAGCATGAATTCAAACAAGATGGGACGTCATAATTAAGTGATAGTCAGACCGCTTTTGAGTCCAGTTGGACCCAGGTGCTGTCATGTAGTGCTAGTGCAGTGCATATAATTTTTTTTTTTTTTTTTTTTTTTTTTTTTTTTTAGTAATTTTATTTAAATACAGGATTAATACAGGATCTCATATCTAACTTAAAATCTATCAGTTAGCTATGTGTATGCTAATATTTGTGTATAACAAAAATGAATTAGCAATATAAACCGTTTTGCTACAAAAAAAGCTCATGTTTTAGCGGTAATAATCAAGCTAGCACTGTGACGCTAGCTTGTCTGGTATATACATTAATACAAATAAAAAATAAAATAAATAAAATCTGATATTTTGATTTAACTCTTTTATGATACCTTGTTACAGCTTACATATAAATGTTTCTCTTTTTGTTTTTATATTGTTTTTTGCTCATAGCAACAGCTTAAATATTTTCATTTTTACCTCGTTTCACCTGAACATAGCTGCAGTGATGACGACTTCAGGTCTACAGGAGGACCGGAGTCCTGTCGGACTGGATCAGGAGTCTTTCTGTATCAGTGCTGCTGATTAGTGATACGAATAGATGATAATGACCTACTGAACCTGCTAGGAGGAACAGTAGGGCCCTACTGTCCCATACGAATGGGCTGATAACCACTGATAATGTCCATTCAATCGGATGATGACATCCGAATCGGGTTGAATGAATAAGTGGGTGAGTAAGAACGGGCCTATGCTTTCATAAACGTACTTATCTGAGAAGACTGATTAGTAGTGATGTGCGGATCAATATTGAAATATTTATTCCGTATATAGGCTTACCAACATTTATATAACTAAACTTGCAGGATAGGTAGGAACTACTTCTTCTTCCGACTGCGATAGGCATGAGCGAAACAAGGCGCAGTGTCACGTCGCAGCCTCGCGGTTCATTCACTGAAACATGCAGTGATGAGTAGAGATTGTTCAGCCTGATGTGCAGCTTGATGTGTGTATCATGACCACAAACCTCCAAAAACGTCTGAGAATCCATCATAACACAGAAGCAGAGGTGATAAGGCCTGATGAAGCAAACTAAAGAGAGGAGGACAGGTGATCAAAGCATAGGCCCGTTCTTACTCACCCACTTATTCATTCATTCGTTCATTTATTTTTTTTAAGACCAGCACATCAGTCCTAGAGTTATGCAGCTCACTGGGAATCCTCCCAGACTTCCCAACTGGCCACTCCACATGGTGTTTAGCTGGGTACTGGTTTCCTCACAACATGGAGACATGGAAAGATGTCTGTTTTTCTTTTCTGATGTTTTATTATTCCTAATTAATACAAGAAGCTAAAAGAATTAGTGACATTTTAACTTGGATGATTGGAACATGGACATGGCAGTCTATTTTAGTTTTTTTATCTTTCTGAAGTCAATCTAAACCTTTTTGTGTCAATTCAATTTCTGATAAACCAAACAAGTAAAACATAAAAACAAATAAGTTCTGTAATAAACTGTTGTGTAATTTCAATTATTACTATTTTGTCAAAGTAAAAGTTTCTTAAAGTAAATGATCTCTAATTTGTTGATGATAGAGATGAACATGAGAAATCCCACCATTCCTCATGTAATCATCTGATTTACACTGATTAAAATTAATTTTTTCAGCATTTTACCCTCCAAAGTTCATATAACTTATTTAAGATCATTGCTACTAACCACTAGATAAAAGTGAAGTTATATCCACTAGATTAAAACTGAAGAGATGACTCATGCAGATTTATTTCCATAAATTTTGAATAAAGTTCATTATAGTCACTGAAAAGTTTGCTTTACTAAATGGTAGCGCAGGCTGTTAAAGGGTTAACCCTTCACAAGACAGAATTCACAGGACAGAAAAATAAACTACAGTTTCTACACTATAGAAAGAGAACAAACGTAACCATTTAACACAGTATGTTTATTTGATAAATACCGTTTCTGAAGCTAATTTCCTCACCTAATGGGAAAACTTACTCCAGACCCTGTTAGACAGGATCTGATGCGTCTTCTGCCCTCTGACCCCCCCCAGCCGGGGATACATTTTGCGCTATAATAATTTAGACGTGTCACATAAAAATAACTGGTTTATCCATCCATCCATCCATTATCTTGACCGCTTATTCCATTTCGGGTCGCGGGTGAGCTGGAGCCTATCCCAGCATTTTAACAGGTGAGAGGCAGGGTACACCCTGGACAGGTCACCAGTCTGTCGCAGGGCCAACACAGATGGACAAACAACCATGCACACACACACACTCACTTCTAGGGAGGATTTAGAGTGTCCAGTTAACCTAACATGCATGTCTTTGGACGGTGGGAGGAAGCCGGAGAACCCGGAGAGAACCCACGCATACACGGGGAGAACATGCAAACTCCACACAGAAAGGCCACCACCCTCAAGGTTCGAACTTCCCCCCAGCCGAGATTCGAACCAGCGACCTTCTTGCTGTGAGGCTGCGGTGCTAACCACCACACCACCGTGCAGCCCTAACTGGTTTATATAATATTATTATTATTATTATTATGTACATTATGTGAAGAGTCAAATAAAGACTTCATATTAGGGCTGGGCGATATGGCCTAAAAATAATATCTCCGATTTTTTTGTAACCAAATCCGAGTTCTGATTTTAATAGTTTTTTTTCTTTTCTTTTACAAAACATAAATAAACTTATTAATAATATTTATTTATTTATATATATAAATGAATGTCAGCAAAAATAAAGCATATAATGTCATAACTTGTCCACCATATAAATGACTTCATATCTTACATTGAAATATGCCACACAATGCATCCGTGATCTCTTTCCATCTGGATCCTTATCATACAGGATCCACTGCAGGAATAATTCCCCTGATGAAGGTTGTCTCCTAACTAGAGTTTGTGGGTTAAGTTGACGTCTGCATCTCGTAGAGAGCAGCATTTCCCACTGCAGTTATACACACAGCTAAATCCAGGCATGACTGAAGGGTCACTTCACTGAAAATCTGTCAGACAAACACTGTTCTGGTGTGGAGGGAGGGCTAAGTCTACTGCTAACTAATTATGGAAAAAAAATCCCAATTTTCATTAAATAAATCTTCAGAAATGGAAAATTCGATTTATCGATTTTATTGATTAATCGCCCAGCCTACTTCAGATTTTAAAAAAGTCAGAATTTCTGTACATTATTTCTTGAATCGGGATGTAAAGGAACAAGTGATTTATCCAAATTTGGTTATGTAGGTTGTTCCCAATTAATTATTTGATTCGACCAAACCCATTTTCGCATTGTCCTCGATATTTTAAGGGAAATAGATAAGAATTTACTTTTATAAATATACTTCCCTGTATACTTTATATTCTGTTTACGTTTCTAAAATAGGAGTATATCACTGCAGTAAGACAAACCATCAACAACAGATGTTCTTTAACAACTGTGTTCCTGCTGCAGAAACATGCGGACTAGGCGGCGGTTTGTCCCTCTACTGTCCTCCACACTCATGGCACAAACTTTAGCCTTAAACCAGGAGAGAATATTCCAGCAACCTGCTGTCTGAACCAGGGCGATTCAGTTCAGCCACACGAGAGACACAGTTCACAGGTTATGGATGTTTTCCTGCTCACACCTGACTAATTAATGAGTCATTGTCCAGAGCTTCATAGGCTTTTGGATCCATTTCATCTGAGTCAGGTGTGTTGGAGCAGGAAAACCCTGGTCTAAACTATTTTGTGATAAAATCCTCACCATTCATAAGTTAATTTATCTTTCCTCAGATTCGTTGTCTTTCAATTGATGTTCAGACCTAATATAATATATATGCCGGTAAATAATATGTCATATGTATAATATGTGAATGCAGCAATAGACTAATTGAAAAAGAACAATATTTAAGTTTCAAGATGAACCTTGTGTCTATAAAGGTCCTCCTGGCAAAGCTAGCTTGTTCGGGACCACCATTTTGTGCGCTATGAAGCTGGACAAGTTATGAAATATCTAAACATCTGCATCAGATCAAAGATTTAAACATCTAGAATTAAAAACATCTGAATTTAACTGCAGTCAGCATTAAAAAAGGGTAAGTGTGATTTAAGGAGTCTAAGAGCTCAGAGGCTTGGAAATGACAGAGGTAACATACCTGGATATTAAAAGCTGGCATGTTCAAGACGAGTTTATTTGTATAACACATTTCATGTACAAGACAATTCATAGTGCTTCACATAAAACATTAAAAGCATTACAGTAGTACCAGGACTGAAGTGTTTCTGCTATCTGTGCTCAAGCAGATTTCATTCTGCTTCACAACTGATTCGGACATGTAACAGATAACCTGCTGGACATGATGGACATGCTGGACTGTAAAAGCTTCTGTAAGGAATCTGGTGTACATGGTGGACTGTGAAAGCTCCTGTAGGGAACATGGTGGACTGTGAAAGCTCCTGTAGGGAATCTGGTGGACATGGTGGACTGTGAAGCTCCTGTAGGGAACATGGTGGACATGGTGGACTGTGAAGCTCCTGTAGGGAACATGGTGGACATGGTGGACTGTGAAAGCTCCTGTAGGGAACATGGTGGACTGTGAAAGCTCCTGTAGGGAACATGGTGGACTGTGAAAGCTCCTGTAGGGAATCTGGTGGACATGGTGGACTGTGAAGCTCCTGTAGGGAACATGGTGGACATGGTGGACTGTGAAAGCTCCTGTAGGGAACATGGTGGACTGTGAAAGCTCCTGTAGGGAACATGGTGGACTGTGAAAGCTCCTGTAGGGAATCTGGTGGACATGGTGGACTGTGAAGCTCCTGTAGGGAATCTGGTGGACATGGTGGACTGTGAAGCTCCTGTAGGGAATCTGGTGGACTGTGAAAGCAGGACCTGCTGGACTTGCTGGACTGTGATAGCTCCTGTAGGGAACATGGTGGACTGTGAAAGCTCCCGTAGGGAATCTGTCGTCTCTGTTTGGCTCTGTTTAATGGCATCCAGTGGCTTTCTGTTCTTCACGGCCAGCTGAAGCCGTTCAGATTCAATTCCAGCTCCAGGTTTGAGCAGCGTCCTGCTGGGCAGGAGGACGTCTGACTGAAGACATTACTCTTTAACACGCCACCTACACCGAGGCCTCAATGAGATTAAATTATTCCAGCTCTAAGAACCGCTCCCTACATGGGCAGTGCAGATCCAGTCTGGGGAGAGATTACATAAGGGATGCAGTCATGTCCAGAAGAAGACTGGGCAGCATTTCAGTCCTGTCCCATCGTGTCAGGAGGTTGATCTGACAGCAGATCAGCTGGTTGTTTTCCACAGGTCATCCCGTTGGTCCAAACATCAGCGAACACGATAAACAGTCTGAAACTGTTCCAGTCATGACCATCATTCACACTTCCAGCCAGTGGCTGGTTCAACTCTAAGAACCAAGAACTGGACAGAACCTGGACCGCTCTGTCCTGTTATAGAGAAAGTAGTAAGCCCCCCTTTGTGGCCACCCCAGTTCTGATTGGTAGAATATGGTACATGGCTATCTACTTGCTTTTATTACCATATTCTTGTATTATTATTTTAATTGTTTTGATTCAGTTGTTCTGGGTGTTGTGTTCTTTTTTGTGCTATGTGAAGATCTTTGGGATGCTCTTGTGCATTAGATTAATTGCAAAATAAATAAAGTTGAGTTGAATATTGTCATGAATATTTAAATCTGAGTAATCTGAATTAATGACAGAAGGTGACTACAGGTGTATGTGTTCAACTGAGCCAACGTCATACGTGACTAACCATTGTGTGAAAAATGGGAGATCGTGGGGCTGGGGTAAAGAAGTTTGAGGGTTTAGGGTAACCCTCTGTTAGCCGTAAAAACAGATCCACATAGATTCCAGCAGCTACGGCAACAGCTTGACTGGTTGATCTTTCACGGTGAGGCGGAGGTGAGGATCCAATAGCAGGACTTATAGTAGGAACTTTTAATGAAAGAACCAAGAACTCTCAGGGACCACACGACAGGGAAATATCACAAAGATCTGACAAAGGAAAGGGAAAACCAAGGGGTATAAATACACTAAAGGACTAATAAGGAACATGTGAAGTGAATTTAAAAATCAAACCAGGTGAGCAAATTAACAGGAAGCAAAACTGAATATACAATACACAAGTAGAATTAACCTACGAAAATACAACAGGAAACCAGAACTTAACGCTTTCATTTTTTCATTTATTTCACACATGGCTATGCACAACCTCAAATTGTAACAAAACAAGTCAAAAACACTTCTTTGTGCACCACCATGATTGAAAAAGAGCAGGAAGAAGAAAAGCTGAAAATACCTGCTAATTACATGACAATCAAATCAATCCTGAAAGATCTTTAACACATTTACAATCCTTATAATTTCCATCAATCATCAAGTTCATATAGAGTAAAGATTCTATTTTTATACTCCATTTTCAACTGAAAAATATTTGCACACATCTTTAACTCATTCTGTAACGAGTTCCACAATTTGACACCACATATTGAGATGCACATCTGTTTTAAAGTAGTCCTTGCAACTTATGTAAACTCTGCATTCCTCAAACCCTTTGTTATCCAGGGGTTTTTTTATCAATACTTTTATATATATATATATATTTTATTTTTGGACAATACTTATCATAGAGTAATAAGTAGCTCTTTAAAAATGTTTCATTTGCTGCATTTACATGTCCTACATAAACCCCATTCCACTTCTCTTTAAAGACATCCTCCCTAAATTTAGCAGTTGCCTCATCTGTTCTTACTCTTGTATATGTATACAACTTTTCCTCTTTCCTTATCTTCAATTACCAATCATAAGTTACAAAAACAGGTAAATGATCGGTTATGTCATTTATTACTAGCCTGCTTTTAACATTATTGTGGCATTTATAAAAATATTGTCAATCAAAGTAGCACAAGTCGGTTTTTTAAGCCTTTAAAAGGTCGATAATAAAATCTCCACACATTATAAAGATTTTATTTTCATTTAGCTTATTCAATATTTCTTCCAAACTATCTTTAAATGTTTCCACATTTGACCCTGGTTTTCTGTAAACACAAGTTACAACAATATTTGTCCTCCTTTCCATTTCAATTTCCACAGTTACACACTCCATCAGATCATCAATAACAACTTTTTTCAGATCACTGTCAATATCCAGGGCCACGCCCCCTAACCCTGAATATGAAAATCAATGCCTTTATCTTCATTTTACCATGTCTCAGATAAAGCTATCAATTTAAATTTATGTTTCATTGTATTCAAATAATCTTCGATCTTAGTGAACTTTGCGTAGATGTTTCTATAGTTAAAATGTATTAATGAGAAAACATTGTCCAGCTCCACATTGTCATTCTACTCATCTTTAGTATAATATTTACTAGTGTCATTGATGGAATTAAACACGATTTTCTGCATTGACATCCCATTCAAAGTCATACAATTTATGTTCCATAAAGTCCAATCTTAAAAAGTTTGACTTCTGAGTGGCTCAATCATTAGATTAGTTCAAGATTAATTCACACTCTCTCACAGAACCACTCTGAACTTGTGTATACTGGCGATCTACCCACACCTTCTGAGTCCTGTGTCATGCCGATCTAGAGAACCCAGTAATGACGTTAGATTGCTGGATGGTGAGCTTTTACTTTTGGACCGAGGCGCCTGGCAGCCAGATGCCTGAAGTATGGACTCCAAGTCCGGCTCATTGTCTGGAATCTCCATGCTGACACCATGTTCAGGCGGTCCATCTGCTGCAGCTTGGGGGTTGTCAGACACCTTGTTTTTTCCATCTTTCTTAAATATTTTCAGTCTTGCAGGAAACATTACGCGCGACTTGATCCTTCTCTCCTACAGTTGTTTTCTACTTGTCTGTATTTTGCGCTCTCGTTGAAAGTCTCCGTCAAAATACACAGCTCAAAAAAACAAAGGGAACACTAAAATAACATCCTAGATCTGAATTAATGAAATCTTCTTATTAAACAGTTTGTTCTTTACATAGTTGAATGTGTTGACAACAAAATCACACAAAAATTATCAGTAGAAATCAAATTTATTAACCCATGGAGGTCTGGATTTGGAGTCACACTCAAAATTAAAGTGGAAAAACAAACAAACTACAGGCTGATCCAACTTTGATGTGATGTCCTTAAAACAAGTCAAAATGAGGCTCAGTAGTGTGTGTGGCCTCCACGTGCCTGTAGGACCTCCCTAAAACCCCGGCATGGTCCTGACGAGGTGGCGGATGGTCTCCTGAGGGATTTCCTCTCAGACCTGGACTAAAGCATCCGCCAACTGCTGGACAGTCTATGGTGCAACATGGCGTCGGTGGATGGAGCGAGACATGATGTCCCAGATGTGCTCAGTTGGATTCAGGTCTGGGGAACGGGCGGCCAGTCCATAGCATCAATGCTTCGTCTTGCAGGAACTGCTGACACACTCCAGCTACATGAGTTCTAGTACTGTCTTGCATTAGGAGGAACCCAGGGCCAACCGGTCAGGCTTGGCAGTCAGGCTACCTCTGGTGAGCACATGGAGGGCTGCGCGGCCCCCCAAAGAAATGCCACCCCTCACCATTACTGACCCACTGCCAAACCGGTCATGCTGGAGGACGTTGCAGGAAGCAGAACGTTCTCCACGGCGTCTCCAGACTCTGTCACGTCTGTTACATGTGCTCAGTGTGAACCTGCTTTCATCTGTGAAGAACACAGGGCGCCAGTGGCCAAGTTGCCAATCTTGGTTTTTTGTCTGGCAAATGCCAAACGTCCTGCATGGTGTTGGACTGTAAGCACAACCCCCACCTGTGGACGTCAGGCCCTCATACCTCCCTCATGGAGTCTGTTTCTGACCGTTTGAGCAGACACATGCACATTTGTGGCCTGCTGGAGGTCATGTTGCAGGGCTCTGGCAGTGCTCCTCCTGTTCCTCCTTGTACAAAGGTGGAGGTAGCGTCCTGCTGCTGGGTTGTTGCCTCCTACGGCCTCCTCCACGTCTCCTGATGTACTGGCCTGTCTCCTGGTAGCACCTCCATGCTCTGGACACTACGCTGACGGACACAGCAAACCTTCTGGCCACAGCTCACATTGATGAGCCATCCTGGATGAGCTGCACTATCTGAGCCACTTGTGTGGGTTGTAGACTCCGTCTCATGCTACCACTAGAGTGAAAGCACCACCAGCTTTTAAAAGTGACCAAAACATCACCAGAAAGCAGGAACTGAGAAGAGGTCTGTGGTCACCACCTGCAGAACCTCCTTTATTGCTAATTACCTGTAATTTCCACCTGTTGTTTGTTCCATTTGCACAACAACATGTGGAACTGATGGTCAGTCAGTGTTGCTTCCTAAGTGGACAGTTTGATTTCACACAAGTGTGATTGACTTGGAGTTACATTGTGTTGTTTAAGTGTTTCCTTAGTTTTTTTGAGCAGTGTATATCCTTCTATCATTCACCCTAACATCCTTTTTAGTCCAGGTGGCTTGAAGCACCCTTTGCATTTGACTGTAGTTTTGAAAACAAACTATTATTGATCTGGGACGCTCCTTATGCCCAGTATTTGGTCCAGCTGACCTGTGTGCTCTTTCAATGTGGATTTCTCCATCAACCTCCAGCTTCTCCAGTCTCAGGTTCTTCACAAACTCAACCATGTTATTTCCTTCACATTTTTCAGGCACCGAATAAGTTCTTAAATTCTTCCTTCTTTCGCGGCCTTCAAAATCCTCACATTTTGCCTGCAGGCGCAGACTGGATCAGCATTTTTGTTAAACTAATTTCACGGTCCTCATTTTCCACAATCCTTAACTCTGCAGTTCCACTCTTGGTTTCAACACTCAGATGTCTTAATTAAACCTTTAAGCCCTAGGGTTTTTGGAGGTGTATTTTGCCTGAACAGACCTACAAATGAAAACATCATGACAGAAATCATTCTGTGCATAAAGATACCACTGCATGCATTCAGCAACTCTTTGACTACAACTGTACAAAGTTTCATGAGAACAGAACAAAGCTCATAGCTTTTATGCAGGTTTTAGTGTGGATAGGACCAGGCGGACTCTCCATTTGGCCACTTGGATACCCAAACTGCGCCAAATTGTGCTGTGTCTGTATTTCCTCCAGAACTTCCAAAACGGTGTATTTGGCTCTTTGTAATTTCTTGGACATGTTTATGGCTTTTATCCTTTGTTCTAAATGGATAAAAAGTTATAATGAAGAAAAGAAATGAAAGCTGTTCGATATTCGCTCTTTCCGGTGCGCCCACGTGCGTAACTGCAGCAAAATGTCAATGATGCTCCTTTGTTTACGCTCAAGTATTTATACCTGACAGATAAAGTTTCGTTCAAGTGTAAGATATCGTTGGAAAGCTTGTAAGATGTAGAATTCGAAAATGAAAATGACCACAAAAAGGTAAGGAAATAAAACATATTGCTGTTTGTGAGAATATCTTTGGGATTTGGTGTATTTGGTGATAAACATGCTGTCTGATAAGGCTACTGTGATATGCGACGGTTAGCTTTGTGTTTGTTTTGAGACTGACGTGAGGTGCTTGGTGAATATCTTTTTATGCTTGGTATCATATGAAAGTGCAGTTTTTCTAGTTTCCTTTGATACCCAATATGTTGGGGTGGAGTGAACGGATCATGCGTTGTGTTGCATTTTGTTTCGGGTGTTACTCGTTATGGTGGCGCTGTTGTTTGTGGCATACGTATTTAAAGTTGTTATTAAACAAATTCTTTGTTGACCAAATGTACTTGAAGAGTTGATTTAGTGGCATTAGGTATTATTCTTTAAGACACATTATAAATAAAAATATCCTAACATCACTAAAGTAACTTTTTTACACACATGAACTTGTGTTTACACCTGTTGGACCCACCGTGGGTTCGTCGGGCTTAACAGGTTAATTGATTTCCTTCTTCAATGCCCCGAAGTTCCCGGCAGTTTCCACCCGGAATCCTTTGATTTCTCTCAATATTTCAGAAAGTCCCAGCACCGCGTCCACACCCTCACCTGATTGTCCTCAGGTGAAATGTTTGTGCCGAATTTCGATTGCTTCAGTTTTTCTTTCTGTTGCTTTGACATTCTTGTCTTTTCTGTACTTTAAGAAAATATTCTTAGCTGGTTGGCTGATGTATTGTTTTTAGCTCAATTTCCAGTATTTGTTCTATATTTAATATTTGTTTTTAGCAGACTGACTCTCAGTAACCGCTGGCAGTTAAACTGGACAAGACTAAGAACCTTAAATCAGAACCCTGATCATGACATGATCACTGATTTCTCTGTGTTTACTCAGCAAAATGAGTAATCAATCCTTTCATTTCTCTGTCAAATGTCTCTGTAAAAGTTGTTTATACCTCATATTATATTCTTAAAATTCTGCAAACAGAATGTTTGTGCCATTAAGGCTGGTACACACAAAAAAAAAAAATTCTAAATTTGATAAGATTTTTTATCTGTTAGAGACCTCACACGTGAAGATAAAAAATCAGGCGTTTAACAGTGTTGATCGTACTGTGTGTGGTGGCTCCGATAATCCCATCGCAGAACAACAGACACATAATGATGCTGTCCCACAACCGATCTAGAATCTAGTCTTCCGAGCCAGAAATCTGGCATGATCAAACGTGATCGAACAAAAACGAAGAAGAACCATGGCAACAACCGGAAAACACAACACCCAGCATGGGAGAGGACATACAGGATGAAGTAATGATGGTGGTCTGGCAACTATTGCTAACAGAAAAAAACAACAAACTGGAGACAGCTTGAACACTAATTTTTTATCCTTCCTTGTGCCTCAGCCAGCTCGCTCACAGTCACAACTCCGGAGTCGTCGGCTTTCCCCACACATGAATATATTTTGTCGTAAATATTGAACGTATTCAGTACTGTTTCTGAGCCGATTGTCGGAATTAATTCACTCTTAACACACCTCAGACCAAATGATAATCTTAAAGCAAAATCTTATAAGACTTAAGATAATTGGGTTTGCCGTCCTTGATCAGGAAGGGGGAAATCAGGACGTAAACAGCCCAATAAGCTTTATGTGTGTACCTTGTTTTAGAAAGAACTCAAAGCTGTTATTGGAGGATTTCCGCAGACTCGAGAATTCCGTATTTCACACACTGATTCTGTCCCTAATGACTAACGTTGTAGTTAGTTGTTGTCTGTTGTTTGGCCACCCCACTGAAGAATTCCTGGATACACCCCTGACAACATCAGGCAACTCCTACAGACAGAGGATGCTACACCCAAACAACAAACATCCAAACACAAGCTGAGTGGAGCTTTGTTGCTAAGAAAAACTAAAGAACTACCTCATAACAGACAACTTAAGAGAACCAGGTCTGCAGGTCCAGATCCAGAGGTCCATCTGCATCACAGACATGCCTGCAACCAAAGTCACTAAATCAGTATTTAGTAGTAGTTAAATAGTTAAATCAATCAGTTCAGTCAGTTCTTTGTTTTAGGGGGGAGTGGTAGCCTAGTGGTTACAGAGGTGGGCTTGGGTCTGGAGAACCTGGGTTCCAGTTCCTGGTATATAGAGATGAAGCACTGTGGGCCCTTGATCAAGGCCCTTGACCCCTGCCAGTTGCTCCCTGGGGGCCGAAACATGGCAGATGCTCTGTAGAACATCTAGAGATGGGTCAATTTCCCAGTCGGGATTAAAAATTATAATAATTATTGAAACGACCTCTGCTGATGGCCTGAAAGACATTTTTTAGCCCTTTTTCTGGTCCAGTGGAACCACCTGTCTGAGTCGTGGTGACGGCAGATGAACTGCTGAATGTTGAGTGTCTGGATAAATCTAGACAGCTTTTTTTGGTTCATGTTTGCTGATGTAATTCTTGAAGTGAAAGTTGTTTTTACCCATTGATTTTACTGGCCTGATTCTTCCTGACCCTCTTCAGTCCTCCACTACAACCAGTTTCAGAGACAGAAGCTGCTGTTGCAGCCGTGTTCCTGCTCCTGATGAGGCAGTTATCCACGTGTAACAGAGGTTCTGCAGACGAAAGCATGCTGCCGTGACTGCTGTTGGTAAAAGTCTCAGGTTTCACGCTCAGGCGGTAGCAGAAAGAGTCTGTAACATGCAGAGACAGCTGCTCCATGTTTTCACTGCTGTCAGTCTGCAGGCTGCAACACACCTTATTTCATTTCATTTGTCATCTTCTGTGTGAGAGAGAAATGCTGATGTTGTGTGTTCCTGTCAGATGCTGAGAGCTGGTAATTTAACTTTTTTAGCCTCACAGGAAAACATGCTGTTTGTGTTTACAGACAGCATGTTTTTATTAAAGACACACTCCACTTTTCACTTTCATGACATTTTTGAAACGCTACAGTTTCCAGCTGTTAGAAAAATCAACAGATTACTGGAAGCATTTTAAGTGTCATCCATTATAAAACATGAATAAATAAAAATAAACAGTTTTCTGATTCAAGCTTGTAGACATCGTTATGTAAATGTTCATCTATCAGAGGAGAAATAGTGAAGCAGCTTCGGAAGGTTTTATCATCCCTGATGTGTTGGAAACACTTCCATGTTCTTGGATTTGGTTATGAAGTCACTGCTCCAACTAAACAAACACATTTCCCAGGAATGTGAAAACTGACAGTCTGGTTCATGAGGTTTATTAAAATTCCCAAAGTGGTCACATTTCATTCCAGTAACTCCAGGAAAATAAATCAGGAATATTGTTTGCTTTTCCTGAAGACATTCTCCATCCTCTCCCAGCCAATCAGAAGCAGCAGATGAAAACATTCATGTTTGTTTAGAATTAATGTTGGAGGGAAGATCCAGGAGGTTCCAGCAGCTTCTGACTTCTACGACTGACAATGGAGATGATTAATAGAGATAATAATAACTCTTATAATAATTATAATATTTACATTATTAATCCAGATTGGGAAGTTTGACTCTGGATTTGACCCATCTCTAGATATACTAGAGAGCAGTGGGCTGCCATGCTCCCCCACACCCAGGAAGCAGTTGGAGGGGTTAAAGGCCTTGCTCAAGGGCCCACAGTGGTTCACCTGTGTTGGTATGTTGGGCTTGCTCCCTCGGAAGAAAGTTTTGGACATTTTATATTTAAAAGCATCAATCTAGTGCACTTTGAGAAAAAACATGAAGCAGAGTTCCAGGCCAGTATGAATATCTAATAACGTATCTAACACATCTGGTAGATGAAATGACGGCTCTTGTCCTTTCACTGTGACCTTCTAATTTGAGCCAAGACCAGTTCCAGCTGCACTTGATACCTGCATCCATTGTTTGACCACCACAGCATCTTTCTGTCCTAACACACTCATTCTGGAAATACAATGTAGTATCAGGGTTAACTTATAGCTTAACTGGTGAACTGAGAATGGTGGTTGTTCACGCTTAGTTCAGACGTTATGTTACACAGATATCTGTTCACCTCAAAAATCTGAATTCAGACAACACATTTATGTCAACTGTAGAAAAGGAGTGTTTCACAAGTTCAGAGAAATAAAGCCAAGGTCTACCCTAATCCCCCGAGTACACCTGTAAATTGTTTTACCCATGACATTAGTCCTACATATATAGTTGGATTTCAGTTTGAAACATCAGATCACAAAATGATGCCTGCTGCTCCACCTGCACATTTACACCTGGATCACCTTATTTGGTCATGAACATGCTTTTTGAGATTCCTGGCCTAAAGGTAACAAATGAACTGTAAGGAGTCCTCTGCATACATGCCCCAGTTTCAGTGGACCTGGGCAAGATATCTGCTCAGACATCAGACTGACTGGACCTGGACCAGATTCCTGGTTAGATATTGGTCTGATTGGACATCAGTGTGGTCTATCCATGGTAGGATCAGAGTCTGGTGGCAGCATGAGGAAAGGTGAAGAGCTCTGAATCCTTGCTGGATGCAGCCTGATGTTTTCTGTGTGCCTCGGGCCAGCGTGGTCTCCAGACCCAGACCACAACTTTTTAATGTTTTTCCAGTTACCTTCCTCTGAACCAGACTGTGTCACAGGCTGCATTCATCTGCATGTTTCCATGCTCAGACTAACCTTGTTAACACAGGCTGAGGACAGCACGTTCAGTATGTGACCAATAGCCTTTTTCCTGCAACTAAATCTAGACTGCCTGTTAGAAAAAAAAGACGCTCACATGGATCCACTTCATGCTGAGGCAGATTTGTTATTAGAGCTGGATGACTGCTGAGTGAATCATATTACCCATTGTCACTGCAGGCCTCAGGATGCCTCTAATGATATACATATTTTTAGCACTGCAGGCAGAATGTCTGCAGAAATAAGCAGAATCTGATCCACCATGATGGGATAATGTTGATGACAGCAGCACTTTGAATTCAGTTTGGGTTCTAGAAAAACATTAAATGGGTGTTAACATCTGGGGAGACAGAGTGGTAAGCAGCTAACAACACCAATGTTGGATGTTATAACTCCACTGAATGGTCATTATCTGTGGTCATCAGCTCATCCTTGTCGGACAGTAGGACCTTTTTCTCCCAGCGCGCCCAGTAGGCCGTTATCATATTTATTCACATCTCTGATCAACAACACTGATACAACCAGTTTATGAGCAAAACAATGATAAAACAGCCCCCCCCCCCCCCCCCCCCCCACAGCTGTAACTCATAACTTAACTGGAAAATATCTTTGAAATATGTGGTAAGCATTTGTTTTTGCAACCGTATCTAAAACCACAAAACCAGAGAAACTACCAACCCACATCCCCATCTATTACAGGTTTAAATATCTGAAATAAACACGCATATTTACCTTGGATAGATGGATGGATGGACGGATGGATGGATGGATGGATGGAGGGACGGATGGATGGATGGATGAATGGATGGAGAGACGGATGGACGGATGGATGGATGGATGGATGGATGGATGGATGGATGGATGGACGGACGGATGGATGGATGGATGGATTTTGGACAGGTGGATAGATGGGTGGATGGAGTGATGGATGGATGGATGGATGGAGGGACGGATGGATGGATGGAGGGATGGATGGATGGATGGACGAATGGATGGATGGATGGATGGATGGATGGATGGATGGATGGATGGATGGACGGACGGATGAATGGATGGATGGAGGGACGGATGGATGGATGGATGAATGGATGGAGAGACGGATGGACAGATGGATGGATGGACGGATGGATGGATGGATGGATTTTGGACAGGTGGATAGATGGGTGGATGGAGTGACGGATGGATGGATGGAGGGACGGATGGATGGACGAATGGATGGATGGACGGATGGATGGATGGATGGATGGATGGATGGATGGATGGATGGATGGATGGACAGATGGACGGATGGACGGATGGATGGATTTTGGACAGATGGATGGATGGATGGATGGATGGATGGATGGATTTTGGACAGGTGGATGGATGGGTGGATGGACGGATGGATGGATGGACGGATGGATGGATGGACGGATGGACGGATGGATGGATTTTGGACAGGTGGATGGATGGATGGATGGATGGATGGATGGACGGATGGATGGATGGATTTTGGACAGGTGGATGGATGGGTGGATGGACGGATGGATGGATGGACGGATGGATTGATGGATGGATGGATGGGTGAATGGATGGACGGATGGATGGATTTTGGACAGGTGGATGGATGAGTGGATGGAGGGATGGATGGATGGATTTTGGACAGGTGGATAGATGGGTGGATGGAGTGATGGATGGATGGATGGAGGGATGGATGGATGGATGGAGGGATGGATGGATGGGTGGACGAATGGATGGATGGACGGATGGATGGATGGACGAATGGATGGATGGACGGATGGATGGATGGATGGATGGATGGATGGATGGAGGGACGGATGGATGGATGGATGAATGGATGGATGGAGGGACGGATGGATAGATGGATGGATGGATGGACGGATGGATGGATGGATGGATTTTGGACAGGTGGATAGATGGGTGGATGGAGTGACGGATGGATGGATGGAGAGACGGATGGATGGATGGAGGGATGGATGGATGGATGGACGGATGGATGGATGGATGGACGGATGGATGGATGGATGGATTTTGGACAGGTGGATGGACGGATGGATGGATGGATGGATGGATGGATGGATGATGGATGGATGGACGGATGGATGGATTTTGGACAGGTGGATGGATGGGTGGATGGAGGGATGGATGGATGGATGGATGGATGGATGGATGGACGGATGGATGGATGGATGGATGGATTTTGGACAGGTGGATGGACGGATGGATGGATGGATGGATGGATGGGTGGATGGATGGATGGATGGACGGATGGATGGACAGATGGATGGATGGAAGGATGGAAGGATGGATGAATGGATGGATGGATGGATGGACGGATGGATGGACAGATGGATGGATGGATGGATGGATGGATGGATGGATGGAAGGATGGATGGGCGGGCAGATGGATGGATGGATGGAAGGGTGGATGAATGGATGGATGGATGGATGGACGGAGGGATGGATGAATGGATGGACGGATGGATGGATGGAAGGATGGAAGGATGGATGAATGGATGGATGGATGGATGGATGGATGGATGGATGGAAGGATGGAAGGATGGATGAATGGATGGATGGATGGAAGGATGGATGGGCGGGCAGATGGATGGAAGGATGGATGAATGGATGGATGGATGGATGAGATAGAGAGCTGTTGCAGCATTGAAGCGTCTCCTCTTGTTGAACCGTCCTCAGTAGGAACATTTTAACTGACCTGAAAGTCTGTCCTGGGTAGAGAGCGACCGGATCATTTCCAGGACACACTGCAGGCATTTTGCTGGGAAAGATGATGCAGGTGTGTTGGATGGAATGTTGTTCAGGGCTTATCAAAACCTGTCCTTTCTCAGTAGGTAACAGGATTAGCTTCCTACGAGTCAACGATCAAAACATGAATTCAGAGTAAAATAATCTAGGAATAAGTGGTCGTGTGAGTCCAGTCAGCAGGTTTTTTCTCCTTCATGTGGCCTGTGCTTTGATAATCCTCAGACTGAGCTGCTGTTAATGCAGCAAGCGGAGTTCCACCCAGTACTTTGTACTTCTGCAGAGGCACAGCATATTATTAAAAACTATTCATAGACCTGATGCTGGAAGCAGCAGCAAATTCATGGTTAGTTTGTTACTGTAGAAATGCTGCTTCAAACACGCTGCTTTCTGGCAAACACACTGGTGTAGCTGTGCCTGGGTGTGTGGCAGTTTCCCTCATTTTCTAGAAAGTCTGTGTGAGTACAGAGCCAGCTCATGTTGATTTCAGCTCAAAGTTTCCTGCAGATCTGGACGGCTGAAACGCTGCACGTTATCTTCAGCACTCCTCAAAAGGTTGGTGGTTCAGTTCCCAGCTGGTTTCCCAGTCCACATAATGTAAGACCTTAATCCCTGAGCTGGAACCTAAAGGTGAATGTTTGAACTCATCTTTGCTGTCTGGTCTCTGAGCTTCAGCTAACCTCCTCCATTTTCTTCATCTTCTCACACAGAGTCAGACTTCATCAGTCATCATCACGTCTGTCGTTGATGCTGCTGAGTTTTACACTCTGCTCTCAGGTGTGCCCAGTTGAAGGTCAGGAAGGTCTCAGGGTCGAAAAACCAAATCCGCTCTGTGTGTACATAGTCAGAGGGAGATAACCCAGTCTAGATTCATATTAGGCTGAACAAATGAGTAGCATTATTTATTCAAATATTAATCTCATGAGTAACAGTTGCTGTTAAATGCTGCTGTATTAACACAGATTAATGAGCTAATCTTATCAGCTCTACCCGAACAGTAAACAATCAGTTGCTTGCAGATTTATTTAGACTGAGTGTCCCTGAGGGGAAGTTTAGGTGCGTTGTTAACCCAGACCTTTCTCTTATTCCAGCCGATAGCTCAGTGTGTGGAAAACCAGACTGTTCAGCCGTTCTCTCGACCTGCGTAATCCTGCAGCTTGTTTCAGCTGCTTCTGGACAGGAGGCGGTGTCCACTCTGGACGGGTCATCATAACACAGGAACAACTGCACAAACATGAAAATGAAATGGATATGTCCAGGACTTGAATTACACACCGGGCGTGCACCGTGGCTTTGCACAGATTTATTTGTATTAGTGCACAGCAGCGTGGTCAAAAACAGGGTTAAGTCCAAAACCAATCTGCTACTACTGCATGCAGCTGATACAATCAGAAACATCTTTCTCTTACTGTGCTGAGCAGAAATGTTTTTCATGACCTGGTCAGAAGACTTTTGGCCTTTCATGAGATAATCATGCTCCTCGATGAGAATACAGCCACAGGCTACTTGGAACAGCTCTGTAATAACTCCCACATTTATTTCCACACAAGCAGATGTGTGGCTCTGATCTGAGGAATTCAGAGAATTTAGATCTTCCAGAGATAAATGCAGTTGCTGCAGATGTGAGCTGCGTTCTTGCTCCTCTTGTTGGTGTTCTGCAGTTACACTACCAGTCAAAACTTTTCCATGTCCAAACTAAACTGATGACCGGTAGTGTAGACGACAGAAGATGATTCCTTTGTTTGACTCTCTGGACTCTATACTGTTGTCGATGCTCTGCAGGTGAAGTTAATACGACCTGAAATCATATGGGAACACTCAGAATGTGTTATTGGCGTTCTATTAGCTCTTTTCTGTTACAAAGAGCACTTTCCTCTTTCTGCTGTTTTTCAGTTGTTCAGTCTATCTTCTGAACCGTGTATATTTTCTCTCTTTCATCTCATCCCTTGCAAAGAGATGAAAATGTTCATTAATAATTCCCAAGTATAACTACTACCTGGATGTCTCAGATGAGTGTGGTCTTGAAGGGAATGAAGAAGACAGATCCAGAGAAGTCTTTGTTTTCTTTTTATCAGAGTGTTGGGGCTGTGGAGGAGTTTTGGACCACTCTGCTGTTTTTGAAGGAAGGATTTAGTTTCCAGACAGCTGTGGATGGATCACAGAAAGCTGATCAGGGATGTTTTTTTGGAGCTAGGTTTACTGTTTTGGGTTTGGTCCCGGATGTTTACATCCTGCTCATGTTAACCTTTGTTTACCTGCATGTTAGATCACCAGACCATGACTCTGTGGGTCCTGGACTGATGACTTTCCTTCCTTTATACTGTAAACTGTACTCAGTGATGCACCTGAAGCCTGAAGAAACAAATCATTTTCCTGAGTAGTAAACTGGATAAAATGTGCTCCAAATATGTAGAGAAGAATTAACCCCCTAAGCTCCAAGCACCAGGTCATATCTCCAAACAGAGACCTTATATCTGTTACCACATTCTACCAGTAGATGTAGACATGTTTATCTTCAATGTAACATGATTGGTGGGTGAGGGAGGAGGAGGTGGGGGTCTATCCAAAGTTTTTGAGGAAATCGCATATGAACGACACCATAAAGCTGATGAGGAGGCGCTCATAGTCAGTGATGCAGAGTAGATTACAAAAAACACATTTAAACACTTATGATATATATATATATATATATATATATATATATTCACAACCAGAACTGACTTTCAAAGCTACAATCTGATAATAAAATGAAGATAAGCCACAGGAAGGTTAGCAGCCTCCACATGATGCCACTGATCTACAGAAGGTTGAAGTTTAAAGAAGCGATGAGCTTACTCTGCAGGGTATAAGCTTTACTGAAGTTTTCTCACTTCATCATCTGCACAACATCCGTTCTGAGCCATGAAATTATTATGAATGAAATGAGTTATTGTGTTCATGCAGTTATCCTGGATAATGTAGATTCCTGCCTGACCAAAGTGTTATTAACTACACCACAACCACCACCGCCCGGTTCTGGTTCCTCCTTAAACGGATCCAATGACCTCAGTCACAGCACAGATTTCCTCATCACAGCTTCGTTCATTAAAGCATCCATCAGTCAGGCTATGTTTCATGATGCTGTAGCTCAGTGGTACTTAAACTGGGAACACCAGGAAACTCTGCAAACTACTTCAGGTGAGTTGAGCTTTCGATGACACGGACGCTGCTTGAGTAAAACAATCTGCTTTATACGGAAGATGAGTAGTTTGTTTCTGAAGTAATCAACAGGATTTTCTTTGTGCTCAGGATGAGACGTCCCCATGTAGCGTTGTAACTTGTTTGGCTTCATACTATCAGATGCTGATCTTTTGAGACACACAGTCCAGCCTAGAGCAAGACATGCTTCATTATATTTCGTTGTCTTTTTTTGGTAGTTGAAATCTCAGGTGATTCATCATCCATCTGCGTAACATTCCAGGAGAACTTGATGACCAGCCATCCAAGGCCAGTTCAGGGAGCCAGATTAAGATAACAGCCTTTGTTTTGGTTCAGGCTAGAGCTTGTTTCGTCTGCCTTGAGTCTCTCAGTGGTCTCACTGGCGACTCTCTAATCATCTGAGTCTGTGTCATTTTCCACCCAGCCGAGCCGACAACTTCTCCAAGTTGGTACCAACCCATTCAAGAGCTCCGGAACTGCAACCAGCTTGCTGTTCTGAGCTAGAATAGCATCCAGTTTACGATTAAGCTCCTGCAACGCTATAGTCTGATTGTTCATAGCTCAACACACACCGGTACAAAAGTCCAGCAGCTTGCCAGTGGCTGCCAACAGTGCCTGAATTTTGCGATACATCAGGAAACCGCCCGCTCCAAACAGCAGAAACCCAGTTATCATGAATTCAATTGTGTAAATGTTCTCTGCATCCTCAATGGAAAGAATCGACAGGCACATGACCTTCCATACCCCCCAAGAGTCCATCACATATCCAGCTGCAAACGTTCTGCCAGGACAAGCGGACTCCCCTACTCCCGTTTTGCTGTTCAAATACATTTGGTCAACTGCATTGAGAGACCAGCACACCACGGGACTTTAGATGAAGTGGTGAAGGATTTTAGTCTGTAGTCTTGGGTAAATTTCCTCCTAAAACAAGTCAGGTGTCTTACCAACATGACAGGTGATGTTTCTGGTAGGATACTGCTGGAGATGTTCTAGCTTCATGCAGCTGTTAGCTACTTTCTACCCACATCACAAACATCATGTCTTGGATGGGCTGGAGTTCATGGACAGAAATCCCTATAAAACATTTTCCCAGTAACACTTGACAGAATTTTACCAGCTCTACTTTTGCCTTTTTTGGTTCTGGACTCAAATGTAAATCCATGTTTAAAGTTTTCATGCTGACAGGTGATTGACAGGTGATATTATCTGGTTTGAGCCAGAATGAGTAGGGAGGAGGAAGAGGAAGACGAGGGAGACAGTCTGAACTTTCTCTTCAGATCTGCCAGACTGCTGTTTTCACCTTAAACACTAGGGGGCAGCATTGCTTCTGATCAGTTCACTCCAAAACTGGTTGGATGTGGAAACATCTCAGACGTGTCAGAGACTTGTTCCTGATTGGATGCTCATTGTCATGGTGACTGAGCATTAAAGATGAGCAGAAAACAAAGCAGTTTCAGTTCAGTTGTTTTTTGTGGAAATGAGTCTGAGGTAAATTTAAAACATTTGAAATGAAATGATCTTGTTTAGAATTACAGATTAATGATGAGAGGTGTTTACCTGTCCGACCTGCAGGTTTGGTCACATAACCAAACCAGGTGTCCTGTAGTGTGGGTTAAATCAAAAAGCAGCTCCTCAGTTTGCAACTTGCCCAGCTGAACATCTTCTACTCGTCTCACAGTCCATCTTCTGTCTCTGTTCTGCTAACAAAGTAAACAAACCTCCATGTTCCTCTGACATCTCCTCCACAGCTGCTTCCATCTCTACGGACGGAAGAAAGTCATCTCAGAATCTTTAAATCAGATTCATGATTTCACGTCAGAGATGTGGCAGACTTCAGAACTTCCTGTCTTACTGAATCTGTTTCCATGTGATGTTCCAGGTGTTGGTAGATCTCCATACTCCAGAACCCTGTGGAAGCCCAGCAGGAGGCCTGATGGAGACTCTGAAGACTGCCCGTGTCAGGCTAAGGAACATGAGGACATGTGCTGTGTTTCTGGCAGCTTTCCTGTTTCACAACATCCAAGCAGGTGAAAACACCAGATCCATGTTGTGCTCACTGTTCCATTTCTCTGCGTTTTCATCCTCAGCTCCGGTGAAGGCGGGTGTTCACCTTCACATCCTGATCCGATGAAAATATAAATATTTATATTTATATATTAATATAATTTCATATAAAATATATAAATATTTTTTCAAACTACTAAAATTTTACTTTTTAATCCCAGAAAACATAAACATGAACATTTCCAGGCTGAATTTTTACTGACCAGCAAGTTAAAGTGGTTCTGACTGAAGGATGATGGATCTGAGGTGATGTGATGGGTTTTGGTTTCGCCACAGACCTGCTCGCTCGCTCACACATGCAGTAAAGTTCATTTAGCATCCAGACCTTCAGTCCCAATAAACAAGGCAAGGCAGTTTATTTGTACAGCACATTTCATGTACAGGACAATTAAAAGTGCTTTACATAAAACAAAGACATTACAGATATTTAGAAATAGTAAAAGGCATCCACATATAATCACAATAAAATAATAAATTACAATAAAATTATTAAAAGCAAGATAAGTTAAAAAGTTAACATGCAGATTTCATGCATAGGAGCATGAGAAAAGAAATGTTTTAACCTGGATTTAAAAATGTCGACATTTGGTTTAATCTCCACTGGCAGTTTGTTCCACTTGTTTGCAGCATAACAGCTAAATGCTGCTTCTCCATGTTTAGTCTTGACTCTGGTCTGGACTCTGGTCTGGACTAGCTGACCAGAGTCTTTGGATCTAAGAGCTCTGCTAGGTTTATATTCTCTGAACATATCACAGATGTATTCATGGGCCTAAACCATTCTGGGATTTGTAAACAATCAGAAGGGTTTTAAAAACTATTCTGTGACTGTAAACAAAAGCTACAAGTCTTCTTAAAGTCTTGAAAACCAGTGTATGCAATTGGTGTCTCAGTCCACAAACTGGTTTAACTGGTTTTGTCCCCTGCAGCATGTCCGGACAAGGAGCCGGGACTTCGGCCATGGATGCCTGGACACAGTGAGCATCACCGTGTTACCATTGGTTATGGCCAGAAGGTCCTCCTCACAACTTCAGCAACAGTTCACTCCATAGAGATCCATAATGGAGGTACGTGGATCTCTTTCCTCAACCTGAGAGGGTTTGAGGAAACCCCGATCCAGAGGGCCCACCTCATGGTTAGACCTGGGTAGAGTTCACAGGAGGAAGGACACATCACAGAAAGATGATGGGGAGAGAAGAGGTTATATGGTGACAGTCTGTTGATGTCTCAGAGTCTGACCTGGATACAGACCTGTCTGAGCAAACATGGCGGCTTTGTTTGAACTTTGGAATTTAAGTACCTGCGGGTTTGGTTTCCAGGTCTGTGCAGTCTGATTTCATCTCTATCTCCATCAGAACCTCCAATGACGTTCTTTAACCCGTAAAACTCCAAAACATTTATATATTGTTGATCTCCTGCTCCATCCTTCCCTCACTTGTGAACAAAACCCCTGAGAGACCTCATTCCTAACCTGAAGAACACACCCTACCCTTTTCCGGCTGAGGACCATGTTCTCGGATTTAGAGGTGCTGATTCTCATTCCCGCCGCTTTACACTTGGCTGCAAATCACTCCAGTGAGAGCTGAAGAACATGGGCCGATGAACAGAACCACATCATCTGCAAAAATCAGAGACCAGAGGCCACCAAACCGGATCCCCTCAACACCTCGTCTGCACCTAGTAATTCTGTCCATAAAAGTTATGAACAGAATCGATGACAAAGGGCAGCCTTGACAGAGTCCAACCCTCACTGGAAACAAATCTCATTTACTGCCAGAAATGCGGGCCAGGCTCTGGCACCAGTCGTACAGGGACCGGACAGCTCGTACAAGGTGGTCCGGCACTCCATACTTCTGGAACACCCCCCACAAGAGGGGGACATTGTTGAACGCCTTCTCCAAGTCCAAACTCCTATGTCCCCTCCAAGCCGTGCGTCAAGGTGAGTCCATTTGTATCGAGCTGGGACCACGCACCAGCTCAGGCTCCTTCCCCACCAGAGAGGTGACGTGTCACGTCCCTATAGCTTCTGCAGCTGAGGATCAGACCGCCAGGGTCCCTGCCTTCGGCCACCGCCCAGCTCAAACTGAACTCTACCCCAACAGCCCCTCCCACAAGTGGTGAGTCCAGAAGAGGGGGGTGCCCATGTCACCCTTTCAGCCTGAGCCCAACCAGGCCCCATGGGCAAAGGTCCGGCCACCAAGCGCTCACCTCCATGTACCTCACCGACCATGCAAAAAAAAAATCTAATTTTATTACAAAATCGGATTTGAGCATTAAGACCTGCAGTGTGAATGTAGCCTCTGTTGCTCTGTGAACCTGGTCTGTACCACTACACTGTCTTCTGAGTATCTGCCCCCCTTTTTTTGTCCTTTCTATGGCTAATGGTATGATCCAAGTCTGTGATTGGCCACATGGTGTGTCCATCAAACTAAAGTCCTACCCTTGTTTGCTGACACCTGCTAAAGTTTCAACTTCCCCAGCAAGAGTTTGCTCGTCTCGTTCTCTTGAACGACGCATCGCTTATTCATCACCAGTCAAAGTGGTTGTAAATTTTTATTTCTACCCACCAATTTGACTTTTATCCCAAATATGGCGGGTTAGCAGGTGTCACTTGTCCTTTTTCCCACACAGATTGCTGCTGACTGCTACAGCGCCTTTCTCAGCAGCAGCAAGGTGATGTGCAGTCTCCACAGAAACGGGAGCGCACACCCCATAACTTGACGTGGAAATGAGCAGAAACTAAATTTTCTTTTGCTGCCGTGTGCTGGTGCACTTTTCACGCATATATAATTTTATTTCTTTTCCTGTTGTGCACATGCGCCCTTTTATTCTATTCTATTCTACAGTCATTTAGCAGACGCTTTTATCCAAAGCTACTTACATTTGAGAGCAAGAACAACGCAAGCATGAATTCAAACAAGATGGGACGTCATAATTAAGTGTCAGACCACTTTTGAGTCCAGTTGGAATCTAGGTGCTGTGATGTAGTGCTAGTGCAGTGAATTAATTTTTTTTTTTTTTTTTTTTTTTTTTGTAGTCATTTTAAGTAAATACAGGATCACGATTCATTCATCAAACAATATCAACATGGTCATAAGTGCATGATTTCATCACGTAATATCATCTTGGGCATAAGTGCACACAGCTTCTTCAGTGCTTGGTTGAGCCAAAAAGCTGGACAAATCTTTCTAGCTTATTTAGTTAAGCTAAATGTGGAAATGCTCCTTAAACAACTGAGTCTTTAGCTTAGTCTTAAAAGTGGATAAGGACTCTGCGGATCAGACGGAGTTTGGTAGATTGTTCCACCACCAGGGAACAACAGAGAAGAAGAGTCTATCTACTGATGTGGCGCCATCTTGTGGTGGGAGTACTAGGCGTCTTTCACTGGCAGAGCGTAACTGTGGAGAGGGAGTGTAGCTCTGGATTAAGGAGTGGAGGTAGACCGGAGCCGTTTGGGTTATTGTTTTGTAAGCCAGAAGCAGAGCTTTGAATTTGATGCGCTGCAACTGAAGCCAGTTAAGAGCAATTAGCAGCGGAGTGACATGAGCTCTTTTAGGCTGGTTGAAGACCAGACGTGCTGCTGCGTTCTGGATCATCTGTAGAGGTTTAACTGAGCATGCAGGCAGGCCAGCCAGTAAGGAGTTGCAGTAGTCAATGCTTTTAGAGATTGTGCCCTACATCACCCATAGCAAAAATCTCCACTGCACAGATCAACAGTGACCAAGCCTTTTCTCATCTCATCATTCTCTCAAGTCTTTGCTTTCAGGAGAAAAAATATTGGCATTGAAACAAACACACAACAAAAACTATTTCCATATTTCCACTTTTTCTGCTACTGTTTACCAGCAGTCATCATAAAACCAACTCCAACTCATCTGCTTTTTGGTACCACCATGCACTCATTGTGGATTTGCAATGTACTGAAAAAACACTACATTTTGTAGCTTGATTGTAAACCTCCTGGACAGAAAACTTCCAGAGATCTCCGAAAGGGTAAGCTATCTATCACAATTTACCCCACAGAGTTACACACTGGTGCTCCTGAGAAATTGGTGATGATATAAGAGATGGCGCTTGCGGACGCTGGAGAGCTTAAAGGGTTTTAAGGGTTAATAACATTTGGTTCTGACATCACTGGGTTTCACAGCTGTTTGTGGTTTCAGTCAGTCTGAAGCCCCATCCGTTGTTTCTAGATGAAATATCGGTTAGAGAAAGAAACATTTGTTTCACTGCTGAACGGAAATGTGGACCGTCGGTGACCAGGACCATAAATGGTGGGCAGACAGAAGGCAGTGGGGCATTTAAAAGCTACCAGGAGACTTCATCACTCATTAACCCCCCTTCTCCATCCTCCTTCGCCCTGTAGGAAAGCTGGTGATTGCTGACACTAACCGGCCCATTCTGCTCCGTACCAAACACATCCTGATTGGAAACAAAGGGGAGCTGCACATCGGAAGTTCAGACTGTCCGTACAAGGGAAACCTCACCATCTCTCTGTTTGGAAGGTGCAGTCCCATTAAACATCACATCACTACAAACGCAGCAGATTAATAAATCAGATATGGTCCAGATTTACTGTCCTGTCAGTGACACTATGTGGATCGTCACTGATCCATCGCCTTCATCTACTTTGACTGGTCAGATATTTGTAGAACTGAACTAGGTTAGGTGTGTTTACTAGCCTAGACTTTTATTTTCATTCAGAAAAATATCATCACAGATGCACTGCAGAATGAAATGATGATGCTGGGTTAAACAATAAAAGCACACATAAGTGAGTCACCAAGAGGTGTAAACTGATTTAAAGACAGTCCAGGTTGGATGGATGCTCCAGGATCTTCTGCTTCTTTGCAGTGTTACCTAGCAACAGCAGCATGCTGAGTGCTGACATCAGAGTCAGGAATCAGGTTCCAGTTCATTCTTCATGACTGTGACATTAGCAGCTACAGAGACACGGCTGTCACCATCCGATCCCTTGAACCAGGATTTAGAGGACGTGTCCCAGGACACTGACATGCCTCTGACTCTTCTATATTTTTTATATATCTTCTTGTATATTTTTTTAAAAGCATATTTTATTATGTTGCTGCTTCATTGTATTGAATATTTGTCATTCTCTGTTTTTATTGATCCTTGTATGTTGTTTTGTGTTGTTCAGTTTGTCTTGATGCCAGATTCAAAGACAAATTTCCATCTTTGAGAATAAAATGGACAATAAAGTCGACTGAGTCTGAGTTTGTGTCCACGAGGAAAATGTTTGGGTGTGTTGTCCTCTCTGACTGACGGCTTGTTACATTTCTGTTGATCAGACTGGATGACAGCGATAAAGACCATAGCTACTTTGGGAGGAAGTACATTGGTGTGGGAACAGGCGGGAAGCTGGAGATTCATGGACAGAAGAAACTGTCCTGGACTTTCCTCAACAAGACTCTCCATCCTGGAGAGAACAACCAGAACAACTACCTGTTCCAGAGGAGCTGGGGGAACCGGGGCATCATCGTCCATGTGATCCAGCCCGACACTGGGGAGGTTTTGCACGCCAACAGGTGAGAAGGAGGCTTCTAAGACCCACAAACTTCATTTCCTTTAATCAGTGATCAGTGATGATGTTTCACCTCCAGGTCAGATCCACCAACATCCTGATCTTCCAGAGAAAGTCAGGATCATTAACTGATCAGAAATGTGAAGTTCAACCTGATTTTTAAAACTTAAGAAGAATCGAAAGCAGCATTAAGGTCAACTTCTACCTTCAAGTCAACCTTTATTCAAACACATTTCTGTTAACAAGAGAGAACAAAAACTGCTGGACCAGTAAAGCTTCATCAGTCTCAGTTTTACGGGTGAAAAGGAAAATCTGAAAACCAGCAGCAGAAAAATAGTTAAATGTGTAAATGAATGAATAAATGAACCAACCAATCAATAAACAAATTGATAAATAAATAACACAATCAATCAATTATTAACTAATAAATAAATAAAAAAAATTAAAAATCAATCAAACTTCCTGAATGTAGTCTCATCATGATGTGTGGCTGGCGGCGGACAGGAACATTTCCTGAAGAGGTTCATGTGAATATTCCTGTGTGTGTGCTTTCAGCACACGAGTTTGTGCACGTCAGCGAAGCTGCATATCTGTTCAGATCCGTCTCTGTAACCTCCTGCAGGTTCGACACCTACCGCAGTCAGAACGAGAGCCGGCGCCTCGCTGACTACGTGGACGGCGTGGAGGCGGGGCTTATCTTGGCCATGGTGGTCAACGATGAAGGCTCCAACAACCTGGAGGACACTGCCAAGAAAAGCCTGTCCAAACTTGGCAGCATCCACATCAACAGGCTGGGCTTCAGGTCAGATGATCAACAAAACCAAAACAACAATAAGGAAAGATAATCAGTCTCATCTTCATCAGCTGCACATCGAGATGATGAAGATGATGATTAAATGAAAAATACTTCATTTGTCCTGGAAAGAATTTGCATTGTTGATGTTCTTCAACCCCAAAGTAAACTGTAAGGAGTCCTGAAAGGTGATGGCTTGCTTATTGAGGTGAGCCGGTAACCTGTCTGTAGTCATCTGGTTTAGATGGTTGGGAATTTTTTAGGTACTGGAACAAGACAGGATGTTTTCCACAGCACAGGAACTTTTTTCTGACTCCAGCTGGTGGTGAAAGGTGCTGAAGAATCCAAAATCCAACAACAGGTTTTTAGAATTCCGACCCCATCTGGACCTGCAGCCTTGTTCTGGTTCAGTGCCTCTAGCTGTTTCTTCTTAACTGGTCGCTCTAAATTCTCCCTCGGAGTGAGCGGTTGTTTGTCTCTATGTTGCCCTGATGGACTGGTGACCTGTCTAAGGTGAACCTGCCTCTCACCTGTTAATTGCCGGGATAGGCTCCAGGCTACCGCAACCCTTCATTGGACTAAGCGGTATAGAAAATCGATGGATGGATCACACATCCCTCACATTGTTCTGCTGGAGCTGATGATGAAACTCTGGATGTCTCAGAGTCCCTGAACAGTGATTTCCTCAGAGATGTCAGGAATGGTGACTCCGCTCTGGAAACCACAAGCCTGCTGGAATCTGTCATGTGATCAGCTGCGTCCTGACAGAAGAGATGGGCTTGTGGTTGGAGTCAGAGACATTTGGTCTGATTAAACTGGAGGACACGATCACTTATCATTCCTTTCCCAGAGTTACTCCATGACTGTGGAAGCTGTGGAGGACAGATGAATGATAGGAGCGATGGTGAGGAGACTGGGGGATTCCTCTGTAATGAATCCTGTCGCCTGCTGCCGGACAAACTGGTTCTGGTGTTTCTGCAGTAAAGCTGAAATCAGAATGACGACACACCTCTGCTGCTCTGAAACTTGGATGTTGTTAAAGATGTGTGTTGACTTGTAATTCAGGGGTTTTCTGCTCACATTCCAGTTTTTCTTATTAATGTGTTCAGAATGAAACCAGCTGATTGTTTTCTGAAAAGTTCTGAAATCTCATCTCTGCAGACATCCATGGACCTTCGTAGTGAAGAAAGGTGATTCTTCTTCAGTGGTGGAGGATCACACTGCTTATCAAGGTACCGGTCCAGTTCAGATCTAGACCTGTGTCTCTAGATGTGTTCTGATCCAAAACAAGTCTTTTTTGTAGTTTTATATAACATCTGTGTGTTTTAACAGGAACTAAGGCCTCATCCAAGGCTCAGAGTTCTGGTGTCTTTCAGTCCCGTTCTGGAGATCTTTTCACCGTCACCGCCAGCAGTCAGTGGGTCCAAGGTATCTCCTCTCAGTCTGTCATCTGGGTTCTGAGATCCAGTTTACTGAGTTCATCAAACTCTGATGATCACGTTAATCAGAAACCGCTGTTTCTGCAGCTCCGTCCTCATCAGCAGTTTGCTCCTTTACATGACCACCAAAATCTAATACCTGGGAGTAATCAAGGGCTGGTTGTTCAAACGTAATCCGACCGGATTTCGGTTATCGGATAGGATCAAACCTTAAAAATGTAATCCAATCCTGGTTGTTATCCAGATAAAACTCTCAGTTTGGGTTGTTCAAAACTTTGGAGCAGAATCCGGATAACTTTGATAAAAAAAACTGGATTATCCTGATCCCCCCAGATAGTAGGTTTACAAGGTGGATTTCAGGAAGAAACTGCTGTAAAACAGCTGATCAAATACTAGAACTTTTCATTCAGTGAATATGCTTATATTTGTATTTTGCAACTGACTTGTTTAATTGTTACAGGGATAAAGTGGTAAACATAGGCATAGGCTACCTGTTAAGCCTTTCAGCAAGTAAAGTAAGAATAAAACATAACATCATCTTGTCACCACGAAATACACCTCCAGAGTAATTCTATAACAAACACAAAGAAAGTATTCAATTTTCCTGTTATTCATCGCTGCGTAATCAGAAAAGAACCTGTCAAAAAAAAAGCAAAAAACATTTCTAACGATGCATCCCATCCTTCCATCATGCTGACAGAAAGCCAGAGGTTGGGCCTCCACACGGGGCTCAGGTGCATCATTACCATCGTCACAGAGAGGGACGGTCCGCATGGTCGCAATCTTATGCAGGACAATTCATGCTCCCAGTGGTTCCACTCGCAAAGCATCCAGACCGTCTCTTCTACCTGCTGTTCTTCACATCACATGGATTTTGGATCAGGATGATCCAATCCCATTTTTCTTTGAACAACTAGGGTAAAAGTAAGCCGGATTACGTAATCCGCCGTCCTGAAAAATGGGATTCCCAAATCCAGATAGCTTTTATCCCCCAGATTACTGTAATAATTACACCTGATCTGTCAACGTCTACTTTTGAAATGTGATCTTCTAAAAATCCTGCTCTACATTTTCCTGTCCGTTATCATAACTTCCTGTTAGTTTTCTAAACATCCAGTCTTTGTTGAACATGGCACAGTCTTAGCGTTAGCTGCTAATGTGGGAGCTAAGAAGCTGCTAAATAGACTACAGGTCAGTGTTACTTGTTTATACGCTGACTCCCTGCTGTTGCACAGCATCTTGTTTTTCTTTTGTGTTCTGCTTACATTGCTTCTGTTTTTTGAAAGGAAGAAGTTAAATAGATGGAAGCAACTCAGTTTTTTGCACATGCGCAGATGTAAAAAGACTAAATAAATCAGATATATGGGTCTGAATGCAGGAAGATATTGAAGTACTGGGAAAATCTAGGGGTGTGTTACGACCCAGGGTCAGGGGTATGAGGAAGGGCGTAACAAAAGAAACGTTGGCCAGGTATTAAAAGGAAAGCAGGTACGTTTATTGTTGAAAACGGAATAGGAAGCACAAAGTCTGCTGGTGGCAATTAACAAATGCTGGGGTTAACGAAGCTGCCCAAACAAATAAACCAAGCAAAACCACTCTAAACTCAAAACCAGCCAGCCAAAACCGAAATCAAAGATACTACAGGTGAAAATAAAACTGCCTTGCTACGTTAATAACCGTGAGGAGGCAGCTCCAATAAACTAAAAAGGGACTCCCGGCTTTATTTCGAGGAGGGCGTTCTCCGGAGCTGGGATTGGTCCAACCCCTTCCAATAGGAACGGGGAAAGCGGCGGTGTGTCCCGTCCAACCAATCCCATGCAGGAACCAAGAGCGGAGGGTTGCACTCAGGATTGGAGTCAGGTGGTGACAATCAGCTGACGTAACAGGGTGTTATTCAGCTTTCTCATAATCAGGTTAAGCGGTCTACATTATCATTGGAATAATCTGATGACTCCAGAATTCAGATAATATTTTTCTTTGGTTTGATTGTAACCGGGCTCATTAACACACCTATATTTCTCACCAATTCTCTGATGTCTTCCTGTATGTAGCCCTGTTTACCTGACCGCCTCCAGCTCAGTAGACTGTAGAACCATGTGGACCAGTGGATTGAGAGGTTCTGGTTTGTGTGTTCCACAGAGGCTGACTGGTCTGACTGGTTTGACAGGGATGATGAAAGAGGATCAGGAGACTGGGAGAAGCTCTCCGACCTGCATAAAGCCTATCCCGACCGGATCTGCAGCAGTCCGTTGGACATTCAGGTGAATCTTCATCAAACACACGAAGAATTAAATCAGCTGAACAGCTGTGATCAGACTGAATGAGCTCCTGGTTTTATGTGATTTCTCCATCATGCTGCTGGTTCGGACCGAGCAGAGTTAATGAATCTGCAGACAGCTTAACCTAAGGAGGAGAACAAGGGTTAAACCTAACTCTGACTTTAGTTTTCTTCTCAGCTATGACTTAATCTTTTTTTGTAGACTGATGATCTGCTGAAGATCTTATTTAATCTCCTTTATCTCCTCCACAATCCCCCCAGTGCAATGTGTGTCAGCACAATCCCAAGACTCCACACCTCTGGCTTTAGAGGTAAAGAGGAAATGATCATCCAACCATCCAACAACTGTTTCTTCATCTCTAAAAGACAAGAAGTGTCTTACATCTGGAATATGAGGGGTCAGGGCTGAGTGGTGTAGCTGAGGGAAGGAAGTGGAGTGTAGTCCAAAGAGAGGACTTACAGAGAAAAAATTAAAAGGAAAGAAAAGGGAATGAAGCAGAGGAGAAACAACAAAAACACAAGCCTTAACTTTGACATGGTCTTTGTTGCATTGATGTTAACCTACTATTTGATGCTGCTTTGTGAAAATACATTTATTCCATTTTTCTTTTCCTTGTCCAGGCTGAGACACTTGACGGTATCCCGTCCACCCAGACAGGAGATGTGATCTACAGGAAAGACAAAGACTACGGGTTTGTCTGCCTCAACAAGGACCAGACTCACGGCTTCTGTCACAATTACAGAGTCCGTTTCCTCTGTGGAAAACTGGGTGGGTCCATCCATCCATATGTATATATATATATAAATATATATATATATATATATATATATATATATACAACAGAAAAAAGTGACATGATGAACCCACTTCAGATTGGTTGTGCTGGCCTATGTGAGGTTTTCTGAGTTGTCTCCTCCTGTCTCCCTGTAGTCCATCCACAGGCCTCCATCTCTGTCCGTATGTTGGTGAACAACAGCATCCTGGAGCTGGCTGACCCACCAATGGGCTGGCGGTCTGGTGACCAAGTGGTTGTGGCCAGCACAGACTTCTCCATGCACCAAGCTGAAGAGTTCACCTTGCTGCCCTGCCCTACCTGTACGTCTAACCAGGTGAAGGTCAAAGGTAAGAAGCAGGGGCAATTTTTGCTATGGGCGATGTGGTCATGCACCCAAGGGGCAATCTTTGAAGGGTGCATTGTGCATGAGAAGAAAAGGAAAAAAATAAATATCCGTTTAAGAGTGCACCAGCGCACAAGAGCAAAAGAAAAGGTTTAATTTCCATTCATTTTCATGTCAAGTTATGGGGGAGGGCGCTCCCCTTTCTACGGAGGCAGCACATCAACTTGCTGCTGCTGCTGAGAAAGGGGCTGTTGCCGTCAGCAGCAGTCTGTGTTGGAAGAAGGGGTCGGGGACACCAGGTTTACGGAGCAACAGAGAGAGTGCAGAATTTGTTAAATGAAAACATCCGTCCCCAAAATGTTACAATGTTTGATTAAAATGTTAAACAAAAACAAAAGCATAAACTTAGGCTTTATATAAACACTGAATAAAACTTTCTTACCAACAGAAACCATTTATAAATGTTAAATTGTACTTTACCCGAAGCTCAGAGTGATTCCTAATGAACCATCACTGTGATGAATGAAGCAAATAATTTCCTAATCATTATTCCACGAACAAAGTGCAGCTGAATGAGGGGAGAATAAATGAAGAATTTTAAAAGGAAAAAGCACAAATGTGGTGGTTGGATGGTGTAAACAACCAGGCTGGTTAGTAAAGGCGGATCTATACTCACGCAGCATCTGCGTGTGGTCGGTTACGGTGTAGCCGGTGCTGGTGAGTTTGCGCTTGCACTCGAGTGTAGGTAGTACACGGTGTCTTGTTGCAGTTTCTCCTCCTAACCTGAAGGTGGCAGCAGGGGTGGTATCGGCCACTAATCCCACCAGGTCAGAGTTCTTTTGATGGTTCACTTTAGTTCCTGTATGTATTTTCTATTTTAACACTGGCATCCAGTATGGTTCAGGGTCTTTATTAGCTTGTGAAAGAAAATGAAGAAATAATTCGCTCAGCCTCTCATCAGCTTTATCCATTGGGTGTTTAAAAATGGCGGTTACTACACAAATTCAATGAGAAGATCCAGAAATTCGGAAAGTTGTAATCCCAAATTGACCAATCATAGGGGAGTACATCCGCTTAATCATCTGCGTAGCAGGGGTGCACGTCAGGTCTGGAAGAGCTGTACATCGAGGCTCCGCGGAGCTATGCTGAGCCTATGGCGGAGACACAGACGCCGCGCGATTATAAATCCACCTTAACAAGTTAGTCAGTTACTTTGTTTTTTGTTGGAAAAGAGAACATTTAGAGAATGTTGTTAAGCATTTTAAAATAATGTTAATTAAAAACTATTGTCTGATTAATTGTATTTAGTGGCTCTTATAATCAGGATTATTTTTCCTGGATAAACATTTGGCTAGTAGAAGTTCTGTCTTGCCGGTAACTTTACAAATTGACTAGCCACATTGGCTAGTGATCAAAAAAGTAAATTTAGAGCCCTGTATTTTGCGGACACAGTTCGAAACATCAATACGTTTGTGAAGATACAGCCCTCGTATTGTTTGCCATGTCCATGGTTCAGTGAAAAATGTTTCTTTGGTACTACACAAAGTGAGAAGAGGGGCAGTAGGTAAGTGACGTAGATCCTGTGAAATGGCAGATTCAGACCACGCTCAAACATTCATTCGTTTAATTGCATAACTTTGGCAAGTCTAACCTAAAAATTCTTGAACGTAGGAAAATAGTGCCTGACAGATTTTATAGATTGGTGCTCAACTCCGTGTACGTCATCCAAGGCCAAGAAAAAGTGAGACGAGGATTCATCTGGAACTATTTCACCGCCTGGGAAAGACTCAACGGACATTCTTATCTCTGTAGATAAGAAATGAAGTAGTTTTGATTCACGTTTAAACCTGGTGGAGATTCTTCACAAAGAGTTCCAGGCATTATGTGAATCCCTGGAATTCATCCAGAAGCAGGTGGAAACCCTCGCCTTCAGGGAACACCTGCCTTAGAGAGTCGGTAAAATCCTTCACCGAGGGCTTGACCCGACTCCCTGAGGAAAATAAGAAGATAAAAGAAACAGTGATCGATCTGATTATTAATAGAAGCTTAAACTTTGACATCGATAACACAATCACAGATCCAGAAGGCAGATTTATAATAGTTACATTATCTATTCAAAATGTTAAATTATGTATTGGAAATGTATATGGTCCAAATGTTGATGATCCCTCCTTCTTTCCCTCCCTCTTCACTTCACTCTGTGGTCACTCAGATAACACACTAATTATAAGAGGTGATTTTAACATTATACTGGAAAAACATAGTACCACAGGAAGTCATCGAGTCTGGAAATCCTCAAAACACTACATGAAGGATTTTGGTCTTTGTGATGATGACCATCCCACACTAAGAGAATACACCTTCTTCTCTGTGTTCTTTGGGAAGCAGGAAAAGCAGTAATGAGAGGGAAAATAATTTCCTTCTCTTCCCATAAGAAAAAGAAGGAAACATTGGGAATTTCAGAGTTAAACTCAGAATTAAATCCCTAGAGGAAGCTTACCATGTCTCCCCAGAAGAACACACTCTGGACCATATAAGGAAAGCTAAACTTGAACTTAAGGAAATAATAGATTAAAAAAGACAATTCTTGGTGCAAAGACTTCGCTTGGAGAACTTGGCAACAAATCTGGAAGGTTCCTGGCTAATCAGTTAAAAAAACAAACAAGGAGAAAACAACCATCTCCTCTGTCAGAGATCCAGAAGGAAACATCAGCCACGACCCTGACAAGATAAATAACACTTTCAAAGAATTCTATAAAACATTATATACATCACAACTAACTACAACAGATGACAATATTGATAAATTTCTTAGTAACATCAATCTTAGAGAATGAAAACATGAAAATAAAATGGCCTTGGATTCACCTCTTTCAGTTGGTGAACTCCATGAAGCTCTCCAGCATATGCCCAACAATAAAGCTCCAGGACCAGATGACCCAGGTCCAGAAGGTCCAGGTCCAGATGGTTACCCAGCAGAATTCTACAAAGAATTCTGGACAACGCTGGCACCCACTTTCTATAATATGATATTAGAAATAAAGGAAAAAGAAAAAATACCTTAAAATATGAACCTAGCTAATATTACTCTACTATTAAAACCAGGTAAAGACCCGACACTTCATCAAGTTACCGTCCAATTTCATTAATAAATGTAGATCTTAAAATAATCATCAAAGCTCTGGCCAGAAGGATAGAAAAAATAACCCCTCTAATAATACATCCTGACCAAACAGGCTTTATTAAAGGTAGACATTCCTCTACTAACATGCGTAGATTAATTAACATCATAGATTATTCTACTCTACATAACCTGGAATCCACAGTCAAATAAATCTATCTTCAAACTTCAAAATGGGAAGCTGGCTTATCCAATAACTTTAAATAAAATGAATGGTCACAATCCTTTATCCACACCTTTACAATGACTAAGAAATCAAATTATTTCTTAGTAATTTCTGCGCTTCTTGGGTCTTGGGGTCCTTCGCTCTGGCTGCCCTGGATGGCCGCTGCCTATTGGTGTGCGCGTGGGTGCCCCATGACCGCGGGAAGCTCTGGCTGGGGTCTTCCTCTGCAACCCTCTGGGTGAGTCCGGGGTCATCTTTGTTGTAGGGTGGCTTGGGTTCATGCTCTGGGATTGCTGCTGATTGCCCGGGTCTCTTAGCCGCCCCAGTCTGCCTCTAGCCTCCGTAGACACTTGGTCACATTTGCACAATCATGCTCATCTCTGATCATTCCTCGTACTCTGCATGCTGAGACGGTCACTTAGTTGTCCTGTGGGTTTATACCAAGTGGCAACCTTGGCCTGTAAAATGTGAAGCCTATGAGGAAGTGAAAAAAATTGCAGTTCCCCCCTCATCCACTAGGGGCTCCAAAACCGAGTCAATCCCCATAGACGGCCATGTTAAAAAGACCAACTTCACAGCAGAAATAAACATGTTTAAGGTCTGGTACATAAATCCATTTTAGGATGACAACTGTGAGGGGGGTGAATTTTTTTCTAACTCAAACATTTGGATGCTATTTAATCTTGAAATTTGGCATAATTAGGGGCGTGTCCTTTTGATTGACAGGTATCCAATATCCGCGGCAAGAAGGTAGCGTGCAGCACAACCACAATTTTTAGCCGGCTAACAGCGCGCTTTAGCTTTAGACCGCCTACCTGCTTTAGCTGGTTAGCTACCATTAGCTCCGTGTTAGCTCAGTTAGCTCTTAGCTACAGGCAGCCCGGAGTTTGATGGTTGTCAATCATCCACCCACACCTTCACAGTTTCCCTCTCAGCTCCACCTCTTTGCCCATTTTTGGATTTTCTAAGATGGCAATGGTGGGAACCGCCCAGTGAGCTTCAATTCAGCTCTGCAGAAACCAAGGGTGATGTCACGGAGGCTCCGTCCATCTTATTCTATGGTTTATGCACTAAGAGCAGTTTTTTTTCTGTGTGTGAGTTTCTGGTACTTTGGCGGTTGTTGTGATGTTGTTGATGTCTTGGTTTTTTTTTTTTTTTTTTTTTTTTTTAGGAACTCCTGATGATTGTCAGCTTAGTTTACCTGTAAAAGCTGTAGGGAATGTTTTGTTGTGTTTCTGTACAGGTGTAGCAGCTGGTTGTCTGGTGTTAGGTTGGATTGAAGGTCGTTGCTTCTATCTACAGTATCTTTGTCTCCTCTTCCTTTTAACTTATCTTCACTATTCTTTTTTTTTTCTGTTCATGAATGAATGAATGAATGAATGAATGAATAAATAAATAAATAAATAAGAAAAAAAGAAAGAAACAAAGAAAGAAAGAAGAGGAGCCATATACCCATAAAGCTCCCCTTGGCAAAGCAAATTCGTTCGGCACACCACAGCAGCCAGACCATCATTCTGCCGCCACCGTGCTGGAGAGGACAATTTAAAAAAAAAAGAAAGAAAGGGGGGAGTGAGTGTTTCATGTTTATAGTCCGCAGTTCACCACTCATCTCAATATGTCGAACATCCCTGTGTAGGATTGTCTGGGACACACAAATTTCTCCTCTAAAATATAGGCTAGGACATAATGATATAATATTATGGCATCATAGGTGTGACAGGGTGTCTTCACAAATTTAATTAAATGAGAGAAATCAAAAATATGTTTAATTCTAAAGGAAGAAAGTTCTGCTTGTCCAGAACCAGATTCAGTAGCTTGAACACTGTGGCAAGACGATGTGTGAGCATGGGAAGAATAAATCCATTTTCATTTGGTATGGGAAAAAAACCACAATTTATTTGGCCATTCTGCACACCAAACAAACTTCATCCCTCTGGCCAGTCCAACCAGTCTGCTTGGCAGCACTTCCTATTTATTACCCAAGGCCCCACCCTCTCAATTCCAACAGACCTATCACAGCAGACTTCTGAAAAATAAGGTAACAAGCTCATTAACAAAACATCATGATCCTGAAACATATTCTTATGTGCTCATGAGCTTAAGTCAGCAGTATACACAGGAACAATTCAAAACAGAATTTTAGAAAATCAAACATATTTAGTACAATCCTTTCCCTTCAACTTCTCATTACATCCATTCAATTATTCAATTAAGACTGAGAATGCACCTACACACATACAATCTGTAAGAAAGCTCCATGGTAGACAGGCCTCCTCATTGAACAATGACAAATTCTTCACTTAGAAGAACAACACTTTGACAGGAAATGATATAAACAAGAAAAAAAAACAGTGAATGTTAGGTGCCCATGATTCACCTTTGCACACAAGAATAACAAAATGCAGGAGGGAGCTAGTGCTTCCTAACAAACACATCAGTGTGAACTGGATTTACTGTCTAACAAACACACTGAATGTGTGTGTTCAGGTAAGGCCCAGTTCATCCACATGGGTGAGGAGGTGGATGGTGTGGATATGAGGGCCGAGGTGGGCCTGCTGACCCGGAATATTTTGCTTCGAGGTGAGACTGAACCCGGATGTTACGAACACGAGGCTTGCAAGTTCTTCAGCTTCGACACCTTTGGAGGACATTTAAAGGTAAATTGTTCTTTACCTGCTCAAAGCAGCCAATCAGGTGATGTCTGAACCACCAGGTACCTGCAGGTGTTCTGTCAGCTGTGGAACCATCTCAGTACCAGGTCCACTAACTGTTTTTATAGGGAGGAGTCAGTGTTACTAATGAGTTAATTGATTTCTAGGTAAAAGTTGGTGAGTCCAGAACCAGACTTTACGAATCCACCTAAATGGTCCATCCAGAACTGAATGAAACCCAACTTGTTGAAGTGCCACTCATAACATGTGACTTCAGTTCTCTTCAGCTGATTTTCTTTTGTCCCCTTCAGGTGGAGCGGGGCTTCAGGGCAGTTCATATATCCGGTGTGGAGCTGCAGCACATGGGCCAGCAAACAATGGGTCATTACCCAGTCCATTTCCACATGAACGGAGACGTGGATGAGAGGGGGGGTTACAGCCCCCCAACATCCATCAGTGATCTTTCCATCCACCACTCCTTCTCCCGCTGTGTAACCATCCACGGAACCAACGGACTGCTGGTCAGTACAGAGTTCAGACCAAAGTCCAGTTTCTCTGATTTTTATCCGACTGGTTTAGAAAGAACAAACAGAGCCAGATTTACAGCTTCTAGATTTTTATGAACTAGATTTCCTGGAGACACCTGATGATTAACTCCGAGCTCTGACAGGTGTAACCTCACATCTCTGTTTCCTGGCAGGTGAAGGATGTGGTGGGCTATGACACTCTAGGCCACTGTTTCTTCACAGAGGATGGTCCAGAGGAGAGGAACACGTTTGACCACTGTTTGGGTCTGATGGTGAGAGCAGGAACACTGCTTCCCTCAGACAGAGACACTGTAATGTGCCGCAATATCACTGATGGAGCATATCCCGGATACGTGGCCAACCCACGTCAAGACTGCAGGTAGGACCAGAAACAACATGATGGGGTTCTGTTCCTTATCGAGCCACCAAATCTCCACCAGACCTGGGTCTCATTTATAAAGCTGGTGTACGATAATTATAGTCAACTTTTGTTGGGAGAATGTCTCTACCGCCACGGCAACTCTGACCCTGCCGTACACACAAAATCTGGAGAAACAGGAAACTCCGACACCAACAGTACAGTATGTGGTGAGACGTGGTGGCGATGGCTGGAACGGGACATGATGTCCCAGGGGTGCTGGATGGGATTCAGGTCTAGTGAACGGGCAGGCCAGTCCGTACCATCTATGCCTTCATCGTGCAGGAATTGCTGACACACTCACACATGAGACCGAGCACTGTCCTGCATCAGAAGGAACCCGGTCCCACTGCATCAGCATCTGGTCTGACAATGGGTGTGAAGATCTCATCTCAGTACCCATTGGCAGTCAGGGTAACTAGCTAGTACACGGAGGTCTGTTGGGCCCTCTATGGATTTGCCTCCCCAAACCATCACTGACCCACTGCCAAACTGGTCATGTTGGAGGATGCTGTAGGCAGCAGAACGTTCTCTACAGCATCTCCAGACTCACGTCTGTCACATGTGCTATTTGTTCTCTAGCAAATACCAGTCGGGCTGCATGGTGTTGGGCCCATTTCTGACAATTTGAGCTGAAACATGCACATTAGCTGCCTGCTGGAAGTCATTTTGTAGAACTCTGGGTTCCTCCTGCACAAAGGAGCCGATAGCGCTCCTGCTGCTGGGTTGTTGTCCTACGGCCGCCTCCATGTCTCCTGGTATACTGGCCTGTCTCCCAGTATTACCTCCATGCTCTCAACATTTCCTTCACAATCCTTGTTACTGTCTTACTGGACAGAATCCCAGAAGTTTTGAGTTATGTTCCAATGATTATGTGTTCCCTTTATTTTCAAAAGACATTTAGTCTTTTATAAAAGAAGTCAAAATGTACCTTTTTGAGCTGACCTATTATCATTTGGACTCATTCAGACTCATCAGAACCTGGAGAGAACCCACACATGGAGCACATCTTTACAGAACCCACATAGGGTCACCAGAGGAAGGTTTAAAATCTACTTTTGAAGTGTTTGTCTCCAGAGTCCAAACTGGGTTCACAAAGTCCCTCAGGGTCTAAGTACAGAGCTTTGAGGAACTCCATGACTCACTCTGCTATGTGTGAAAGACTCATCGTTTACACAAACAGATTGGAATCTATCCGATAAACATGACTTAAACCAGTGATGTGGTACCTTTAATACCGATAACATGTTCAGTCCTCTGTGACAGAATATTGTGAAGTTACTGGCTGGTTTCTCCTGAAGTTCTGTTTGTTTTTTGTTAAGATGGTGAACAGGCTGTATGTATGTGGTGCTTTTCTAATTATGTATTCCTGCTGTGAGATACAATAACCATTCCCTCTGTGCACCTCTGTGAACAGTGCAACTTCAACTTTCTGGATCGCCAACCCCAATAACAACCTCATCAACTGTGCTGCTGCAGGCTCAGAGGTGAGTCCAGACCAGAACCAAGCTGCCTGTCACATCCGCACCCACATATCAGATTAACGACTCCAGTCCCCAATGCTTTCACACTGATAAAGTGCCACTTCTGCTGTGGTTTCAGGGAGATGAATTAGAGCAGAACTGGTCTCCTTTTTACTGCCAGAACTGTTCTTGTTTCACAGAAACAAACCTGCTGACATGCAAAACTTCTATAATCACGTGTGCAGCATGGTTTAATACATACCCAACTCCAAAAAAGATGGGACGCTGTGTAAAATGGAAAATAAATAAATGAGAAAACAACGATTTCTAAATCTTATCAGCCCATATTTTATTCCCAGTAGAAGATAAACAACATCAGATGATGAAACTGAGACATTTTATCATTTTGTGTAAAATATAAGCTCATTTTGAATTTGATGGCAGCAACACGTCTGTGGAGGAGCATTGGACAACTAATCAGGTTAATTGGCAACAGGTCAGTGACATGACAGTAACAGAGAGGCAGAGGCTCTTAGATGGAAAGATGGACAGAGGTTCGCCAATCTGAGACAAACTGGCTCTAAAAAATGAGGAACAATTTCAGAAAAACATTCCACAATGTAAAATTCTGGAGATTTTGAAGATCTCACCATGAACTGTGTCCCACTAAAAGATTTGGAGAATTAGGAGGAATCTCTGTGTGCATGGGACAAGACTGAAGGTCAGACTGGATGCAGGTGATCTTTGGATCCTCAGGCAGCACTGCATTAAAACTGGACATGATTCTCTACTAGAAACCACTGCATGGACTCAGGAAGACTTCCAAAAACCACTGTCTGTGAACACAGTTTACTCTGAAATCCACAAATGCAGGTAAGATGCAGAGAAGAAGCCAGATGTGAACAGGATCCAGAAACACCACCGTCTTCTCAAAGCATCATGAAAGCAAAAATGTAGCAATGAAGATCCAGGACTGTTGAGCTGCTGGAATCCTACATCAGACCAGACTGGGACATTTCTCTCCTAAAACTCAAGAAAATTATGGGCTTCACTGTTCCCCTTTATCCTCAGGACCTCTTTGAGCAGGCCACGTGCAGTAGGTAAGACTGGATGCTAAAACAACAGCTGGTCTCCACACTTCCCACACGATTCCAGACAGTTGCTAGAAGAAGAGGAGATGCTACACCATGCTAAACATCACCCTGGAACTACTTTTTCCACTGTGCTGAACATCACCCTGGAACTACTTTTTACACCATGCTGAACATCACCCTGGAACTACTTTTTCCACCATGCTGAACATCACCCTGGAACTACTTTTTCCACCGTGCTGAACATCACCCTGGAACTACTTTTTACACCATGCTGAACATCACCCTGGAACTACTTTTTCCACCATGCTGAACATCACCCTGGAACTACTTTTTCCACTGTGCTGAACATTACCCTGGAACTACTTTTTACACCGTGCTGAACATCACCCTGGAACTACTTTTTACACCATGCTGAACATCACCCTGGAACTACTTTTTCTACTGTGCTGAACATCACCCTGGAACTACTTTTTCCACCATGCTGAACATCACCCTGGAACTACTTTTTCCACCGTGCTGAACATCACCCTGGAACTACTTTTTCCACTGTGCTGAACATTACCCTGGAACTACTTTTTCCACTGTGCTGAACATCACCCTGGAACTACTTTTTACACCGTGTCGAACATCACCCTGGAACTACTTTTTCCACTGTGCTGAACATCACCCTGGAACTACTTTTTACACCGTGCTGAACACCACCCTGGAACTACTTTTTACACCATGCTGAACATCACCCTGGAACTACTTTTTCTACTGTGCTGAACATCACCCTGGAACTACTTTTTACACTGTGCTGAACATCACCCTGGAACTACTTTTTACACCATGCTGAACATCACCCTGGAACTACTTTTTCCACCATGCTGAACATCACCCTGGAACTACTTTTTCTACTGTGCTGAACATCACCCTGGAACTACTTTTTACACCATGCTGAACATCACCCTGGAACTACTTTTTACACTGTGCTGAACATCACCCTGGAACTACTTTTTCTACTGTGCTGAACATCACCCTGGAACTACTTTTTACACCATGCTGAACATCACCCTGGAACTACTTTTTACACTGTGCTGAACATCACCCTGGAACTACTTTTTACACCATGCTGAACATCACCCTGGAACTACTTTTTCCACCATGCTGAACATCACCCTGGAACTACTTTTTACACTGTGCTGAACATCACCCTGGAACTACTTTTTCTACTGTGCTGAACATCACCCTGGAACTACTTTTTACACCATGCTGAACATCACCCTGGAACTACTTTTTACACTGTGCTGAACATCACCCTGGAACTACTTTTTACACCATGCTGAACATCACCCTGGAACTACTTTTTCCACCATGCTGAACATCACCCTGGAACTACTTTTTACACTGTGCTGAACATCACCCTGGAACTACTTTTTCCAGACATGTTGCTTCCATCAGATTCACTACCAGCTCATATTTTCCATCAAATGATAAAATGTCTCAATTTCTGGTATGTTATTTATCTTATACTGAGAATAAAATTTGACTTGATGAGATTTGGAAATCATTGTATTCTGTTTGTATGTTTTACACAGAAACGTTTTCAGATTTGGGGTTGTCTATATACACATGTGGTTCAATGGGTAGTTACAAAAATCTGCTGATTTTCATAAGTTCTTATTGTTCTGTGTGTGTGTGTGTGTGTGTGTGTGTTTGTAAATCAACAGGAAACTGGTTTCTGGTTTATTTTCCACCATGTACCCACTGGCCCATCAGAGGGCCTTTACTCTCCTGGACGGACCGAGCACACACCGTTGGGACAGTTTTCCAACAACAGAGCTCATTCCAACTACAGGGTGAGACTGAGGGATGGACAGGATGAGGGAAAATGGGCAGATTCAGTCGGATTAATCTGCTGTAATATCTGCCATAACATCAAAATATAAACAAAAACAAAAATGCCATAATAATTAATAAATAATTAAAATGATTTTTTAAAATAATTACATCTGGGAATTTATATTTTTGAAACTGATTATATTTATAGAATCAAAACCTTTATGTATACATGCATACATAAGTGTTTTTATTTATGTATACACATATTGTTCATGTGTGCATACATTCATTCATTTGCAGATTTATTTGTGTGTGTGTTTATTTACGTGGGTTCTCTCCGGGTTATCCAGCTTCCTCCCACCTTCCAAAGACATGCATGTTGATTGGTCACTCTAGATTCTCCCTCGGAGTGAGTGTGAGCGGTTGTTTGTCTCTCTGTGTTGGCCCTGTGATGGACTGGTGACCTGTCCAGGTGTACCTAACTCTCACCTGGTAAATGCTGGAATAAGAAAAAGGATGAATGGATGGATAGATTCATGGGTGGATGGATGGTTGGATGGATGGATGGATTGATGGACGGACTGATGGATGGATGGATGGTTGGATGGATGGATTGATGGACGGACGGACGGATGGATGGTTGGATGGATGGATGGATGGATGAATTGATGGACGGACGGACGGACGGATGGATGGGTGGATGGATGGACGGACGGTTGGATGGATGGATGGATGGATGGATTGATGGACGGACGGACGGACAGACGGATGGATGGAGGGATGATGGTTGGATGATGCATGGATGGGTGGATGGATTGATGGACGGACGGACGGACGGACGGACGGACGGATGGATGGTTGGATGGATGGATGGATGGATGGATTGATGGACGGACAGACGGACGGACGGACGGATGGATGGATGGATGATGGTTGGATGGATGGATGGATGGATGGATGGATGGACGGACGGACGGACGGATGGATGGTTGGATGGATGGATGGATGGATGGATGATGGTTGGATGATGCATGGATGGGTGGATGGATTGATGGACGGACGGACGGACGGATGGATGGTTGGATGGATGGATGGATTGATGGACGGACGGACGGACGGATGGATGGTTGGATGGATGGATGGATTGATGGACGGACGGACGGATGGATGGACGGACGGACGGACGGATGGATGATAGTTGGATGATGGATGGATGGGTGGATGGATGGATGGATTGATGGACGGACGGACGGACGGATGGATGGTTGGATGGATGGATGGATGGATTGATGGACGGACGGACGGATGGATGGTTGGATGGATGGATGGACAGACGGACGGACGGATGGATGATGGTTGGATGATGCATGGATGGTTGGATGGATTTCTTTTACATTGTTTCTTGTCTTCTGTTTCAGGCCGGAATGATCCTGGATAACGGAGTAAAGACTACTCAGGCCAACGACAAGGACAAGAGGCCCTTCCTGTCTCTTGTTGGCGCCCGGTCAGAACTCACTCTTTATGAAAGAAAACCTGAATCATACCTGATGCGATTCACTGTGATGTGTTTGTTGTGAATCAGAGATGTTGTTGGTGACATACTGACCACATTATTTTGATAAGAGAAGTTAGTTACATCCATCCACCTGCTGATGATGAATTTTTATCTTTATACATGAAGCTGTAGAATGAATAACAACTGGTATTACGCTAACTCTGTGTTGCTCCTCATCATATAGATACGGTCCACACCAGGATGCAGACCCTTTGAAACCCAGAGTTCCTGCGCTTATCCATCACTTTGTGGCCTACAAGAACCAGGACCACGGAGCCTGGCTGAGAGGAGGAGATGTGTGGCTGGATGACTGCCAGTGAGTAACACTCACATGCATCCAGAACTCTGCAGAATGTTTGAAATGTCTGAGAGACTGTTTACTTATCTGAGGGAAGTTTTTCCATCTGTTGAGCAACTGAAGTTCATGAGTCTCATGAAGCAAGCCAGCTTTTTTTGATGGTTTCAGGATCGAGGAAAGGTCTGGTTTAGCTTAAAGTGGACCTGGCATGATCGCTTATTGAACTTTTCAAAGGCTTGATACGTGGCTAACCTCATATGTTTCTCCATTCACAAACTGGTAGTATATAATTAACAATTAACTCTGTCTGATGAATACAAAAAAAGATAGCCAGCAAATACAAACACATTCGTACCTGCACACACATGAAGCAGCAACCTCCGGCGGTGAAATGTGAAGCCCGAAGTGCAAAAAATTGCAGTTCCCCCCTTATCCACTAGGGGCTCCAAAACCCCCCAAATCCCAAAATCCCCATAGACTCCCATGTTAAAAAGACCCACTTCACAGCAGAAATAAGCCTGGTACAAAAATCCGTTTTAGGATTAATAGGTCATGACAACTGTGAGGGGGGTGAATTTTTTTTCTAACTCATCCGTTTGGATGTTGTTTAATCTTGAAATTTGGCATAATTAGGGGCGTGTCCTTTTGGTTGACAGGTATCAATACCTGCGGCAAGAAGACAGAGTGCAGCACAACCGCGGTTTTTAGCCGGGCTAACAGCGTGCCTTAGCTTTAGTCCGCCTACCTCAGTTAGCTGGTTAGTTACTGTTAGCTCCAGGTTAGCTCGGTTAGCTCTTAGCTACAGACAGCTCAGAGTTTGATGGGTGTCAATCATCCATCTCCACCTTCACAGTCCCCCTCTCAGCTCCACCTCTTTGCCCATTTTTGGATTTTCCGGAAATAACGACATGCGTGATAATGAGCTTCAGTTCAGCTCATCAGAAACCTACGGGTGGTGTCACGGAGGCTCCGCCCATCTTTTATATGCAGTCTATGACACACACACACATAACTAACATGCTTCCACATACATCATGCGGACATGTTGCTTGTTATACAGAATTACAGGATCTCATTTGGAAGTAAAAGAAAAAAAAAAAAAAAAAAACACCAAAAACCCACCAAACACATTCCCACACAGTGTAGAAAAGTTCCAGTTTCTTCTTTGCATTTCCAACACAAATCATCACCCAGTAGTTTCGTCCTGTACCATCTAGATGGTGTGTATCTATGTAATACGTTATATTGTGTAAGTTACTTCTTGCCTCTCTAATATATTTACCACAATCCTCAACAATTTGTCCTATTTATCACGTTCAATCTCTCCACCAAGGTCCCGCTGCCAAATCATCCCTTACTGGGTAGAGAAGAGAAGTACTGGTTACTGAGAGAAGAGCTCAGTTTCATGTAGTTTACCACCATGTTAACAGTAATATTGGATGGCTTTGAGATAATACAACTGCAAAAAAAGTCCAAAAGTTGTCATTTCTCACCCCATAGAAAATGTGTTATTACATCATCCAGTAGCATAAAAGCAGCAGATGGGATCTTAACTGGTATCATTATTGCCACATAACAGAACTGTGGGGCAACTATCATTTTTATAACATCGATTTTTCCCCACAATGTGAGTTTAAATTTTTCCCACTTATCAAGATTTGTTTTATCTTTTGAAGTGAGGGGTTAAAGTTCAGTGCCATTATTTCATTTATATCTTCAGAAAGATATTTCATTCCCTTGCGTACTCACCTAAAATTAAACTTCTCATCATAAATTAAATATGTGACTTGGAGAGAGGCATCGCCTCAGATTTACTCCAGTTGATGGAACAACCAGAACATCTTGAGAAGGATGTGGAAGGGGAAGTTAAAGGCTCAGATACAACCGATGTGAAGGAGAAACTGTTTGGAGATATTGTTGTAATATATTATTTATATCTTTAGCAGCAAAAATTGTTTGTCCCCCAAGTTTTATAACTGATTTTGTATTAGCAAAAATAGTTTCCTCTGTCTAGATAATAATTTTCTCTTTTTTTGCTCCGCCCTTATAGCAGCTTCCCACACAATATTTATTTAAAGGTTTTTAAATATTCATTTATTGTCTTTTTAAAAGTTGAGTCCGACATTAATCTAATGTTTAGTTTCCACCTACCTCTCCTTTCAGCTTTTAGATTGGCCTTAATACTTCAACTGGTGCATGATCTGTACTGAAAATTGCTTTTATATCACAGTTGGCCGCATTGTCTACCTGAGAAGTAGTGACTATTTATGGCAGTGAGATAAGAAAGAAAAATGTACTGTATTAGTCCTACGTCTCTATTCAACATAAGTGTAACACATCTGTACTCGTCCCAAAGCTTTGACGCTTGGAAATCAGGACTCTTGACCTTGGGCAGCTAAATCAGTTTCTATACTACAACTTTCAAACCTAAAATCACAGTTTCATCTGCAAAGATTTTCAAATAATTCAAACGTGTCGAACTTCTATTAGAAACTAGATTTACTAATGACACAGAGAGAATTAAGACTTCCAGCCTGCAACGAACACCACGCTCACTTAAGAAAAAAAACTGATTTAAATGTAAGAAAAACACTAAAAGAAAAAGTCATCACATATGAAAAAATGGCACGCCATAGTGTATCCGTTCTTTGAGTTTCTCTCATATATTGTAAACTGAACCAATAAGACAACAGCATTTGCTAATGTCATCTCCTTCAATGGCTTCCATGTAAAAAACAAATAAAACCAATAAAAAAAACAATGTACAGCTCACTAAAACAGGAACAGTCTCATACTGGGCTGAAAGCCAAAGAATAAAAACGTGTTTTAAGATTTAAAAATGGACAATGAAGAAGCTTGTCCCATGTGGAGGGGGAGCTCATTCCACAGTTTTGGACTGGGAACTGATAAAGCTCGGTCCCCTCTGAGCTTCTGTTTGGACCTCGGTCCGTCCAGGAGCAGCAGGTCAGCTGACCTGAGGCACCGAGCAGGAGTGTAGGGGTGGTTTAGCTCAGAGGTAAGGAGGGGCCAGGCCATTTAAATTTAAATTTAAATTTAAAAACAAATAAAAGAATCTTAGTAGGGCACTGGCAATCTGAGCGCAGGGAAATTAGAATTCAAGGTTGGGGCGCTTAGATTTGTTCTTACTGCTCCCTGGGAACAGGGTGACATTCAGCATCCAGCAAACCGGAGAATCCTCCTGATCGATCACATCCCGCCAGGCGGAATGGCTCAGCTGAGTCATCCAGTGAAGACCGACATGCAGAAATGTTTCCAGTGGAACACAAGTGTGCAGGAGAGTTAAACTTCTGTGGTTTTCCACTTTGCAGGTTCAGTAGCTCATTTACAGTCATAAAAAGTCATAAAAAAGAGAAACTCGTATTCTCATAACAAATACAGCTCATGGACCTTAAATAGAACATAAATGCAGTTGATGAAAAAAGATAACCACGTACATTCTGTGGTCAGTTTTACATCTGACGCCATATTAAAACTACAGCCAGGCCGCTAGCAATCGGCTAATTGACTTGCTAAAGACTTTACGAACACACATACTGACAAATTTAGCATCGCTGCTAGCCAGTAAGCATTTTAGGAGCTTACTAAACTCATCACTGCAGCGCAATAAACACGAAACATTCAAAGGAAACTTGTAGTGGAAGCTAGCTCACCAGAAGGATCTGTGTAATGGCGACTACCTGTCGGGTTCGACAAAGCTTCCTGGCACATGGCTTCTTACTCTAACAACATATTAAAACTCTTTTTAAATTATAAACATGATTATTTCTTGTTAATTTATCTGCAGTAACTCATCTCAACATACCCAACTTTCTCAAATGTGGAGGACACGAGAGCAGCAGGTTTTTCCTCAGCACAACAGGAGAGAAGAGGAAAAATTCTGGCACTCTACATCCCTGTGATGCATTCACTGACCACGAAAAAATAGGAAATTCTATACTCCAGTGAGAAACCTGAGCTACATAAGGCCTCTTTCTCCTTAGTCACAAGAGAGGGTCTGAACGAACTCCTATTTAATACTGGATTTATAACTTCATTAAAATTCCCAGCTAGAAAAATTTCACCCTGAGTTTCTCCTAGTATTTTTTTTCACCATGCTCCCTTATTGGGAGCATATATATTGCATAATACAAGAGGAACTCTTTCTAATACTGCTTCAACACAGACAATCCCGCCCTCTGTATCTTTAGTTTGCTTTGACAAAATAAAACTGAACCAGAATCACAACACCATTACGTTTGCTTAAGAATGAGCTAAAGGTCTGTTAGCTCCTATAGCTAACTTTAAACTCAGTGTATGTGTGATGTTCCGTCTAAAATCTGTTCATAAACCTGACAACAACACAACACAGAGATATGAGATGGCTTCACACTCGTGGACTCGTGTCCTATTAGTGTTAGAATAGCTTCAACAGGAAGAGACAGGGAGCTGTGCAGAGGTGAAAGGACGTCCCAAAAAAAAAAAACACATCTATCTCTTTTTTCCAAAAGAGGTGAACTGTGAGGTGACAGCGGTCAGGTGGATAAAAAAGTCTGATGGGTGATAAACAAAGTTCCTTCTCACTACAAATACTAAAGCATGTGTACATCTCTTGTTTTAGTTTAGAGGTTAAGGTGGTAATAAATCATCTCGGCTCTGCAGATAAACCAGAAAACATGGACGATCATGGACCCTCGTTATGGTAATTCTGTGAGAAGAACATACAGATCAATGAAAAGTCGTCTGAAGTCGTGGCTGGTTGATGGTGTGCATGTTGGTGTTTTCCTCAGAGACTTGGAGGTTGTTGCTGTGCTCATATTATTCACTCTTCCACAGATTTGCTGATAATGGCATTGGCCTCACTCTTGCAAGGTAAGACTATTAAATCCTGTTTATATGAACAGAAATGACATGGTGCTGTTGTATTTACTGCTCACTCTGTCTTTATGAGAAACTCGCCTTGTAAAGATCTGCTGAGGATGCACAGAGAAATGGAATTAAAGGGTTGTGTATAACAGGATGGGATTGGAGGGACGTTAAACTCAGCAGTGTGTCAGGAGGTTAATATAATCCATACAGAGCTTTAAATCTGTTAATAATAATTGATCAGATTTATGCAGCGATATTCAAGGTGCTCTCAGTGCTCCGCATGGAATCCATTAATCATTCACACTGGAGATGGTAAACGAGCAGAGCTGGACAGACTGACGGACACATGGCAGCCAGTCCACATGAACAACCACCACCAAACAAAGAAACAGAAACCAGAGACTGAATCCAGGGATCTGAAGCAATGAGACAGCTGTTATACAGATAAATTAAATTAAATTAAAATTATTTTATTAATCGCAGAGGGAAATTGGAATGTTGTAGTAGATTTTTTTATTTTTATTAAAACAATAATAATTAATTAGAAGATAATAATGCCTTGTGATTGAGTCTTGATGGGCCAGATGGATGGGCCCGTGGCTGGATCAGTACAGGGCAGAGAGCTCCACTCCGACTCAGACGCCAGCAAGGTGGAGGTGGGATACTGGTATGGGCTGGTATCATCAAAGATGAGCTTGTGGGACCTTTTCGGGTTGAGGATGGAGTCAAGCTCAACTCCCAGTCCTACTGCCAGTTTCTGGAAGACACCTTCTTCAAGCAGTAGTACAGGAAGAAGTCAGCATCGTTCAAGAAAAACATGATTTTCATGCAGGACAATGCTCCATCACACACATCCAAGTACTCCACTGCGTGGCTGGCCAGAAAAGGTCTAAAAGAAGAAAAAATAATGACATGGCCTCCTTGTTCACCTGATCTTAACCCCATAGAGAACCTGTGGTCCCTCATCAAATGTGAGATCTACAGGGGGGGAAAACAGTACACCTCTCTGAACAGGGTCTGGGAGGCTGTGGTTGCTGCTGCACGCAATGTTGATCGTGAACAGATCAAGACACTGACAGAATCTATGGATGGCAGGCTTTTGAGTGTCCTCGCAAAGAAAGGTGGTTATATTGGTCACTGATTTGTTTTTGTTTTGTTTTTGAAAGCCAGAAATGTATATTTGTAAATTTTGAGTTGTTATATTGGTTTCCCTGGTGAAAATAAATAAGTGAAATGGGTATATATTTGGTTTTTGTTAAGTTGCCTAATAATTATGGACAGTAATAGTCACCTGCACACACAGATATCCTCCTAAGATACTAAAACTAAAAAAGCCCCACTCCAACTTCCAAAAATATTCAGCTTTGATCTTTATGAGTCTTTTGTGTTCATTGCAAACATAGTTGTTGTTCTATAATAAAATTAATCCTCAAAAATACAACTTGCCTAATAATTCTGCACAGCCTGTATTCTATTCTATTCTATTCTATTCTACAGTCATTTAGCAGACACTTTTCTCCAAAGCCACTGAGAGTAAGAACAACACAAGCAAGAATTCATCCAGGATGTGACGTCATCATTAAGTGGTATTCAGACTGCTCTGGGTCCAGGTGGACACAGGTGCTGTCATGTAGTGCTAGAGGCAGTGTTTTTTTTCTTCCCTTCCCTCTCCCCACAATAGTCCTTTGTTTAATTACAAGATCACGATTTTATCACACATCATCTTGGGCGTAAGTGCACGCAGCTTATTCAGTGCTGAGTTGAGCCAATGAGCTGGACTAATCTTTCTAACTCATTCTGTTGAGTAGAAGAGTTAAGCTAAGTGCAGAAATGCTCCTTAAACAGCTGAGTCTTTAGCTTACCACTAGGCGTCTTTCACTGGCATGTGGCTCCCATGTGGAGAGGGAGCGTAGCTCTGGGTTAAGGATTGGAGGTAGACCGGAGCCGTTTGGGTTATTGTTTTGTAAGCCAGAAGCAGAGCTTTGAATTTGATGTGCGCTGCAACTGGAAGGCAGTGGAGAGCGATTAGCAGCGGAGTGACATGAAAAATCTTTTGGGCTGGTTGAAGACCAGACGTACTACTGCTTTCTGGATCATTCGATATTCGATGGAGTTCAACATCCTTTGTATAGCATTTCTACTTTACAGTGACATATCTAGGATGGCACCAACAGCAGTTCAACAGCACTGCAATTCCACCTTCTTTAGCTTTATTCTTATTCTTTTTGAGACCATGTTAGTACCTCGACTTTGTCTATTTTGTTAGCTAGTACTCTCGCATTACTCATCAGAAATAAAGTTTTTCTCTCTGCCTCACTCCTGCCCTACATCCTCTTTACTTTCTCTTTAACTTGTTTGGTCTGTTATTTCACTGATTATCTTGGTTTTGGAGAGCTTAATCAATTGATCCCACTGGTAAACAGCTCTCCTGTTTCCAATGAAGAAGTTCTGAGGTTCTGATCCAGGATCCAGAGCTAGAATGAAGCAGTTTTGTGGTTCTGATCCAGGATCCAGAGTTAGAATGAAGAAGTTCTGAGGTTCTAATCCAGGATCCAGAGCTAGAATGAAGCAGTTTTGTGGTTCTGATCCAGGATCCAGAGTTAGAATGAAGAAGTTCTGAGGTTCTAATCCAGGATCCAGAGCTAGAATGAAGCAGTTTTGTGGTTCTGATCCAGGATCCAGAGTTAGAATGAAGAAGTTCTGAGGTTCTAATCCAGGATCCAGAGCTAGAATGAAGCAGTTTTGTGGTTCTGATCCAGGATCCAGAGTTAGAATGAAGAAGTTCTGAGGTTCTAATCCAGGATCCAGAGCTAGAATGAAGCGGTTTTGTGGTTCTGATCCAGGATCCAGAGCTGGAATGAAGAAGTTCTGAGGTTCTAATCCAGGATCCAGAGCTAGAATAAAGCGGTTTTGTGGTTCTGATCCAGGATCCAGAGCTAGAATGAAGAAGTTCTGAGGTTCAGATCAAGGATCCAGAGTTAGAATGAAGAAGTTCTGAGGTTCTAATCCAGGATCCAGAGCTAGAATGAAGCGGTTTTGTGGTTCTGATCCAGGATCCAGAGCTAGAATAAAGCGGTTTTGTGGTTCTGATCCAGGATCCAGAGCTAGAATGAAGAAGTTCTGAGGTTCTAATCCAGGATCCAGAGCTAGAATGAAGCAGTTTTGTGGTTCTGATCCAGGATCCAGAGTTAGAATGAAGAAGTTCTGAGGTTCTAATCCAGGATCCAGAGCTAGAATGAAGCAGTTTTGTGGTTCTGATCCAGGATCCAGAGTTAGAATGAAGAAGTTCTGAGGTTCTAATCCAGGATCCAGAGCTAGAATGAAGCAGTTTTGTGGTTCTGATCCAGGATCCAGAGTTAGAATGAAGAAGTTCTGAGGTTCTAATCCAGGATCCAGAGCTAGAATGAAGCGGTTTTGTGGTTCTGATCCAGGATCCAGAGCTGGAATGAAGAAGTTCTGAGGTTCTAATCCAGGATCCAGAGCTAGAATAAAGCGGTTTTGTGGTTCTGATCCAGGATCCAGAGCTAGAATGAAGAAGTTCTGAGGTTCTAATCCAGGATCCAGAGCTAGAATGAAGCGGTTTTGTGGTTCTGATCCAGGATCCAGAGCTAGAATAAAGCGGTTTTGTGGTTCTGATCCAGGATCCAGAGCTAGAATGAAGAAGTTCTGAGGTTCTAATCCAGGATCCAGAGCTAGAATAAAGCGGTTTTGTGGTTCTGATCCAGGATCCAGAGCTAGAATGAAGAAGTTCTGAGGTTCTAATCCAGGATCCAGAGCTAGAATGAAGCAGTTTTGTGGTTCTGATCCAGGATCCAGAGTTAGAATGAAGAAGTTCTGAGGTTCTAATCCAGGATCCAGAGCTAGAATGAAGTAGTTCTGAGGTTCTAATCCAGGATCCAGAGCTAGAATGAAGAAGTTCTGAGGTTCTGATCCAGGATCCAGAGTTAGAATGAAGAAGTTCTGAGGTTCTAATCCAGGATCCAGAGCTAGAATGAAGCAGTTTTGTGGTTCTGATCCAGGATCCAGAGTTAGAATGAAGAAGTTCTGAGGTTCTAATCCAGGATCCAGAGCTAGAATGAAGTAGTTCTGAGGTTCTAATCCAGGATCCAGAGCTAGAATGAAGCAGTTTTGTGGTTCTGATCCAGGATCCAGAGTTAGAATGAAGAAGTTCTGAGGTTCTAATCCAGGATCCAGAGCTAGAATGAAGCAGTATTGTGGTTCTGATCCAGGATCCAGAGTTAGAATGAAGAAGTTCTGAGGTTCTAATCCAGGATCCAGAGCTAGAATGAAGCAGTTTTGTGGTTCTGATCCAGGATCCAGAGTTAGAATGAAGAAGTTCTGAGGTTCTAATCCAGGATCCAGAGCTAGAATGAAGCAGTTTTGTGGTTCTGATCCAGGATCCAGAGTTAGAATGAAGAAGTTCTGAGGTTCTAATCCAGGATCCAGAGCTAGAATGAAGCGGTTTTGTGGTTCTGATCCAGGATCCAGAGCTGGAATGAAGAAGTTCTGAGGTTCTAATCCAGGATCCAGAGCTAGAATAAAGCGGTTTTGTGGTTCTGATCCAGGATCCAGAGCTAGAATGAAGAAGTTCTGAGGTTCTAATCCAGGATCCAGAGCTAGAATGAAGCGGTTTTGTGGTTCTGATCCAGGATCCAGAGCTAGAATAAAGCGGTTTTGTGGTTCTGATCCAGGATCCAGAGCTAGAATGAAGAAGTTCTGAGGTTCTAATCCAGGATCCAGAGCTAGAATAAAGCGGTTTTGTGGTTCTGATCCAGGATCCAGAGCTAGAATGAAGAAGTTCTGAGGTTCTAATCCAGGATCCAGAGCTAGAATGAAGCAGTTTTGTGGTTCTGATCCAGGATCCAGAGTTAGAATGAAGAAGTTCTGAGGTTCTAATCCAGGATCCAGAGCTAGAATGAAGTAGTTCTGAGGTTCTAATCCAGGATCCAGAGCTAGAATGAAGAAGTTCTGAGGTTCTGATCCAGGATCCAGAGTTAGAATGAAGAAGTTCTGAGGTTCTAATCCAGGATCCAGAGCTAGAATGAAGCAGTTTTGTGGTTCTGATCCAGGATCCAGAGTTAGAATGAAGAAGTTCTGAGGTTCTAATCCAGGATCCAGAGCTAGAATGAAGTAGTTCTGAGGTTCTAATCCAGGATCCAGAGCTAGAATGAAGCGGTTTTGTGGTTCTGATCCAGGATCCAGAGCTAGAATGAAGAGGTTTTGTGGTTCTGATCCAGGATCCAGAGCTAGAATGAAGCGGTTTTGTGGTTCTGATCCAGGATCCAGAGCTAGAATGAAGCGGTTTTGTGGTTCTGATCCAGGATCCAGAGCTAGAATGAAGTGGTTTTGCGGTCCGGATGTGGCTTGGAGAGTTGACCTCCTCTGTCTGTACTTGCAGTGGAGGAACCTTTCCAGATGATGACGGTTCTCACCAGCAGGTGAAGAACTCTCTGTTTGTGGGTGAAAGTGACAATCGTGGGATGCCCCTTCCAGACAACCGAATCTGGGGTCTGGGAGGTTCGGACCCGTCAAGCAGGACTCTGCCACGCGGCCTGTGAGTAGAAATTATGGCTTTTATTAGCTCAGTGTTGTTTTCAGAGCCCATACAAACAGCTGAATGAGATCCTTGTTGTAAAACCTGTCTGCTGCAGGTCAATACAGAACATGCTTCTGAACTTCGTACGTTACTAACAGGCTTCTGTTTGCATCTCTGCTTCACTGCAGCGATTATCCAATCCGAGGCATGCAGATCTATGATGGACCAATCAATGTGCAGAACTGTACGTTTAGGAAGTACACAGCGCTGGACGGACGCCACACCAGCGCCTTTGGCTTCAGGCTCAACAACTCGTGGCAGGTCTGCCCGAACAACAACGTCACCGACATCACCTTCGACCACGTTCCCGTAAGTCAGCTTCCTGGTCTACACGTTCTCAGGTGTCTTTGTTGTTTTGATCCGAGAGCTTCTGGACAAAATGAAAAACCAGTGTGAAGAAGAAACTGAGGGAAGGTTTGAGGGATAGGCCAACTCAGCTGTTTCCACCTCTCTGCAGATAACATCTCGGGTGTTTTTTGGGGAACCCGGTCCCTGGTTCAATAAAATGCAAATGGATGGGGACAAGACGACCATCTTCCATGACGTGGATGGCTCAGTCAGTGAGTATCCCGGTGCGTTCCTGGTTAAAGAGGACAACTGGCTGCTCCGCAATCCCGACTGCATTGATGTTCCCGACTGGAAAGCCGCTATCTGCAGTGGTCACTACGCACAGGTGAGTCAGGATCTGATCGGGCACTGTTTTTTTTTTTTTTTGGTCAAGGTCGTGACAGTAGTTGAGCTGACAGAAAGGTATGTCTTTGTATTAATTATTGATTAGTTTATGTTTTATTTAATGAGAACTCCAGAGTTTCAAAGCTTAATTACCAACATGTCCTCCTTTTACAACATAAATCCTGACTTTCATTCCCATTCATATCCTGACACACACTAACTCCTCACTTCTGATTTTTAATCATTTTCAGTTGGATAATTGGCTGCTAGAGTATTTCTATCTGTCGCTGCCTTCCAGACCAGTTGTAAGCGAAGGATTGTTTGTTGGATGTTTTATGTCACATGGATTGATTCTGCTATCTGGGTGACTAGAGGCTGTTTAAGTTAGGATAAGATTACCCGTTCACTCTTTGGGATGTGTCCCGTCATGGGATGCCTCTTTAGAGCGTGTCAATTTTATTCTTTTTTATCTTCTTCTGGTAGTGTTGTGGTCAGCGTTGGGCACATTACTTTAAAAAAGTAATTAATTCTAGTGACTAGTTGATTCTTGCAAAAAGTAACAGCATTAGTAATGGAGATAGAGCATTATAAAAGTATTTAGTTACTTGGAAAAGTAACTACTGTTATTTTTTAAAAAGATCTTCAAATATGTTTCATTTAACAGAAATTCAAATTCATCTGCCAATTAATTTATTCATAATAAAACAGAATATTAGATGTGACTTTCCTGTCTTTTGTCTCTGTGAGGGAAAAGTGATGTCCGTGCTTCCAGATTGAAACTCTTCCTCTGTTTTCTCTGGACTCGCTGTTGCTGCATCTCCTTGTTGTTTGCGTGTGTGGCTGCACACCGACTGGGTCCGCTTCTTTACCGTCACCCCGGCGATGACCTGGTTGAAGTGGGTCCGCTCCTTTACCGTCATCCCGGCGATGACCTGGTTGAAGTGGGTCCGCTCCTTTACCGTCATCCCGGCGATGACCCGGTTGAAGTGGGTCCGCTCCTTTACCGTCAGCCCGGCAACGACCCAGGGAGAAGTGGGTCCGCTCCTTTACCGTCATCCCGGCGATGACCCGGGGAGAAGTGGGTCCGCTCCTTTACCGTCATCCCGGCGATGACCCGGGGAGAAGTGGGTCCGCTCCTTCACCGTCAGCCCGACGATGACCCGGGGAGAAGTGGGTCCGCTCCTTTTCCGTCATCCCGGCGATGACCTGGTAGAAGTGGGTCCGCTCCTTTACCGTCATCCCGGCGATGACCTGGTAGAAGTGGGTCCGCTCCTTTACTGTCATCCCGGCGATGACCTGGTTGAAGTGGGTCCGCTCCTTTACCGTCATCCCGGCGATGACCTGGTTGAAGTGGGTCCGCTCCTTTACCGTCATCCCGGCGATGACCCGGTTGAAGTGGGTCCGCTCCTTTACCGTCATCCCGGCGATGACCCAGGGAGAAGTGGGTCCGCTCCTTTACCGTCAGCCCGGCGATGACCCGGCAGAAGTGGGTCCGCTCCTTTACCGTCAGCCCGGCAACGACCCGGGGAGAAGTGGGTCCGCTCCTTTACCGTCATCCCAACGATGACCCGGGGAGAAGTGGGTCCGCTCCTTTACCGTCAGCCCGGCGATGACCCGGGGAGAAGTGGGTCCGCTCCTTTACCGTCATCCCGGCGATGACCCGGCAGAAGTGGGTCTGCTCCTTCATCGTCAGCCCGGCGATGACCCGGGGAGAAGTGGGTCCGCTCCTTTACCGTCAGCCCGGCGATGACCCGGGGAGAAGTGGGTCCGCTCCTTTACCGTCATCCCGGCGATGACCCGGCAGAAGTGGGTCCGCTCCTTCATCGTCAGCCCGGCGATGACCCGGGGAGAAGTGGGTCCGCTCCTTTACCGTCATCCCGGCGATGACCCGGGGAGAAGTGGGTCCGCTCCTTTACCGTCATCCCGGCGATGACCCGGGGAGAAGTGGGTCCGCTCCTTCACCGTCAGCCCGACGATGACCCGGGGAGAAGTGGGTCCACTCCTTTTCCGTCATCCCGGCGATGACCTGGTAGAAGTGGGTCCGCTCCTTTACCGTCATCCCGGCGATGACCTGGTAGAAGTGGGTCCGCTCCTTTACCGTCATCCCGGCGATGACCTGGTTGAAGTGGGTCCGCTCCTTTACCGTCATCCCGGCGATGACCTGGTTGAAGTGGGTCCGCTCCTTTACCGTCATCCCGGCGATGACCCGGTTGAAGTGGGTCCGCTCCTTTACCGTCATCCCGGCGATGACCCAGGGAGAAGTGGGTCCGCTCCTTTACCGTCAGCCCGGCGATGACCCGGCAGAAGTGGGTCCGCTCCTTTACCGTCAGCCCGGCAACGACCCGGGGAGAAGTGGGTCCGCTCCTTTACCGTCATCCCAACGATGACCCGGGGAGAAGTGGGTCCGCTCCTTTACCGTCAGCCCGGCGATGACCCGGGGAGAAGTGGGTCCGCTCCTTTACCGTCATCCCGGCGATGACCCGGCAGAAGTGGGTCCGCTCCTTCACCGTCAGCCCGGCGATGACCCGGGGAGAAGTGGGTCCACTCCTTTACCGTCATCCCGGCGATGACCCGGTTGAAGTGGGTCCGCTCCTTTACCGTCATCCCGGCGATGACCCGGCAGAAGTGGGTCCGCTCCTTCACCGTCAGCCCGGCGATGACCCGGGGAGAAGTGGGTCCGCTCCTTTACCGTCATCCCGACGATGACCCGGGGAGAAGTGGGTCCGCTCCTTTACCGTCATCCCGACGATGACCCGGGGAGAAGTGGGTCCGCTCCTTTACCGTTATCCCGGCGATGACCCGGGAAGAAGTGGGTCCACTCCTTTACCGTCATCCCGACGATGACCCGGGGAGAAGTGGGTCCGCTCCTTTACCGTTATCCCGGCGATGACCCGGGAAGAAGTGGGTCCACTCCTTTACCGTCATCCCGGCGATGACCCGGGGAGAAGTGGGTCCGCTCCTTTACCGTCATCCCGACGATGACCCGGGGAGAAGTGGGTCCGCTCCTTTACCGTCATCCCGACGATGACCCGGGGAGAAGTGGGTCCGCTCCTTTACCGTTATCCCGGCGATGACCCGGGAAGAAGTGGGTCCGCTCCTTTACCGTCATCCCGGCGATGACCCGGCAGAAGTGGGTCTGCTCCTTCACCGTCATCCCGGCGATGACCCGGGGAGAAGTGGGTCCGCTCCTTTACCGTCAGCCCGGCGATGACCCGGGGAGAAGTGGGTCCGCTCCTTTACCGTCATCCCGACGATGACCCGGGGAGAAGTGGGTCCGCTCCTTTACCGTCATCCCGACGATGACCCGGGGAGAAGTGGGTCCGCTCCTTTACCGTCAGCCCGGTGATGACCCGGGGAGAAGTGGGTCCGCTCCTTTACCGTCATCCCGGCGATGACCTGGGAGAAGTGATAACGAGCGGTGGAGGAGGAAAGAGTTAGCCAAAACAAAAGAGGCATGAATCTTTCAGGGGGAAATTGATCATAAAAATATTAAAAAGTTAACAATAAAACTAGAATTTTGTATAATTGTAATTATATATAATTTCTTTTTTATTATTATTTCCTAATAATTTATTTCAGGTTGTAGTCTGCAAAGTGCAACAGTGTCCATTGGAGGTCTCTTTACCTATAAGGACTATTAGTTGGGTTGGAGCACAACTTTGCTGCCTAGAGCAGCTGGAAATAAAATCAGCAGAAGCTGTTTGAGCAATAATATTGATGTGAAGTTATCTACTGAACAAAAACGTCTAAACATCCACATTATTTTTCATGTTGGAACATTTTCTAAGTTTATCGAAAAACTGATTTGTTTTTTCCACCCATGTGTTTAAAAGTGGTGTCCTGGCTGAACAAGCCGTCAGATCTCTGCGTGTCCTCTGGCTCGTGTCCTCTGGCTCATGCCCCGGCTGATCGCCGGTTTAAATAGAGTGAAAACTCCATGATATAAGGTGCGGGCCCGATTAGCTTGCACCCGGTCACAACATGGCACCTCTTCTACTCAAAACTGAGTGTATTCTCCAGTTTCAGCCGTATCACTCCACCTCCTCTCCACTGTAGCAGCAACACAAAATGGTCCAAACAAATGTGAAGCTTATGATCACAAAAAAACAAAACGAATCTTCTCTTACAAAAGTAACATGCTGTCAATAAAGTTTTATCCTCAGTAACGGTAACAGCGTTGTAACGATGGAATGAGTAATAAGTTAGATTACCCATTACTGAAAAGAGTAACACCATTATTTTTAACACCGTTACTCCCATCACTGGTTGTGGTACCTGGTCAGTGTCGGTTGTCTTGAGGAGTCTCCTGCATTAAGGTTTCTTCTCCAAGAGCTTCGCCTCTCAGGATATCAGGATCAACCTTAATGTTCTGTGATGGTTTTTTTTGCAGATCTACATCCAGACACGAAACCCGGCCAGCCTGAACATGCATATGGTGAAGGACGAGTACCCTGACCGACCTTTAACACTAGAGGGCGCTCTGGGGAAGAAGAAGCACTACCAGCAGTTCCAGCCTGTCGTCACACTGGCCAAAGGTTACTCGATCCACTGGGATCAGGTGGCACCTGCAGAGGTCACCATCTGGATCATCAACTTCAACAGGTCAGTCAGCTGGAATACACACACATTCCTGTCTAAACAGTAAGGGAAGGACCGGGTAAATTAACCTATGAAATGAGATCCATTTGGGGGTAGAAATCAGGATGGCTGGCTGATAGGTGTTACAGGATTTCAAGATTAATTTCTCTGCTTCATATAGTTTAATATAGCTTTGTCAAACCATTTCTTTTTTTTTATTTCAGAATGATCCAACAGTTAACTGCAGCCTTCTCCCAAGCTGTATTTTTTCTTTTGTTGGTTACACCTGCATTAAGTGTTCCAAACAGTATTTTCTGATTCTTTCTACTTCTCTTACAATGCCTCAATTTTAGTGTCGGAGAAATTCCTCTACGCCCTCTTTGCCATGATTTTAGAGAGAAAAAAAAACATCCATTCACACATTCTTAGGGATTGCTGCTACCATATATGGTCAATTAAAGGCATTTCTAAAAGCGAATGAGCCTAAAAGTGCACGAGCGTGGTTATTTATCTGAACTGGTGGGATTTATCAAAAGAGAATACTGAAGCTCATTTAATAAATTAGTACTTAATCACATTCTAATTTTCAGTCCTACTCAAGAATTTAGAACCTTTTGTAATGATTTCCGGGGGGAAGATCAGTGCGAACCCACTCGCAGACAGTTTAGGACAGGAAGCAAAAACGATGAGTGATTTATTCCAGCACCAAAAAACAAGACTTGACATAACACCTTTCACTTAGAAACTAAAACTGTGAAAAAGGAACATGAAAACTGATAAACCGTGATATGGAGGCAAACTCAAACCAAGCTGATAGAAGTGCAACCAAAAGGACCTGACAAAGTATGACATTAACCATGGAGTATAAATACCAACACAAACAGGTGACATGCATGAGCAATCAGCCCAGGTATCCTAATAAACCTGGAGCCCATGACCTACATATAAACCTAAAAGACAACACAACATCTAAACCTTACTAAACTTGAGAACAAAAACCAAAAACATGATCTTTACAAAAACATATGTATATAACCAAACCTAAACTACAACAGAAAAACCTAAACAAGACATTAAAAAACAAAATCCCATAAACATGAATTAAACAAAAACATAATAAACTCCATGATCCAAACAGGATCTAAACAGGCATGAAATGCAGTAATAAAGACGCTAAAAACAGCGATGCAGAAAACATTTTATTTAAACTTTTGTCACCTCCTCTTCTCCACAGCAGCGTCCTAGCCCTCAGGTGGTAAACGCCTCAGTGCCACTGCTGGCTCGGTAGTTTGATGCCACAGTGACCTACAGTGAACACAGAATGGCAGTTTATATAAAAGCAAACATTATTATGTACTTTATGGGTACTTTGCAGATGCTTATCTAAAGTTATGTACAATCAGCTAAGGCTTCATCAGTGGTACCATGGAAACTAGCCGGTTCTTTAAACTAGCGGTGTTTCCAGATTAGTTTTCAGATCAAGGACCATTTCGTTTACACTAGAGACCAGAGATCTGGAGGTTCAACAATCATGAATAAACATACAGAACCTATAGCATTAATCATTTTTAACACTTATAGCCCATCTACATCCGCGAAATCGGCTATAAAACTGCTAACATTTACGTTGCTAACTCTACTGCAGCCTCCAACAAATGATCAGATCCATAACTGTCATCAGGGATAGAAGAGATAAGAAGCATGCTGCAGTTTATATTAGAATTATGATCAAATAACTTCATATATACAACAGTAGAAAACAGCCTCCACCTGCATCGGTTCAGCTGAGTCGGTGGTTGCCATTATTCAGCTTTGAAAAACTGGTTGAAAGTCCCTCCCCTTTCGCTACATCAGCAAGATGACTGAAATTTCTGTGTCAGCGCACTAAGCACTTAAATGTAGTGTTCGAAGTATAGAAGTGTGCGGTTTGAGACACACTTCGACTCTGACAACTTTTTTTCTGACAACTTTTTTCTGACTCCGACAACTTTTTTCCCGACTCCGACACTGACATCTGACAACTTTTTCCTGATACCTGATGACTTTTGTCCTGACACCTGACTCTGACTACGAGGATGTCCTAAAGTCTACACCGTACTTTGGTGTGTATCTCCTCCTACAGCTTTGACTCTGCCCCCACAAAAGTTATCACTGTTACTGATCAAAACATGCTTCTCGATCAGGAATAGTGTGCTATGAATTTTCTCTACAAAAGTCTTACGGTGTTTATGTTATTTGCAAAAAACTGCAATTTTTCATCCCATTGAAAATTAATGGGATTTGTCTGAGATGAGCCAAAACCCAGTCCACTTTGGAACCCTACAACTCAGCCATACTTTCACCTAGAAACATCATTCAAGGTTTAAACAGGTCACAAAAAATAAAACTTTGACTGACTCAAAGGACATTTTCATATCTTTTAGTTAGATATTTTTATTGAGTTTTCATAGATGAAACAAAAACACCCACAACCCTAACAACACTTCCACACATCCATGATGGACAAAAAAAAAAAAAAAAAAAAAAAAAGCTGAAATATGTAGCCTCATGACATCTCATGTTACCTATATGTACAGACACAGATAGAAATAATAGGAACAGATATACAAAATAAAAACAATGAATGCATTGCAATTCCGGCTTTAGCTGGATCCGGTCGGAAGTCTTTTAAAATAATCCAAGAATGGTTTCCATATTTTGTAAAATTTCTTAGCAGAACCTTGTGTAGTATGTCTCAAGTGTTCAACTTTGATGTGCGAGTGCAAATCCTCCATCCATCGTTTATGTGAAGGAGGCAGTGTTTTTTTCCAAGATAGGAGGATGCATCGTCGGGCCAAGAGTGTAGAGAAAGCCAGAGCCGAAGCCTGCCAGGCAAAGATTCTGCAGTTCAAAGGAACCACTCCGAATACAGCTGTAAGAGGGTTCGGTGAAATCTTTATATTCCATGCCTTTGTCAGGACGTCAAAAACTGCCCCCCAAAAGGCCTGCAATCCATGACATCCCCAGAACATATGACCAAGGGTGCCTATCTCGGACTTACATCTAGGGCAAGTCCCATCCGTTCCTGGGAACATTCTTGCCAGTTTACTGTTTGATAAGTGGAGTCTGTGGACAACCTTGAATTGTATCAACCCATGTCTAATACATATTGATGATGTATGTATAAGCCTCATTGTCTGCCGCCATAGCGTCTCTGTTATTTGTAATCCCAGTTCCAGTTGCCACCGTTCCCCGATGCTGTCCGAAGAGGGGGCTGCTGCTTTGTGGATTAAGTTATACAAGGAAGATATAACTCCTCTCTGTGAAGGATCTACGGTCAGGCAATCATCTATCCAGCTAGCAGCAGGGGTCTGAAGTGTTGGAGAGAAGTACTCTTTAACAAAACTTCGCAGCTGCAAGTATCTAAAGCAGTTTGAGTGGGGCAACCCAAATTCTGCCTGCAGCTGCTGAAAGGACATAAAATGACCTCCCCTGAAAAGATCATTCACCGTACTAATACCCTTATTCGCCCAGGCCTGGAATGCAGAGTCAATTAAGGAAGGGGGGAATAGTATATTTGCTAATATAGGGGCCGCCAGGAGACCACATTTGTGTTTAAAATGGATTCTGAATTGTTCCCAGATCCTAATTGTTCCTAGTGAAACAGGGTTATTAGTAATTAATCTTTTGTCAAGCGGCAAAGGTGAGCAGACAACTGAAGCCAGTGAGCCAGACATGCAGGAGCTCCGTTCCATATTTGCCCAAATGGGCAACTTGTCATCCCCCCCAGTCATGAGCCAGAAGGCGAGTTTATAAATATTAGCTGACCAGTAGAAATACATATAGTTAGGCATAGCTAAACCGCCCTCTTCTCTCTGCCCCTCCAAAAACTCCTTTCTGATCCAAGGTATTTTCTTATTCCAAACGTACATAGACGTAATCTTTTCTAATTCTTTAAAGAATGATTTGGGAATAAATATTGGTATCATCTGAAAAAGGAACAGAAATTTTGGCAATATAACCATCTTAACAGAATTTATTCTCCCTGCTAGGGAGAGGGGAAGAGATGACCATCGCTCCACATCCTGTCTAGCCTGGGAGAGAAGGGCTTTAAAATTGTACTTGAACAGGTCCTTATTCTCCTTGGCCACTGTCACTCCCAGATAGGTACATTTTTCTTTGGTAACTGTAAACGGAAAAGAGCCAAGGGACATTCCATTCGCTTTGTCATTAATTGGGAAAATAAGGCTCTTTGACATATTTATCATGTATCCTGAAACCCTGCCAAACTCCCTGATGCATTGTAATGCTAGTGGAATAGATCTGCATGGGTCTGAGAGAAAGAGGAGGAGATCATCAGCATACAATGAGACAGTGTGAGTTTGTCCTGCTCTGTTAATCCCCCTCACATCTGGATCACCTCTGAGTGCTACGGCCAAGGGTTCTATAGCAACATTAAAAAGCAAAGGCGACAAAGGGCATCCCTGTCTTGTCCCTCTAAAGAGGGGGAAATAATCAGACACTATGTTATTAGTACGAATAGCAGCCTGTGGACTGTTATAGAGAATGTCAACCCACGAACAGAAAGATGACCCAAAACCAAAACCCTTGAGGGCCCTAAGCAGATATTTATGCTCGATTCTGTCAAATGCTTTGTGAGCATCTAATGCTATAATTACCTCTGGCTCAATATCACCATTTGGCAGATAAATTACATTAAAGACACTGCGAAGGTTACTGTACAACTGCCTTCCCTTCATAAACCCAGTTTGATCTTGGTGAATGATCTTATCAAGCACTCGCTCTAATCTATCGGCCAGTAGCCTAGTTAATATCTTATAGTCACAGCAAAGCAAACTCACTGGTCGGTAGGATTCACACCTAAGCGGATCCTTACCCTTTTTAAGAAGAACGGAGATAGTTGCTTGTGTCATCGTGGGTGGTAGAGCTTTAGCCCTGAATGCTTCTTTGTAAACCTCACAAAGGTAGGGCAGGAGTTTGGTCAAGAAGGTTCTGTAAAATTCAATCGGGAAGCCATCGGGACCTGGCGACTTACCCGATTTCATTTTTTGAATTGCTTGCGTAATCTCTATTAGTTGTATTTCCCCTTCAATAATAGTTTGATCGGCCTCCTCCAAGACCGGCAGTGTTACCTTTTTAAAAAAGTTCTCTATTTGCATAGAGTCACAATGATCAGAGGAGTACAGCTCTTTATAAAATGACACAAACTGCTTATTAATGCTTTTCTGATTTGTGAATACGTCGCCGTTGTCGTTTTTGATTGATGAAATATAGCTCGCCGCTGCCTTTTGTTTGAGCTGGTGACTTAACATTCTGCTTGCTCTCTCGCCGTGTTCATAATATTGTTGTTGTGAACGAAGCTGGGTTGCTATGGCTCTTTCATTCATGATAAGGTCGTACTCTGTTTGAAGAAGTGTTCTCTCTTTCCAGAGAGCCTCCGAGGGTGAGGCTGATTGACTTTGATCAATGATTTCAGAAATGCGTTTAAGCTTCTTTTTCCTTTCGCTTGCACTATATGAAATGATTTGCCCTCTAATGTATGCTTTAAATGTTTCCCAAAGTATGCTATAACTAATATCAGGGGAGCTATTTGTTTCAAAGAATAGATCAATGTGCGTATTAATAAATTCTACAAATTGTTCGTCTGATAAAAGCCTTGTGTTAAATCTCCAAAATCTTTGAGGTATTGAATGGCCAGGAAAGCACACTTTCATTACAACCGGACTGTGATCTGAAATAACAATAGTTTCGTAGTTCACCGTAGTCACCATAGACAGAAGTCTACAATCCAGCAGGAAAAAATCAATCCTTGAAAAGGATTTGTGGGGTGGAGAGAAAAATGAAAACTGTTTGGAAGTTGGATTTTTAGCCCTCCATGGGTCAACCACCCCATAGGTCTGAATGAATGAGTTAATACACTGAGATGATTTGTTAGTAGTCCCTGTGCCCTGGTGGGGGTTCGAACGATCAAGCGACGGGTGTAAAACGCAATTAAAGTCTCCACCCATGATTATATTATGTGAGTCTAGATTTGGCAGAAGGGCAAACAAATCCTTAAAAAACTGCATGTCATCCCAGTTTGGGGCATAAATATTTACCATTATAACAGGAGTGTTAAATAAAGTCCCTTGAGCAATAACAAAGCGTCCATTTTTGTCCCTGATAATAGATACTTCTTCAAAGTGAACGTCTTTATGTAGGAGAATGGCCACGCCCCTAGCTTTGCCATTGAAATTAGAATGGTAAATTTGTGTATAACCTGACCTTTTTAACCTATTATGGTCCTTATTTAGGAGGTGTGTTTCTTGTAGATAAACTATCTCTCCCTTTAGTTTGTTAAGATGTGAAAATATTTTGTTACGTTTTATTGTATGGTTGAGCCCTCTCACATTCCAGCTAACCCATGTTATCTCAGGTCCAGGTAAATCAACAGCACCCATACCAATAATATACAGATTTGGAGCTCCAACATGGTCTGGAAAAGGACCTCCGTACCATCACTCTTAATTCCTTAATTCCCGAGTTCGTGGTACCTGACAATGCATTCCAGCATAACCACAAAAGATAAAAGACAACAAGGAAAAAAACAACAACATACAACCCTGGATGTGTGGAAATAACCCAAAAGGCAACCAATGTGAACTCATTCAATCCCCGTAACCCTTGGTAAATGAAAAATGACATCCTTACAATGTCCTTACAAAAAGGAAAAACCAACATGTAGGGGTAAGAAAAAAAAAAAAAAAAAAAAAAAGCTCCCTGGGAGCTTCCTACCCAATTCCGGTACTTCATTTTCATATCTTTTACAGTTTTGACACAATCACAGGTTACGTTTTAGGAAAAATGACAAAATTCCCAAAATCCATCTCCACTCTAGTCGCATTCTAAAACAATTCTTTTGATCAAAGTTCAAACAAATGTGTCTCCCACCCATAGTTTTCACTCTACAGACACAAATTATATATCAAAACAGAGCTTACAATGTTGGCTTCAAATGGGCATAGCTCATTTTTAGCTGGGACGTACAGATTTTGAGCTACAGAGCTCCAAGTGTCACAGAGTCGACTTTTTTCTCCCATTAACTCCCATTCTACAAAAGCTCTTCTTCTCCGACATTCTCTCAACTCTCATGTGTTTTTAATTCACCAAATTCTCTTTGCATTACAGTAAAATAAATTATTAGTTCCTCAGACCCTCCTGGTACTCACGGAGAAAGAATTATTTTGATATCTCTTATAGTTTTTTCTCAGCGAAGAGGAGTTTGGAGGGTTGATCACAGTGCGGGCTAAATGACTAAATTCTGTTCATGGAGATCGCCTGGCAAACCAATCCCACGGGGGCAGTGAACTCTACCAGAGCTACATTCATCCACGATCCACGGTGGAAACCGTAAATGCCACTGAATCCGGTAAGTGTAGGAGCTTTCTAGACAGACACATTATAGATCGAGTGTGAATCATTTAAACTGGTCTCTTCTGTTAGCCATGCTAACAATAGCCATGCAAACGTGTCACGTGGCTTGTGTTGTCCTGTAATTAAAGAAACTGTCCCTAACATTTGGCCATGCATGCCAACTCTTATGTTATATAATAATGCCAGACGAGGTGTCCATTATCATAAATTAATAGATGACGTGGAGGCGTGAACCATCCGATGCGAATGGACACCTTGAAGGGTATTATCCCGCTTATACCAAGGTCACTTACGAAGGAAATAAATATTAAAACAATTATTATTACGTTAATGTTGCTTTTCACCATCCTAAGTTATTCACAAGAAGCAGCTGAGTGGACTACTTTGTTGTGACGCGTTGCCTAGGTAACCCGCTCTAACATAGAACCAGCAGCTTGGTCGGCCAGATGTTGTATTAGACCTGATCCGTGGAGGGAAGGGAGATGATTGCTTAACGTTATGTTACGTACCACAAACATTTCAGAGGGCAGCTTGTACAGCTTGTGTGTGTCCAGAGGATGATGTGAAAATCCACAGATGGTTTCCTAAATCATTTTTATTGCAAGAAATATTATCCACCATTCGCTCTGATCATTAAATGTGTATCAAGTAAGTCTTTCCTAAATCGTTTTTACAAAGTTATCCACCATTCAGTCTGTATCAAGCAAGTAAGGTAATCAAGAGAGAAAGACAGGCGACGACCTATTTAAATTTAAATGCAACGTTGCCGTTGATCGTGATATTTCATAAAGATACAGGCATGTCCATAGTGGCGTTTGAAGGACAGAGATTTAACGTTTGTGGACCCTGACCGCTGCTGGTTGGGACGTTGCAGGACGACAAAATGTTGCTCCATTCTCGTCTCTCCTGGACTGACGAAGCCCAATAAGACTACAAGCTGCTTTCACAGCAATGCACCGTCACAGACATGATCTGGCATGACTGCAGACCGGCTTCTGAGTTTCTGTAGCCATGGTTACCAACTAGCGTTTAGTCAGCACAATAATTTACAACAAGGCTATTTGACCGGAACTTCTTTTATAGGCGTCCATTAGCACTTTTTAATGGACACCCTCCAGCCAATCAGCTTCGAGTATTTACCCAGACAATGGTATAAACAGAGTTAAAGTCCCTAGAAACTGAGGGAAACACCAACACTTGCTGTGTTTACTTCACCTTCCCCCGGTGTCCCGTTGTCGTCTTATCCTCTTTTTCTCTGTGTAACAGACCAGGTAATAAAAGTGATTATCATGGAAGCAGTTGTTAATTAAAGCTGTTTTGTACTAAAATGACATGTTGTAGATACCACAAACATTTGTTTGTGCTTTGAAACAGGTAAACAAGACTCTTATGCAGAGCTGCTGGAATACCTGGAGAAGACAGAGGACAAACTGCAGGAGGACGGGGAGAAAGACTGAGGACAACAGCACTGCAATGATGGGGGGAATGGTGTCCATAATGGAGACTACAAAAAAAAAATCTAATAAAATCTTTTTAATTCAATGAGTGGTTATTTTTATTCCTGTATACACACACACACACACACACACGCACACACACACACACTGCATCTGGTGCTCAATTAAAACCAAACTTAATTACTTGTTTGACTCTAACTCAAACTAAAATAAAACCAAAAGCCAGAGTGAACTGCTTTACAACTTAGTTTTATTTTTATTGATCAAATAATTCAATTCATGGTCTGCAATGTTGTGTAAACAAGAAATGATATGCCTCACATTTATTGCCGACACCGAACCAGTTTGTTTTTGGTCGAATGCCCTCTAAAGAAGTCGGCTGAGAATCATTAATTATTTCTTTATCGATTTTGCTGATTCTTCTAAGCATGCTCTTCTGTTTTGGTGCCAGAAATGACTGGATCAGTTTGGGCCTCTGCTACCCTCACGGCACCAACTTCACCGTCATCTCTGACCTCCACAACCGCCTCACCAAGCAGACCCACAAGACCGGCGTCTTCATGAGGACCACTCAGAGGGAGAAGCTCAAACACTCACGCCTGGCCAGAGGATACTACTACTGGGAGGAGGAAACCGGGTCAGAGACACACACACACACACACACACACACACACTTTTTCCAGTTTATTTCCAGTCAGAAGTTGGAAAGATAAGTTTCCCATGTGTAAATACACCCAGCATCAACAGTGAACAGTCAAATGTGCCATTACATGAGTGAAAAGTGGTTCATATGAAGAAAGCGTGACTGCTGGTTCACAGAGCAAGTAGAAAAGAAAGTAAAAAATACTTCATTTAAACCCAGAGGAAAACTGCTCTGGAAAATGTATTATTATTATCATTAATAATAATGATAATAATAATAATAATAATAATAATGAACCGTGGCCCGTTGGTTAGTAGTTATAGATCCAGGTGCTTGTAGAGGTATCTACCTGGAATTTATGGCCATAACACCGGGATGCAGATTGCTGAACAAGGCGTGGCTTGATAGTAGGTGGGGTTGGACATCCAATGGGCATAGCCAGATAAACTAGCTGAAAAATAGCTCCATCTTTTGGACAAAAGCAAGAACCACATAGACCCTTTCATTTAAGACAATTCACAATAAAAAGAGATTCTGCATTTCATTTGAACTCTCATATTATACATATATAAAATTGTTAAAACATTGTTGAAAAAAAGAAAAAAGATTTCCTTAAAACTAAATGTTCTGGTTCAGTGACAGCTTACATCTAAACAGTCCTCTGACTGGTGTTAGAGGGGTGGGAAATATATGTTACAGCTGTGGATCACAATTTCTAGTAGTGTTAGACATTTTACGAACCCATCAGTAGTCAGTGCATTTTAGAAGTGTACTCAATTAAAATTTAGACGCGTTAGACAAGCCAAGCCAGCTTTATTTATAAAAGCAATTTACAACAGCAACTGCTGAACAAAGTGCTGAATATAACTGCAAATTGCAAATTGCAAAAAAAAAAAAAATACAAGTGCAAAATATAGACAAATATTCTGCACTAGAATCATCATCATGCTGCAGGTGAACAAAACGTTTCCCATAAACTGCATCTGGTGTGTGTCACCTATAGTCCTTAATTTTGGATCTGAGGATTTCACGCCTCCACGATTTTTCTCTGCTGCCATCTTTATAAAGTGTGCTCAGAGATTTTTGATAGTTAATAAAAACTTCTTCCACAGCTGAAAACCTGTGCATTGACCAGCTTTTTCATGGCTTACAGCAGCTGTTTATGATTTGCTGTAAAGACAGAGATGAGTGAAAAATACTTTCACATTATCTATTATCTATTAAAAATATGCATATATGCATGTTTCCATAGTTACCACTCCTTCGGGACCTTCCTGAATTCCAAGTCCAAAAGTCAGCACAAGTAAGATCTGGGGGAATTCCACAAAGCTGGATGAAGGGAAAGCCGGGTTTACCTTGATAAGTCTGGCTCATTTAATCCAGAGTTCTGTTCCATCAACGTGGCTTATTTGAATGTCGCTGAGTAACCATGGTAACTGATGCACCAGAACCAGCCTGCTCGGTGGCAGGCTAACGTTCAAGCTTAGCTTAGCTGTGTCTCAAAGGTCTGATACAGACTCCCTAAAGAAAGTCCACCTGGTAGGACGCTGCTCTCCCGCCTCATTATGGTATAAAAGTTAAAAAAAACTTATATCACTACTTTGTCTTGAATAATCAATAAATCTGTCGTTGCCAATGTAACTACAGAAACAACTATACACGTACTGAACATGAAATTAAATGAAAAAGAACATGGTATTCATTAAAACTAATTAACACCTTATTAACCCTCCCCAGGTTCAGGAACCCCGACCTCCACTGCCTCTGGTTGGTTAACAGTAAAACTGGGATCAACTGAGCCCCGTCCATACAGGCCGAGGGTGTTTAAAGAGAGACAGAGAAAGAGAAAGCTGGTCTAAAGAGATGGACGGAGAAAGATACAGATAGATAGAGACAGGGTTCCTTTCTGGTTACCATGGCTTGGTCTTTTATTCATGACGCTTAATTCAAAGGGCAAACAGGCCACCAGGCCCATGGGTTTTCAGGGGGAGGACCCCACCTGCTGAGATGGCCCATCTCAGCCGCTCTACTCTCCACCTGGATCACCAAGCTTCTCACCTTATCTCTAAGGAAGAGTCCAGACATCCTGTGGAGGAAACTCATTTCAGCTGCTTGTATTCCTGATCTCGTTCTTTTGGTCACTACACCGCTGGTGACCATCGGTGAGGGTAGGAACCTACATGGAAAGCTTTTGCCTTTCAGCTCAGCTCCTTCTTCACCACAACAGATCGATGCAGACTTCACATCACTGCCAACACTCCACCAATCCACCTGTGGATCTCCCGCTCCATCCTTCCCTCACTTCTCTACTTTCTACAGAAAGGTCCTTGTTCGAACCTGCCCCCAGCTGAGGATCGAGCCAGCGATCTTCTTGCTGTGAGGCTGCGGTGCTAACCACCACACCAGTGATCCTAGTGATGTAGAAAGCTATTCCTGTCAGACAGCAACACCCCCAGAGCCGGTTTTCTAAGCAAAAAGAAGATGTTTCCAGAACTCTGTGAATATAAAACCTGTAGATGTAACCCATGTGTACAGAATCAGATTTTAGAGGATAACAAGTGTAAACATTAAAAGCTTTTAAACAGCTACATTTACAGAAATACATCTGTAGGAACCAAGCAGAGAAAAGAGGCAGTATCTATCCTGTTGTGGCTGCAGATTCTGGCTCATGTGTTTTTTTCTGTTCTGCAGCCTCCTCTTCCTGAAAGTAACGGCCCATCATGACAGGGATCCATTCGCCTTCTGCTCTGTCAAAGGTTGTGAGAGGGTGAAGATCACAGCCGTCATCCCAGCCGGAAGTCCACCCAGCAACTGTCTGCTGCAGACCTACCCCAGACACGCCCAGCTGCCTGTGGTGGACGTTCCCATGCCAAGAAAGATTCCCAGCGTCAGACTGGTGAGCAGAGATGTTCAACTCTGACAGCTCTAAGGAGGAAAGACAGCAGAAATAACCGAATCTCAAATCTGCTCATTTACTTGCTTTTCATTCTGAAAATATGTGGATTGGCCAACATCAAAAACAGAGGTTTTTTACTTTCCCACCACAGAAGTGCTTTCTCTTTTGTCTGTTCCGCAAATCTGACTCTCATGGATGTAAAAGTGGTGTTTAATTCATTTAAGTCTCTATTGTGATTAATAATGCAGCTCCATTCTTTGCTGGTTTCTCTTCAGAACTCACAAGAACATTTCCTGGAGGTCCGATTGGAGTCCTACAATACTCGCTTCTTCCACATTAAGGAGGACTTTGCCTTCACAGAGGTAATCTTCATCAGGCCACATTCAGCCCACTCTGCTCTGTAAAATATCAGTGAATCAGTAAAATAACCTGATTAACAAGGTAATGACCATGGAACCAGTCTGATTGGCTGCCTGCGTTCTATCAGGTGAACGGCAGAAAGCTATACCAGTCAGAAGATGGGGTGCAGCTGACGGTGATTGATGGGAATGATGGGAAATTTTTAGAGAGCAAAGTCTTCAGGAACGCCATCCTCCAGGGAATCCCTGCACAGTTAGAGAGCTACGTCAGAGGACTGAGAGACGGGTACGGATCTGCACCTCACCATAGAACCACCACAGAACCACCATAGAACCATCACAGAACCACCATAGAACCACTACAGAACCACCACAGAACCACCATAGAACCACCATAGAACCACTACAGAACCACCATAGAACCACCACAGAACCATCACAGAACCACCATAGAACCACCATAGAACCACCACAGAACCACCACAGAACCACTACAGAACCACCACAGAACCACCACAGAACCACTACAGAACCACCACAGAACCACTACAGAACCACCACAGAACCACCATAGAACCACCACAGAACCACTACAGAACCACCATAGAACCACCACAGAACCACTACAGAACCACCACAGAACCACCATAGAACCACCACAGAACCACTACAGAACCACCACAGAACCACCATAGAACCACCACAGAACCACTACAGAACCACCACAGAACCACTACAGAACCACCACAGAACCAAAGAACCACAACAGGACCAGCTCCTGCTTCAGTGAACACGTAGGAAGTTTAGCAGAAACATGCAGCTAACTGTCGGATGGATGTGATGAACCGGCTCTCTGTCTGCAGCTCCATCGTTCTCATCACGTCTAAAGGCCGACTGGTCACCAGAGGATCCTGGACCAGAGTCCTGGAGAGTCTTGGTGCAAACAGGAACATCAAACTCAGAGGTGAATGATAATTTCTCTTGTAATAACCAAAAATGCTATAACATCAATGTACTTTTTTCTATTTAAATTTCTAAATTTGAGTTCATGTTCTACTTTTTATATTGAAGTAAAGTTACATTTTAGCACCAATCCAGTTAGTTCCAGTTTTAAATCTGGTCAATCATTTTGGTAAATGGTAAATGGATTTGTACTTATATAGCGCTTTTCCAGCCAGTTTGGCCACTCAAAGCGCTTTACACTACTTATCACATTCACCCATTCACACACACATTCACATCCCGATAGGCACATCGGGAGGCTACATGCCGAAGTGTCTTGCCCAAGGACACTTCGGCATGTAGTCAGTGGAAGCCTGGAATCGATCTGCCTACCTTCCGGTCGAAAGACGACTGCTCTTCCACCTGAGCTACAGCCGCCCCTTTAACAATTTCCTCGAGAAATGTTTGAATGTTTTAACTACATGCTTTTTAAAGTGGCCCTATTATACTAATTTCAAGTTAATTTATTTTAATATTTGAGTTCACAAGGGGAGAAATGACACCTAGCATTTTTCAGAAATGACCGTTTTTATTTCATATCGATCCCCTCAGATCAGCCTCTGCCAGAAACAAGCAGAAAGAGACTCTTCCGTCCTAAAGCCCCGCCTTCCCCTGACGCGGACTGTCTCTGATTGGTCAACTGCCGGGAGTAGTTGTAGGGAGCGAGCACTGTTTTCGCCATAGAAACACCAGCAGAACTCTTAAACAAATTAAAGATTTTATAAATACTCAATAAACAATAGCTGTGTCCCAATTCAGGGTCTACACACTTCGAAGTGCGCTTACTGTTCGTGAAATGGCAGCAATGTATGACGCTGAATCACTTCAGCGTCTGAAATGACTACGTTTTCATATCTAAGGACACTTTTGTGAAAGTTAACACTGACTGAGTAATAATGTAAAAAAAGGCTGTTGTTTTCCAGCCAGTAGACACCTCATTAACCCCTTAAAGATCCACGAATATCAATTATGTCATTTTAATGCCAATATTTAAAGCCCTGGGTGTGTAAGTGTGTAACTTATTTACACACGGCAAAGATGACTTACCAGTTTACAGTGAAATGGAGGACCAGCCGTACTCTTTGCCCCCTGAGACGGAAGAAAAAATAGCCAAGAAAAGAAAATGAAATAATAATCGGGAGAAAACGAGAGTATACACCGGCGGAGCGTTTACCAGATGGAGGCAACTGATGAAGGCGAGGGCCTTTAAAACTGATATGGAGGTTGCAGCTTTCTGCTGGATGGGTGAGTCAATTCAATCTAACAGTGAAGTTTATTTTGGTGTCATGTTAGAAACAGGGCAGGTAGTCCAGCAACCACTTTATCCTCCCGTTTAAGTCTGATCATTTACTGTTACTTGCTATATAAAACGGTGGAAACGGCTAATTTGTTAGTTAGCCTACAGTAGAAAAGCTCCGTTGCAACAGTTTTCAGTTGTTACTCTTCACAGAAGTCATACCAGTAGGCGACCGTGCGCTTCTTTCTGATTTTCCGAGAGCTTTCCCTCATGTTTTATATTTATTTCAGCTGATTTGTCAATGGGAGTGGGGGTAGCTGTCCTCCTTCTAGTCAGACAATAGACCAAAGTAATACCAGTTTTTATCGCTGTGATTTAATTACTAGAACCACACGCATTCTAACGCAAAATATCTCTCAGATAATTATTATTTCCAATCAATACGTCACCACCTCCCTTCATAAATCAGCTGAAATACATGTTATTAAACACAGAGTAATGTTACAGCACAGGATCTTCCTCTTGCAGCACCGACAGGTCCACTGCCCTGCTTCCTCTTCCTTAAACGGTGACTTTCCAGAGAGCGCTACTCGGTTGCTTGCATTATATTGTCTCACCGCTAGATGGGAGTAATTCTTACACCCTGGGGCTTTAACAAACATGTTTTAATGTACTTGGTTTTGTCATGTTTCTACTAAAGTGTGGTTAAAAAACAACAACAAAAAACGTACTCTTCAGAGCTGTGCTGCTCATTTGCCAACGTCTTGTGCAGAATGAATTCTGGGAGGGATGAGGCTGCGAACGATGCTTCACCAGCAGCCTTCGTTTCAGGCCAAATGAAGTGTGGATTTATAGGGTGGATTTGGAGGCTCCTTCAAAATGAGACAGTGCTTGGCTCTTACCACAGTGACGTATGTAGCCGACAAATCTGCACTTCAAAGCGCGTAAACCCTGAATTGGAACACAGCTAATGTCAACACAAAACATACAGCCGTAAGCCTACATGTCTGAGCCCGGATCAGACCCCGAAAACGAGAGTGAACGACTCTGTCCTTCACTCGGCTCATATATTTGTACATTCCCCTGTTAATAGACATACATGTGGCAAATGTACTACAATGCCAACAGAGGTGGAAAACATCTGCTGCCAAGAAATAGATAAGCTAATGGTGCTATTTGCTAACATTTTCATGCATTGTTACACTATAGTTAGCTATATTTCTATTTTCTCTACATCTATTGTTTCATGTGGCTAATCAGCTGGATTTTTTAGCCTGTTTGCTGTGTTTGTAGCTTTTTCATCTACATTGGTAATCGCTAACTTTTCTGGTCATCTTTACATATGTGTTACCTGCTGGTAGCGATCAGGTAAAGTAACTGTGAGTTTCAGCTAAAGCCTGGTCACTAATCCCTCGTTGTACCGGCCCATGTTCACCCAGCAGTCTTCGGTGAAGTGCTGGTAACAAATACGAACGTTGGTGAAACTCTGGCTGGCTCCCAAAAACATACTCCATCCATTGTTGTCTAACCGTTGTTTCCTTCGGGAATTTGAACAAATGTAGCTTCCCCTCTCAGCTGAAGAAGCACTTCTTGAGACACAATGAAAAACTCAAACATGCATTTATGTGATTAAAAGATAAAACACAATAACTGTAGAGAGCTCAGAAAAGTTGAAATAGCATAATAAGGCCCCTTTAAAAATGTGGTATTTTTATTTGTTAATGCAACATCCAACATCAACATTGTAATCCAATATAGATGCAACAAATAATTCAAGAATTGGATCTCAGAGCCATAATTAAAGGGAAAGAGAATGCTGAATTGTACATATCTGTGATGAATGAATATGACAACTATACCATTCACTATATCTTTTTGATGAGGATACTGCACAAAGGCTGTAAAGTATCTTTTATTTCCAATAAATCCTGTTTATTTTTCATTACATTGTCACCTGCTTTTTTTACATTATTTTTTATTTTCTTTAAAGTTAAACAGAATAACCAACTACTAACTTATTACATTACTGGCAAACTATTACAATATTGTCTTTAATATATTTAACATATATTTAACAGAATTTATAACTTTCTTGTCTTTATTGCATTAAAAATAGCCAAAATTATAATGCCATTGTCTTTATTATATTTAAATGGCCCAAATTATTACGTTATTGGCTGTTAACGTATCACGTTGTTGAAGATTTATTATTAACCACAGATTCAACAAACTATGTTGAATGTAAAACTGGTTCACAGTGATGTTTAGATGTTAAATAGAACCAAAAACATCAAATAAATCTTCATAAATCTGGATTTTCTTATTTTTATCAAAGTGGATGGAGAACATCCAGTCAGTCTGCCTCTGAAATGTCTTACTCTCTGCAGATAAGCTGGCTTTTGTGGGCTTCAAGGGCCCGTTCCACCCTGACTGGATCAATCTGGAAGTCAGCAGCGACCGAGCCAAGATCCATCAGGTCCTGCCCATCCCTGTCGTCCACAAGATGAAGCTATGAAAGGCAGCAGAACAGAAGGGATACTACCTAACCAGACTGACACATACCAAACAACACACACATGCACACTGCCAGCAGAACCAGAACCAAGCTGCTCTAAGCTATTGGTCCAGAACTGAAGGAACCCAATCTGGCGGTGGTGGGTTCAGAAGAAGCTATTAGCGTTTGGAAGATGGGTCTGATTATTATCTGACATTTTAATGTTCAAGTAGATTATTAGCTAAAGTTGACTTTAATGTGATCATGTGACTGCTGTGATGTGATGTCATCAACCCAAGTCAGCCTTCCACACCGAGCAGGTCCTCCAACACATGTCAACAGTGATGAAGATCAGTCACTATAACCCATCATCCCATCCTATTCATGACATACCATCAGATCACATCTATTCCCATCACACCGTGTCCCATCCCATCACATCCTATCACATCACATCCCATAATCTCCCATCACATCCCATCCTATTACATCACATTCCATAATCTCCCATCACATTCCATAAAATCCCATCCCTTCCCATCCCATTACGTCCCATTCCATCAGACAGCCAGCTGTGTCTCCGAATACAAATAAAAAAATCAAATATTCTTCAGTTTTATAAGAAGAGGAAAGAGCAGAATATATTTGTGTAGTTTTTTTTAAATAAATCAGAACATTCTGGACACCATGTAAACATATATGAACAACCTCATAGCTTCTAATGAGTTCACCTCATTCCTGGTGAGTCAGTTAACAGCTGATTTTCGGAAATGTCTGACTGACCAGCTGTTTTTTTCTCTCTCTTCTAGGTTTTATTTGGTCAAAAACACAGTGCAGCTTTACCAAAACATGTCAGTGAATTTTTGGTTGAGTTTATGCAATAACATCGCTGGGTTAGTGTTAGAAAACCATCATGTTAGGAGCTCGGTCACGAAGAGCTTAATATGGGGGAAGAATTTTGAATTGATGTTGATTTACTCTGTGACATCTTGACATGAGCATCTTTTGATAACCAGCTCGTGTTTTACTCACTCACATGTTCACAGTGACAGATGTGTTGGTGCAGCTCGCAGAGAGTTAAGAAAACCCAGACAAATACCTGTTCAGACGTCTGAACGGGAGTTCAGATCCTTAAGCGGCGCAAACACACAAAAACATGTGTGCATGTTTTACAACACACACACAGGAAAAACATGCACTTTTCACACTTTCTTCAGAGTAACAAGAAAACAACAAAATTCCATCAGCTGTTCATTAGAGGTTTGCTAGCTTTTCATCAGCTGTTCATCAGCTGTTTGCTTGCTTTGTATCAGCTGAATGTCAGCTGTTCGTTACCGGTTCATTAGCTGTTCGTCAGCTGTTCATTAGACTAATCGGCATCTGTTCATTTGCGGATTGCCAGCTGATCATCAGTTGTTCAGCTGTTGTCCTTCATCTGTTTGTTAGCTATTCAGGCTCACTGTAAACTGTTCATTAGCTTTTCATCTGCTGATTGTCCTGTTGGAAGATCTGAGCCTTTCAGAAGAGAACCAGGATTCAGAGACTTTTTCATGTGCTGGTTCAGGTCTCCATCGTAGGATCCTTTAAAGCAGGAGGAGGAAACTTACCATTTCTGGTTATTTGTGTTATAAACACAGTTTAGTTGGAAGTGTTCATGGATAAGATAGAGACCATGTTCATAGATTAATAAAAATAAAACACAACACATACAGCTTTGGAAATGTGGAAGAGAGCGTGTTAACAGTTTTTTGTCTGTAGTTTCATCATCTGGATCTTATTGTCTGCAGCCATGAACACGAGGAAGAAGACGTCAAGCAGTCCAGAACTTTTAAAGCAGATACATTTTTTATTAGGTCCAATATTATCAAATCAAATATTCATTCATCCTTTCTAAACCTCTGGAAGTGTTGGTCCTTTCTGACTCATAACGATCAAAATCTGTTAAATAGATGTATGAGAGTATGAAAATGTGGAGACGATTGATTCATGATCAGATTTAGGACTGAACCCTATCATGATGATTTACTTGGCTGTGTTGGAAGCTGTGCTCGTGTAGATCTCCATGCTGTTGATGATCCAGTGAACACAGCTCAGAGAGAATGGTCTGAACTGTTTCTGATCCTTCCGTTCAGTTCAGGAACAAACCAAACCGATGTCAGATTTTCCGCTGACTGCGCTCTTTAAATGTTAGAGTTTCCAGGTGAACTTTGTCCTGGTCTGCAGATGATTGACAGCCTCTGCCGAAACAGCTGGTCTTTTTTCAGAGGTTGTGATGTTTGGTTGATAAAAACCCTCAAAGTGATGATATGTATTTTATACTTTATTTATTGCCCACAGAGTAACACACTCCATTACAGCTTCATACAGTTAAACCATCTGTATCACTCACACACCTTGTGGGCTCGTGTTAAGTGTATAAAGAAGCTGTTGTATATTTCACTTCTGCCTGTAAAGTGATTACTTTAAATTTCTTTAAGACGTTTTGTACAGAAATAAAAAGTGTTGAAGAGTCTGCATGTCTCTAATGTGACAAAAACAAAATAATATTTATCTACCACCTGTCTGTAGTATCATCACATATAATGACAGTATGAAGGAAGAGGAAGAAAATCACAATGCTCATCAGTGCAGGACTTGATGTGAATCCAGGGTCCCGCTCCAGAAATCAGGTTCAACCAACTGAGTGTCCAGTCCAGTGTTTCTCATGGTCCTCAGGGACCACTGCCCTGCATGTTTTAGCTCTTTCCAGCTCCAGCACACCTGATTCAGATTAATTGAACTGCTTGTCAAGTTCTTTGCAAGCCTGCTAACGAGCCATTCATTTGAGTCAGGTGTGTTAAAGAAGGACACCTCTAAAACATGCAGGGAAGTGGTCCCCGAGGACCAGGATTGAGAACCACTAGTCTGGTCTGAGGTAAATGTAGTCTGAATGTTTCTGTTTCCAGATCAGCTGATTTGAGTATTTTACCCATGAACCTAGGAAGCACAAAAAAATCCATCATCAATGCAGCTCTGACACCTGGAGTCACCATGGCAACTGTTGACAAGAAGCTGCCCGTTATAAGACTGCTGCTGCTAAGGAGAGAGATCAGCATCATGGGAGAAAACCGCTCCGAGTCGAAGTGGAAGTTCACCTGTAGCGTCTTGAAATGACTTTCTAGTGAATTGGTGCTATACAAATAAAGCTGAAGTAAATGGAAAAACTGCTGGTGTCAGACTAGAAACCAGTATATTTAACACTCTGGACATACTCTTAGATTACTGGGAATATTAATGTGAATAATTCAGGTTTAGGTTGGATGAATATACAGAGGAAATGTAAACCAGAAGAAAAATGTGATTTGAGACCGATTTAGTTTGTGTTTAAATACAGGGGCTTAAAACGTTTCCCCAGCCTGTCCCTTCAACCCTAGAGGTTGATTTTTTTTATCTACTCATCTTCCTCGGTGAAACCCGGCATGATTCTCTACTGGAAACCACTGCATGGACTCAGGAAGACTTCCAGAAACCACAGTCTGTGAACACAGTTCACCCTGAAACCCACAAATGCAGGTTAAAGCTCCATCATACAGAGAAGAAGCCAGATGTGAACAGGATCCAGAACCAGCTTCTTCCATCTTCTCTGGACCAAAGCTCATTTAAAATGGTCTGAGGCAAAGTGGAAACCTGGATGAAGATGTGAACTAGTTTGTGGAAAGCATGGACGGCGTGTCCTGCAGACTAAAGAGGAGAGGGAGCATCCAGCTAATGAAATCAATCGGAAGTTGTTTTTTTAATACCTGGGCTTTTTTTAGAAGGATGTTCTAAGTGTAACATTTATATTTATTTTTCATATATTAAAATAAAAGACAGCGAAACCGGCAGCACCTGAGACGGAACCAGCAGAACTTTTATCCTCCAAAGGAGGAATCAAAGAGATCCTGATGATCATAGAAAAAATCTTTATTTCATATTCAGTGAAAAAAAGTTAAACTAAAGATGAATGTGCTCCTTTAATCAAACAGAACAGGACTGCAGGGTCCGGCCGGATCAGAACCAAACAGTTCCCGGTGAAAAATCATCTGATGCTGACCCGGTACCTTCAGAAAAATCAGCATGTTGGTTTTTACCGGAAAAAACCTTCAGATGAGTTAGTTTGTCCCCATCAAATGTTTACAGGAACGATCTGGGATGATTCCAGCTGGATCAATCACTGTGCACTCAGCTGATCAGTCACATGACTTCTTCCTGTGATGCTGCAGCTCTCCACTGGCGTTTCTCTGACGGATGAAGATGATGCCATCACAGCTCCTGTTTCAGAGGACTGGCCCTGTTTCCCTCCACGTCCGCCTTACTGCTTTTCTTCTTCTTCTTCTTCACATCGTTCTGCTGCTCGTTCTTTGAGTCGCTCTTTCTGGCGGCCTTCCCTGGAAATACCTGTCCTTCCACAGTGACGTCTGAGCAGCGTTCCTGGGCCACCAGGAAGTCTTTGACTTCCCAGGCCATACTCCCGTCCCGCAGCATGAAGATCACCCTGTTCGAGCCCACCACAAACCTGATGGAGAAAAACAGAAGCAGGTCATCGTCAGCATCCGTCACAGCATGAACAGGTCAGTGATCTGCTGATCAATCCTTCATGTTCCTGAACATTCCGGCTCATCCTGGAACATCATCATTGACCATATATGGTAACAACACACCTGGAAAGTTCCTCCCAGAGCGACGGAGAGGAAAAAAGAAGTCAACCAAGCATCCGTTTAGTTCACTTGTTCAGGTTTATAGACCACACAGATTTAAAGGTCTGGAAGTTTTTAGTATGAGCTTTTTATTTATTGCAATTTCCTCCTTTTTATTCACATTTTTCACTTGGGTTCTTTAATTGTTTGAAAAATAAACTCAGTAAAATAAAGTAAAAAGTTAATATTGATTCAACAGGACTCGATCAGGCTTCATGTCTGTTTCTAATTAACCTGATCAATAACTTGGTCACTGATTCTGAGCGGATGAAGAGCATTTGTGGATGTTCAGACTTCCTGTTCTGACAGCAGTGAAGATATTTCCAGTTTCTCTGCTCTACCAGAACCAGGTTCAGAAAAAACCCAGATCTGTCAGCTGGCTGATGGATGAAGGTCCAGAAGCTGTTTCACCACATAGCGATAAGGGATTTATCCTAGCTGAACTTAACCTTGCTTCAGTTTCACAAACTAGTAACACATCAGTTACCATGGAGATTTATTCAGTGCAGCTAGCTTCTAGACCAGGCACCTATTGCACAAACGTAGGATTTAGACATCCAGGATGATTAACTAAGCTGAGCTCATCCTTTCCAAAACAACTGTTAACTGGTTGCACAACTTCTTATCTGTTACATCTGCTGGTATCCAATGTTGTGAATCCGCTTTTTTTTTTTTTCTTCTTTTTTTCAATTATGTAGTCCACGTTATGCCAAAGATACCAGTAGACAAGTCAAAATGTGCGGTTGTTGGGATGCATCAACCCACACAATTCCTTACATCACCCCCCGGCATCAGAGCCTCTTCGAAGTGCCTGGTTGGATTTAATTTTTCAGGAAATGTACCGATCAGTGGGGAAAGTCCTTTTTGTTTGCGCGAAGCACTTCAAGGACGAGTGCTTCAGCAACCTCCGCCAGTATTAAGATAGATTTCCAGAAAGCCTTCATCTGAATGAGGGGTCAGTTCCTTCTCTCTATGGAAATGACGGTCACAGCAAAGCGGTAAGCTCCAAATAACGCTAAAATTAGGTCAAGCTTTATCTTAGACATGCATTTTGTTTGTTGATATGATGTACCGGCCGTTGTTTTGATAGTATTAGCATTGTGCGTTCTGCTTCTGTTAGTGCTGTGTGCTAACTTTTAGCGTCCTACCTGAGGATATAACTGTACTGTGTGCTAACTTTTAGCTTCCTACCTGAGGATATAACTGTACTGTGTGCTAACTTTTAGCTTCCTACCTGAGGATATAACTGTGCTGTGTGCTAACGTTTAGCTTCCTACCTGAGGATATAACTGTGCTGTGTGCTAACTTTTAGCTTCCTACCTGAGGATATAACTGTGCTGTGCGCTAACGTTTAGCTTCCTACCTGAGGATATAACTGTGCTGTGCGCTAACTTTTAGCTTACTACCTGAGGATATAACTGTGCTGTGTGCTAACGTTTAGCTTCCTACCTGAGGATATAACTGTGCTGTGTGCTAACTTTTAGCTTCCTACCTGAGGATATAACTGTGCTGTGTGCTAACTTTTAGCTTCCTACCAGAGGATATAACTGTACTGTGTGCTAACTTTTAGCCTCCTACCTGAGGATATAACTGTGCTGTGTGCTAACTTTTAGCTTCCTACCTGAGGATATAACTGTACTGTGTGCTAACTTTTAGATTCCTACCTGAGGATATAACTGTACTGTGTGCTAACGTTTAGCTTCCTACCTGAGGATATAACTGTACTGTGTGCTAACTTTTAGCTTCCTACCTGAGGACATAACTGTACTGTGTGCTAACGTTTAGCTTCCTACCTGAGGATATAACTGTGCTGTGTGCTAACTTTTAGCTTCCTACCTGAGGATATAACTGTACTGTGTGCTAACGTTTAGCTTCCTACCTGAGGATATAACTGTGCTGTGTGCTAACTTTTAGCTTCCTACCTGAGGATATAACTGTACTGTGTGCTAACTTTTAGCTTCCTACTTGAGGATATAACTGTACTGTGTGCTAACTTTTAGCTTCCTACCTGAGGATATAACTGTACTGTGTGCTAACGTTTAGCTTCCTACCTGAGGATATAACTGTACTGTGTGCTAACTTTTAGCTTCCTACTTGAGGATACAACTGTACTGTGTGCTAACTTTTAGCTTCCTACCTGATGATATAACTGTACTGTGTGCTAACGTTTAGCTTCCTACCTGAGGATATAACTGTACTGTGTGCTAACTTTTAGCTTCCTACTTGAGGATACAACTGTACTGTGTGCTAACTTTTAGCTTCCTACCTGATGATATAACTGTACTGTGTGCTAACTTTTAGCTTCCTACCTGAGGATATAACTGTACTGTGTGCTAACCTTTAGCTTCCTACCTACCTGAGGATATAACTGTACTGTGTGCTAACCTTTAGCTTCCTACCTACCTGAGGATATAACTGTACTGTGTGCTAACGTTTAGCTTCCTACCTGAGGATATAACTGTACTGTGTGCTAACGTTTAGCTTCCTACCTGAGGATATAACTGTACTGTGTGCTAACTTTTAGCTTCCTACCTGAGGATATAACTGTACTGTGTGCTTTGAATAAAATGATTTGGCTTTGTTTTTAGCCGTTTTGTGTAGAGCAGTGTTTCTCAATCCAGGTCCTCAGGACCCACTGCCCTGCATGTTTTAGAAGTAACCCTACTTTAACACACCTGAATGAAATGAATGGCTTGTTAACAGGCTGTAAAGAACTTGATGAGTAAGTTCAATAATTTGAATTAGGTGTGTTGGAGTAGGAACATCTCTAAGACATGCAGGGCAGTGGGTCCTGAGGACCTGGATTGAGAAACACTGGTGTAGAGGAACACATGATCCAAATGCATTCAGTGACTTCAGTGACGCTCGCCTTAGCTAAATCCTTAACAATGTCCCGGCCTTGTTTATTTTATTCATACTGTGGTAGTGTGGAAAAAGTAGTTCTGGGGTGGGGGGACAACAGCTGGTAGAGACTGCATGGGATGATGAAAAATACATGGAAATGTATGGGGAACTTATCAGTGAGGGACGAACAGAAAGGGAGAGAGGAGGACTTGAACATATAAGGCTGGACGGACACGTTTTCTGTTGTTGACATCTCTAGTAAACTTGACAATAAAACGTTTCTCTGCTGGTAGATAATCATATTGCTGCTACCAAACTACAAATATGGCCGAATGGGGTGGAGTGGAATGCTCTGCGACCTGGAGGGAGGCGGGGCATGAAATGCCTCATTCGCATTTAAAGAGACCGCCATGTTACAGCTGCACTGCGCCATCTGCTGCTATTCGTGGCCGTTTTAGCCAATGGTTTGCTTCCCACCGGGTGTGCGGCAGCGCGTCAGTAGAACCCCAGAAGTGTCTTGTCGTGGCTCTCTGCTAAATTTATGTGTCGAGACTGTTTTTAACAAAGCACAAAAGCATCAAACTCCGCAGTTCAAATAGGGGCAGACAGGAAATCAGACATGGGTGCAGTGAAAAGCTGCCGGTATTTTTCAAAATAAAAGCCCCTGTGCAGATTTGCGCTGCTGAACCATGAAAATATTACGTCTTTAACCACTTAGGGGGTCTCAGTGTTTTTGTTTTGTTTTTGTTTTTAAATCATGGACGACGAGACATTTATCCTGGAAGTGGAGAATCACAAGATTCTCCAATTCTCTGTGATTTCATGATCTGGTGGATCTAGGTGATCTAGGCGCACTGCACTCGCCGGGGCTCCACACCTGACAAGCTTCCAGTGTGGATAGACCTGCCACAGAGGTCGGAACAAAGCCCATGGCGCACACGCACCCGGTGGAAATGAGGGTCATGATCGTCACAGCAACGCGCATAGCTGATCAAGCTGAATCTACAGTCAATGAAGGAATTTCTAAGTCGTCTTACGGCTTTAAATGGATCCAGTATTCTCAGCAGGTTTAATTATCGTCAAAACGTTATCTGAGATCTGAACTTTAACAATACTTAGAGCAACTTCACTGAATGAAATGGTTTCACCAGAACATTTAAAAAGTTTCACTTTTTTCTGTCCTGTGTCTGCATCTTTAGCACCAAAACGCACGGTTTTTACAACAGTGCTGCTGTACCATCAGCAGCAGAAGCAAGCAGATTATCTGCGCATGCGCTACATCTTCTTCTAGCTCTGGAGTAATACTCTTTAATCATTGCAGCGCCCCCCACAGCCTTGTGGTATGTACTACAGCAGTTTTGAGGGGATATTGAAGCCTTTCTCCTAGTTTTCGCCACCGTTTTCACTCCTGAACCGGCTTCGGTGCCGTGTGGACATAGCCTCAGTGAGTGTGTGTAACACTTAGTGTGTAGCAATGAGTGTGTAGCAGGCTGACTACACACTCGCTGCATCCCATGGTGCATGCAGATCTGTCAGCGCACATTACTACACACTCACTGCTATACGCTCACTACACAGTCACTGCTACACATTCACCCCTACACACTGTTACACATTACTACTAAGGCCAGACTGATTAATTGGCTGGCTGATTAAATCGGCCGATAAAAGCCCTTTTCAAAAAAGCCAATATCGGTCGTTGTTTTGCAGATTAAATGCTGATTTATTCTTAATTTCTTATAAAACAGTAAATGCTGTTAAGTGTCGGAGTCTGCAGAATGATGTCATTGTGGCGTTTGTCCACTAGATGGAGCTCTGACTCCATTCAATCCCACAGTCATCCCTGTCTTTTCAACAGGGGTAGCTAGTCGCTAGCCAGGTCACATGAAAGCAGTGGGCTGAGTGGAGCTTGTCGACAGGTAAGTTTATCATAAAGTTGTGAAATTAATGACTCAGCATGTCTCTGGTTTCAGTTTAACTGTTTGCCATGTGTAATGACGAGTTACACGTGCTTCTTTGTGTCGATTAGAATTTTATTTAAGCTCCGCAATGTTCCAGAAACACGGTGGTCTGGGATGTTTCTTATTTACAATTTACCAGCAAGTGCCAGAAAGAACTTGTAGGACAGGAAAAAACCTTAAACAGTAATGCATATAAATTTAAATATATCATCACTACACTAACTGCTAACTACACTTTAGTAGAAATGTTACAAAACCAAGAACATTAAAAACATGTTTGTTAACTGGTGACATTAAAATTCTGTAATATTTGATATTTGTGGATTTTTAAGGAGTTAATGAAGTGTGTACCAGCTGGAAAACAACAGAGCTTGAGACCGTTTTCTTTTTTTTCTTTTTTTTTTACATTATTACCTGGTCGGTGTTAACGTTCGGTAAAGTGTCCTACGATATGCAAACAGTAAATTCAGAGGTTTAAGTGATTCAACGTCTTGCGTAAAGCGCTGTGGGTATCATTCTAGGTACGGTAAAGCACAATATAAATACAGACCATTTACCATTTATGGTGTTGCTATGGCAAATTCTTGCTGGCTAGGTAGGCTGTCCCATTTAACAAATGCTAAGCGGACTTGGAAGTGTGCAGACTACGGAAGATTTTGCAGCTGTGAACGAATCTGTGAAAATAATGTCAGAGTTGTGTTTGTAAATTAAGTTTGTCATGATGCAAAAAATAAATAAATAAAATGAATAATAATAAAAAAATCAACGGGAAAAATTCAAGTTTGTTAATGTGCAGAAAAGAATTTGCATGATTGTAAAAAAAAAGATTTGTATTTGTGGAAAATAATAGAATTTCTTTTGCAAACATCCTGTCCACATGCGAAGCACAAAACTGTGTGTGAGACTCTGAAGCCATCAATTTTGTCCCTGTCTGTTTACATCTGTCTGATTGGATGGCGACTAATCAAACTGTCCAATCAGAGTGCAGTGCTGTCCTTCCACACCGCTGCAGCCTCTTAAAGGGAAGTAGATATATTTTAAAGACGGATGGTGGTGGATTGTGTCTCAAAGTGAATACGATAAACCGATATTTTTCAGTCCGAGACTTGAGCAGCGGATGCTGTAGGCTCTCTCTCTCTGCAAAGCACCACTTTCGCCTCCACCGGCTGTTATTGGTGGTCGCTCGGCTTGTTTTCCTCCAGATCTTCATGCACCGCGTGTAGGATTCCAGGGTGTCGGCTGTGTCAGCCGGCTGCGTCCAGCTCGGCCCCTGACAGCAGCTCCTTGGGGAGGACGTTGAAGATTTTACAGTGGGGGAGAGCAAGAGGCAACAGTCCAAAAACGGTATCATCTCCTGGGCTTCGGTACATCCCGCCACCTACCACCAGGGGTCAACAGCCACACACAAGCGACATTTGTTTTTAGAGGAATTAGGGAGAACCATGGTGATCGCCCTAATGCAGCAGCAGCTAACCGGGAATCCAAGCATGGTTGAAATAGTTACTGAGGCGCATGGAGGTCGGGTGGAAGAGAAAGTGGTGGTTTGCAGAGAGAGTCCGAAGCACCTGCTGCTGGAGTCTCGTACTGAATAATATAGTTTATGTTAGAGTGCGATGTCTGTCACTGATAGACAATCTTTGCACGTCTGTGCATCGTTTTGTTATCAGAGTTAATAAAAGCAAAATAAAATAAAAAAAATAGCCTGCACTACGAAGCTGGATTTTCTCCTATCGGGGTAACTTCAGGGTAAACTCTGGGTTTTCTGGTCTATGACGCTGGTTCGGTTCTTACCGAGTTGTATCACTGCAGCAACAGACGCTGAACGGCCAACCTGCTCCAGAGCAGGTTATGTTCTGGAAAAGAGACCAGCGAGTATAAAAGCAACACCTCCTGACCAATCAGATCTCATGAAAAATGACCTGCCCATTTTTAGAAGATCCCGTTGACGTTGGTGCATGGATAGTGAGAGGAGCACTTAGGAGAGAAAAGAGTGTTTAGGGACAGACATACTGTACCAAAGGTACAGATTTTTAACAAATGGGCTGAGATACATGTCGGCTGAAGATCAGATGAGCTCCTTTCATCCATACAACAGATACAGTAATAATGCCTGGTCACTGACCGCTCTGAATCATGTTTTTATATTTGTTCTTTACTTGCTCCCAAGTCCTTTCAGCTCCACTGGGGTCGCTTCTGAAATGGAGGTTAATAAAAGTGATAATTCTTTTTCACACATAAGCATTGAGTTATGGAACGCACAACTATCCGAGCATTCATGGTGGAGGAACTGATATTCCAACATATAACACGCTCACATGGGAGCAGATCCTTTAAAGAACTGGGAAATATGACGTAAATAAAGCATTCCCAGGAATGTTTGTGCTGTAATACAGGGATCTGAGTGCTGTCAGTTCATATTGTCCCATTAATTAATACTGATGATCTGATGAACTTACACCTTAACGCAGTCGGCAGTTTTCTGCCAGCTTTCCTTTCTGGTGTTTGCTGCAGCAACCGTGTTGCTTCTAGTCTGAATTCTATTTTTAATTCTTCGTATGTTTGAAGAATAATATTCTGCTCCTTCATGGTAAAATACACGGCTCTGCAGGGTTTGTCCATGTTTGTGATTGGTCAGAACCTCCAAACACCACCCTTTTATGTGAACGCGCACTAATCTTAATTGGAAAACCCTGGGTTGAGTCACCGAGTTGATAACCAGCTTCGTAGTACAACTTATCCAGATCCTGAATGTCTGGGTAAGTCAACCCAGGTAAAGGAGAGAAACCCGGGGTATGTTAATCAGTACAGGCCTCTGGTGTTATCATATAAGCTCTACAGTCAGGGGACAAATGGTCAGGTGTGTGCACAAAGTAAAACACCTTGTGTTGGACGTAGACGGGGCTTCAAAGAGGACACGACAGACTGATGGTATGTAATTTCCTGGTACCTTCAGACACGTTATAAGTTATTTCCCCTTTGAAAATGAACCACAGAACTCATGCAGATTTTCTCAGTGAGGCTCATCCAGCATCCATCTTCATCCTACCTGTGCTGTGAGATCTCTCCCGACAGTAAAACACACACTCGTCTTATCTCTTCTTCTGTCTCTTTCTCTCTTTTCCTCCAGTAAAGTTTCTTTCATTTCTTTGCCTGTGTTGTGTTTGCCTTTTCCTGTGTTCTTACTTTTTATTTCTTTTGACCTTTTAATCCTTTGAATCTTTTTCTTTGCCTGTCAGATGGAAATTGGCCAGAACACTTTAAACTGCTACAGCATCTCCTCGGTTTGGTTTGAGTTTTGTGTTTTTACTGACAAATAAACTTTTAAACATAAATAAAATAAAACTCTGACTTTTAAAAACTGGCCTGTCGCTTGGTTTTTTATAGTTAATAATAACAAGGTATTTAACTGCTGATTAACTGAGTTGGTACCTCTGGATGTCATAGTTGGCGTTGAAGAGGCTGCCCTGCCACAGGCCGGTGATCTCCTCGGTCTCCTTCTCACTCGGATCTCCTGACACTGTGGCAAACACCATCAGAGTCCGGCCTTTCTTGGACATCTTCAGCATCTCTTCGGGTTTGGACGGGTCGACTTTGGAAAAATCGATGGGAGGAGGAGACCGTCTATGCTCAGGAAGGTCCCCCTCTTCAATGTCATCATCCTTCTGTGGAACAATGAGGCCGGATTTTGTCTGAAAGTGGTCAGCTGTTGTAGTTTCACTCATTTCCTACAGGTCTGAGGACATGTCCACTAGGTTCTGGATCTGATGAAGGTAAAACAGCTGCTGGACATTTTCTGCAGGTGATTTTACAGTTACACAAATGCTGTTTTAGACAAACGTGAGACAGAAATTTGAGTAAATAAATCACTAGGCAGATAAAACTAAGTTTCCTCTTTCCGGACACACATCAAGCTACCATGTTTCTGAATGATGAGAATAACTCCAGCCTGTTAGGCGACCATTGAACTTGACCAAACGGTGGCTTACCTGGTTTATCCGGGCTGATACACCAGAATACAAACAGACTACTACCAGAATCAGCAGCCGATCCAAACCTGGACAAACACACTGGCTAGGCTAACAGCTAGCAGCGATTAGCTAAGTGAATGACTGACCTCCCACTGCTCCAGGAGCCGCGCCATGTCTGCGTCATTGTAGTCTCTGATGTCTTTCTTTTTCTTTGGTTTGTCTTTGCTGTCAGAACAAAGGACACAAAGAAGAAAAGAGCTGAGAAGAAGGAGCGAACATCTCCACTTCCAGTCCGACGCCATGCTTCCAGATGGTGCCCTGTGATTGGCTGAAAATCTGCCGGTCACGAGCCTGGGGGCGTGGTTTCATAGGCGCATATACGTAGACGCTGCATTGACCGTCAGAGCAACACGTCAACGCGTCCGCCATCTTGGTCCTAGCAAGCGAACTCATTAGATTAATACAATACGTATTTAGTTTAAACTGGATTATTTTTTTAAATGGTTTTTATATTTGAGTCATGGTGAAAAAATTAAACTTGAAACGTAATTTAATCAATAATCACTGATAGCCGATCAATTGATTGTTTATTGGGATAAAAATAAGATAAATGATGGGTGGGGAAAAGTATTGTCAAAGGGAAAAGTCACGTTAAACACGTTGGTTCATTCTATGAAAAGTAGCTCCTGGTGATCGTGCCCATTGAAAAGTTGATAACTTGCCCGGACCAATATGGCGGCGCTGTTGACGTACAAAGCGGAGACTTTGTACTTTGTGCAATGCGGCGTATACGTATTATTTTCTATGCGTGGTTTAACATGAAAATAATATTATTCGGTTAATTATTAAGTTATTATTCAGAAAATATCAATGTTCTAAACGAGAAACGGCGAACCGGAAACTGCAATGTTAGACGGGGACTTTCAAAATAACATTTTTTTTTACCGTAAATAGTCAAAGTAACGTAGTGGACATCTCAAACTTCGGAAAACAGTCAATGAACGTCTCAGACCTTAGAAAACTGTCAGCGAACATTTAGAAAATAGTCTGTGAACATCTCAGACATCAGAAAACAGGCAGTATTTAGAGCTCAGTAAAAAGTCAATGAACATGTCAGACAGCAGGATCAGTCAGTAAACATCTCAGAAGGCAAAGATTGGTCGGTGAACGTCTCAGACATTACTTTTGTTAAAGATCCTTTATTTACTCCATTAAGTTTGAACCTTTAGTTGTTGCGTGTGGGATGTCACACATTCACATGAAAATATTTTTTTTCATGATTTTTTTCATCAGAGTTTTTGTCACATTAATTTTTTGCCTTTTTTTCTAACTTTTTACCATAAAATACTGAAACTCGCCCACAATTGCATCATAAAAAGGATCAACAGACTTGACATCTGATGAGTCCATACTGTGAAATTTATCTTTAATTCTCAGAGTAAAACATTTTTCTGTAAAAGTTTAACTTAAATCCTTTCTATATCTTTCTGAGATTAATATTTTATTTTTTTAAAGGTGTGAATCTTTTTACTGTTCTGCCAACTCCAGAAATCTATGTTAATCTTTCACTGATTGATTTCTGACTTGTTCTTCATGTCTGTGGCTCAGCCAAACAGCTCACATAAATCTGCATGTTGGCAGAAAAGGCTCGGTAATGTTGTGAAACGGCAGAAAAGCAGCATTTGGAACCAAGTCTGTGGGAAAAGTCCAAATAATTGCTTTTATGTTCATGGTAATGACAGAGGTTGTTTTAAACCATGTTTGGACAATATTAAACTCTATGCTTAGACAAATTAGACACATTGCATGCGTCTTTGTTAGATGGGGTTGTGTGAAAACCAGCAGCGAGCAGAAAACAGCCAGCTGACTTACAGTGTAAAGCTGTTTCCTTTCTGACCAACTCCACCCAATGACACGAGGCCGTGTGCAGCTGCAGCTCCCACTGATATCACAGCGAGCTCCACCATCTCTTCCGTCTCTGAAATGAGGATTTTCACTGCCTTGTGTTCTGCTCTCTACAGGAATACTTTAATACTGAAACAGCTGTTTCTCATTAATTCCCATCTTCGTTGCTTCTTTTTATTAAAAAAAGGTGATTCACAAGTCAACTCAATCATCTAAAATATGACAACTTATGTCATAACCTAAGGACCACTACATTCAGCAAACAGGGTACTATGGAGAACCTTTGAAGATACAGATTTCTACCATGTGAAGAATTTCCCTGTAAAATAGCAGTAAAGCAGCAGGGACACCAGGATTTTACTGATATTTGACAGAGCTGATGACTGAAACACACATTACGTCAGCAACTTAGGATCTCTTCTCTCTCTGTAAGGAACAGCCCTTCCATGGAGACCTTTTCCTATCAAGAAAAGGTCTGACGGATCAAGTGAAGGACCAGATACATCTTTCAGGTCCTGGTTCAGGTCTTTGCTGAATTTGTTCCTATTTCTTCAGGACATCACTTGTGGCTCTAAACAACTTTAAAATGCATCTATGAAATGATGAGATGTTTTCTGGCCAGTGGTTAAAAAAAAACTTGAGTGAAGGTTATCTGAGACAATAGACTGACAGCAACACCTAGTTGTTGCTGACCTTAGTAACAAACATGATCTCCTTATTACTTGTTAACATATCAGATTATTTTACATTCCCATTCATAATTATCACTCATTTCTGGCAGCGGTTCCCAACCCTGGTCCTCCAGGTCCACTATCCTGCAGGTCTTAGATGTCTCCTGATTCAAATTAAACAGCTCTCTGACAAGCTCTGCGCAAGTCTGTTAATTAGCCACTGATTGACATGCTGGAAATCTGGATTTAGTGATCCTGAAAAACGGGATTCTGGATCAGGGTGATACAATCCCATTTTGCTTTGAACAACCGGGGTAAAAGTAAGCTGGATTATGTGATCCACCATCCTGAAAAACGGGATTCCCAAATCCGGATGGCTTTAAGTTTAAAAGTTAAACTTTTTGAACAACTGGCCCTGAATGCTAACTGTAAGCCGCTGAAGCCTCCTGCAAGGAAATTCCATCTGTACTGTATCCAACCCATCCTTTTAGCCCATCATACAACTGGAGCAGAGGGCTGATAGTCCAGATTCTGGCACCAAGGGTGGCAGTTAAGGACCTTGCTCAGGGGCCCACAGTGATTCTCTGACCTTCATCTGGGTAAACCTCAAATGTCCAACTAGGTGAATGCAGCATGTAATACGTTATATATGTATACGTTATATATATAATATGTTGTTCTTGATTAACCCAACCAAAAAAAAAAAAAAAAAAAAAAAGAAAGAAAGAAAGAAAAATGACAAGAAAACACTATGAGGCTTGCACTAGGCTTGAGTAATGAAGCCAGACCACAATGTGATGTTTGAAAATATTAGCATTCCAACCCCACTTTTAAACTTTTTATCCTGGACACAAAGAAAAACCTGCTGATAACTTTGGAAACAATTTCACATTATTTTTGCCGATGAGAAGGGAGGGGAAAGGTCTGGGAACCAACCACTGCTTTAAAGTCTCATTTACGTGAGCCAGCTTTTTCCTGATCTGTAACCCCACCCTGCTCCAAACATTTTTTCCACCTGCCCATGACTGTAACCCAGTCTTAACATTTATCCCGCTCCTTCCCCTGGACGCTCTGGTTTTATTTTGGAAAGCTGCGTCTTCCGGTTTGTTAGCCTGTTAAGCTAGCAGCTAAGCTAGCAACTCGTTGACGCGCATCAGAGTATCATGGCAGCGCCGCCGCGGACAGTTCGCAAACTTCCAGCGCTCCCAGAGCTCTGACTGCGCCTCTACAGACTTTCTTAAAGGCTTCTGCGGTGTGAGGATGCGAGGAATGCCCGGTGTCCGCGAGATGTCGGCGGAAAGCTGAGGATTTGTGGAGCCGTCCCACCGTCGCTGCTGTACCCGGTCCAGCAGCCGCTCAGCGGACCACACCCTCCCCGCTTCCTCATAGTAATGCAGCGGGAGCGCGCAGCATTACTTTGAATCTCCGGGAATAACGGCGACTTCCTCAGTCCAGCCTCCCGGATCCCTGCTCCCACCCGGAGTTCTTAACCCACAACAGGTCAGCCGGTGACGGGTAGCGCTCGGACCGGTATGAATCTGAAAAGTGAGCGGCTACAGAGGATATGCGGGACTCCACACTCTCCAGTCCCGGGCTGAGCCGCGCAGGAGGAGCCGCTTCCACCGGGCTGTCTGAAACGGTACAGGACACAAGTGGACCCAGGGCTCGGTTGTGTTGTCGGACCAGCGCCCCTTCGGTGGAGTAAACTCCTTATAAATGATGATAGGATGGTTCCGGATGGACACATGGAGCTTCACGCTGTCCAGCAGAGCCTCCAGGGCGGAGTATCGATCGGAACCAGCATGAGCAGAGCAGGCGGGTCTGGGTGTGCGGGAACCAGGACTGGATCGCGGCGCTGTTTTACAAAACTAGCTGTGAACAGAAAATGATGATGTGCTGAGATTCATCCAGAACTCAAATATCCTGTTTGTAATGTCGAGGTGATGAAGAACACTGAGGTTCTGTTGGACTCTAGACGATCCTGACAGGACCAAAGTTCTAATGAAGTTCTGGTCCACAGGAACCGGGACTACGGCTCAGATACATACTCAGTCTGTGGCGTTCAGGGCATTTAAGTTCGGATCTTTACACACTGTGACTGTCAGTGGGAACCAGGTCAGGGTGTGATTGATGGATGAAGCCAGTCAGTGATTGTTTACATTGAAATGACGTCACATGTAGTAATCAGCTGACCTGAAGGATTTAAGGACATCTGTGGCCAGTTGAGATTTAAATCTTTAGTAAAACTCAGAAGTTAAAATGTCTTAATGGGAAAAATGGAGCACAGCAGCAGGAAAGAATAATTAAGTGATTCCTCCAGAAGATCTTCATCATGGCGAGTGGCGGTTCTGGAAAGTCCGCTGGGGACGGGTCCAGCAGCCCGCTCGGTGCTAGTCTGCAGCAGAGGAAGCGGCTCTCTTCCATCTGCGACGCCTGTAAGGCCAAGGTCCAGCTGGTGGCCGACCTCTTGCTGCTGTCCAGTGAGACCCGGCCGGTTCTGACTGCTGACGGAGTGGCGCTGGCCGACACCTTCGACCAGTGCAGGGACACAGTCATCGCCCGGACCAAGGAGCTCTCCATCCTCACCCACGACATCCAGAGCCAGCTCAACATGGGGCGCTTCACGGAGGTGGGAGACCGGCTGCTGGAGATGGCGGACTTGGTGGTGTCGTTGACGGAGTGCTCCGCCCACGCTGCCTACCTGGCGGCCGTGGAGAGCCCCGGGTCTCAGCCCTGTCAGCTGGGTCTGGTGGACCGCTACAAGGTCACCCGCTGCCGCCACGAGGTGGAGCAAAGCTGCAACATCCTGCGAGTCACGGCCTTATCGGACCTCACCCCCCAGCTACTCCTGGAGGTCTCCCAGAACATCTCCACCAACCTGAAGACTCTGACTGACATCTCGTCGCTGGCCAGCGAGAGGTCCAGAGACCGTTTCGCCAAGGAGCAGTTCAAGCTGAGTGTGAAGAGCATGAGCACCAGCGGCACCGCCTTCCTGGCCTGTGTCAAGGAGGTGAAGACCCAGCCCAGCGAGCTAACCCGGAACCGCTGCGTCCTCTTCAGCGCTGCCCTGGTCCAGGCCGTCAGCGCCCTGGTTGGCTTTGCTACGGAGCCCCAGTTCCTCGGACGGCCTGCCAGTGTCTCGGCTGAAGGGAAGGGGGTCCAAACCGCCGTGTTAGGGGGGGCCATGAGCGTGGTCTCCGCTTGTGTCCTCCTCACTCAGGGCCTTAGAGACGTCGCCCAGCACCCCGACAGCAGTTCAAAAATGGCTGACTACCGGGAGCGGCTGCGTAACTCGGCATGCGCCGTGTCAGACGGCTGCACGCTGCTCACCCAGGCCCTCAGAGAGCGCTCCTCCCCCCGGACGCTACCGCCGGTCAACTCCCATCCTGTGAATTAGTTTAATAAGAGGAACCACCAAAGAGACTTATACGGCTGGTCCGGGCCGGTCCGGGCCAGGTCAGGCGGAGACTGAGGGAAAGGTGGACTGGGCCCATTAAAGTGAGTCTGAACCAGCTGCAGGGTTCACGTTGCGCTGGATGTGACTGAAACCCTGATAGCTCTAAGCCAATCCAGGTCAGCTGATCTGATCCGGGTCAGCTGAACTGACCTGATCCAGGTGAGCTGATCTGTTCCGATCCGGGACAGCTGAACTGACCTGATCCGGGTCAGCTGATCTGATCAGGATCAGCTGTTGGCTTTCCATCAGCACACTGCAGCATAAGGCCTGAAGGTTTCCCTCAGTTTTCAGCCACCACCTCCATCCAGGTGTAGAACCCGATCAGAACTGGTTTGAGTGAATCTGAATTGTTAAGCTGCTGTGAGTGTGTGCCATAGTTTTACACTATTTACCAGAATTCTCATAGTATTTTCCAGTGTTTTGACTTTGCATGTAACAAAGTATTTATTTCAGTTATTAAAGATGTTGTTTCTCATCTTCTGGTTCTGGACTAAGTCCTTTAAGTGGATCTGGGTTGGTGCTGGTACCAGTCGGGTTTCTACGCAGCTAAATGGACTCTGGTCTGGTGGCAGTAATGGAAGATATAATGTCCCAACATGGACAACAAATCTGAATAATTTCCAGCTGACGAGTTCAGCTCCGTCTCTTTGAAGCTGCTGCTCCTTAAATTCAGTTTATATGAGAAATTAACGGCAGTTCCTTAAAAAACCTTCATTAAAAACAATGATGACGAATTTCTTCATCCTGATCCTAAAAGAATATTAAAGTAATAAAACCTGAGGTGTGTTGCAGCAGGGGGACATCTAAGACCTGCAGGATAGTGGGTCTTTAGGACCAGGGCTGGGAATCACTGCTTCAGAAGACGAACCCGTCCTCCAGGGACAGACCCGATCTCAAGGAGACGAACCCGTCCTCCAGGGACAGACCCGATCTCAAGGAGACAGACCCGTCGTCCAGATGTGATGAGCTTACCAACCACTGAAAGGTAAGCTTCAGTTTTAACTCCTGACTCAAGGATCGGGTCTAAATCTCACACTGAGGATTTCAACATGTGGTTTAGGGTCCATCAGGCTCCTTCAGTGTAATGTGGACCGGATGCAGGCAGTGAGGTCTGGAAGGAGCAGAAGGAATGATGAAAACTAGCTCTGAAGAGCTCCAGCTACAGTTTTTATGATTTACCCACTAAAATAAAAATGATCCCACAGTTTGTAAAACCCCAAGAACCAAAGCACCTGCTCAGGTTTCCACAAGTAGAAACATGTCAGCCTCACGCTTTGCACCAAACGCATTTATCTCCTTTCTTGGTTTTTCCAGAGACTATCTATGAGCCAGCCGGGTAAACACATGAACCAGGTCTGCAGACTCAGGTCTCCGTAGGTCTACAGCGGCCTCTTGTCATTCAGTTTTACAGAACTCTGATAAAAAATCGCTGCTGCTTCCCCTCCCGTCTTTTTACCGAAGTTATTGCAGTTTTACTGGGTTTATGGCGGATTTAGGGTCAGAAACACCAGGATGGAAGGAGCTCCATGTTCACTCAGGAACAGAGAGAGAAAAGCTGCAGTGATGCTGTTGGACCGAGAAAGTCCGAGACGAGTTTCCCGTCCATCAGGTCTGTCTGAACACCAACCTAAATCATCAAAAATGGAAGGAACTGTGACAGAAATTCAGAGGATAAACGTCAGGAATGATTCAGGACATGAGGAGCTTCTTCCAACGTTCACTGGGAGATGTTTAGCTCTGGCTTCCATGTTGAAGGACTTGTACGAGGTCATAAATCCATGTTTTCATGCGTCTGCAGCGCTGGTCTGTTCAGTTCCTGCTGAATTTATTTTCCTCTTTTCTCCGTGAAACTCACTGACAGAAGTCGTGAAACGGGTTTTAGGTTTATCACGTCGGTGTGAAAGAGGTCAAAAAAGAATCTGATTATATGAACTGGAAATCAGAATTTGATTTCTATACAGCTTTTATAAATTATGATTTAATATTTTTACAAAGAGGTTTGATTTTACAGAAGATCTGGAGTGTTCTGATGATCGGGTGTGTTGTGTTAACAGTGTGAAAGCTCTAACCAGGCTAACCAATCATAAAAAATACTGTGACCAGCTGATCTGAGTTTAACTTTTAGTTAATAAAACTTCCAGATGTTTTATTAGTTCTGTTTCAGACAGAAGATCTGTAAACGTTCTCCATCAGCTAGCTGAATGATCGGACTGAACCTGCAGAGAGAGACTGGCCCAAACTGCTGACGTTGTTCTACGAACTGTCATGAAGACGTTAATGATTTTAATTCCACGTGGAAACGGTTTGTGACATGAGAGCTCTGACTCCAGCGTTTCTCAGGCCTCCTAAAACCATCCAGCTGAAGCCAGAAGTGAGCTGACAACAGGAAGCCTCCAGCTGCTGCTATCAGGAGTGGCTTCCTTCGCACTACAAACTGCTGCAGTTATTTTCTACAAGGTTTCGCCCATTTCCTGCTGCAGGAGGGAAACACTGGCCAGTCCTTTTCCCCGAGGGAGCGTCCATCCCGGCAGCACGGAGGACGCCCGTCTGGCCCACACAGAGCCACTTCACAGGACCCAACAGCAGCTGATGTACAGACAAATAATTCACAGTGAGCACTGTGTGTGTGTGTATGTGTGTGTGTGTGTGTGTGTGTGTGTGTGTGTGTGTGTGTGTGTGTGTGTGTGTGTGTGTGTGTGTGTTGCTGCGTCACAACCTGCAGATCAGAAAACTTCTCTGATCCTGCATAGAGACAAAAACACAAAGTTACAGACATTCATCCATCACCACAATCATAGACATGAACTTTATATGAAGCTTACACACACACACACACCCCTAAAGTTAGGGATATATTTAATTTTCAGGTGAAACTCAGAAAATGTAAAAGTAAGTTTGATATCATACATGATGGTAACTCTTAAAGCTGCAGCAAGTAACGAGATGAAAGGTCAGAGAGGAAAATGTAATCATTAAAAACTGGGTTTCTACTGGTATCTAATCACTTTACTAAAATAACCATTATCTTTTTATTCTCTTAGAATGAACCATGGATGTCTACACGTTGTGGGTCCGCATACATGGCAACTTGAAGTCATCGCCTCACCTGAGGCCAACGGATCCACTCAGCATGAAGAAGTTTGACCACTGATGGCCACCGTACAGTCACATTTAAGTGTTCATTCATGGTTCAGATACTTCTTTTGTGTGTTTTTTTTTTTGTGGTTAATCATCCTGTTGGACAACATAGTCGTCGTACATGTGCATTCAAAGGTTTAGAGAAAGTAAAAAAAAAATTGACTTGAAAAGGTTCTGACGTCAAACAGAAAGCTGAATATCCCGAACTTCATGTGAGTAGAGAGGGAGAGGAAGAGGTGAGCCAGGTGAGTTTGCTCTGTGAGCTGTGGAAACCTGAGAGAAGCAAACTGATCCACGAGGTGAATTATTTATTATTTCTGGTTGAGCTGAGCAAATGATGCTGATGTAACTCCAACAAAGAGGACGGGTACACGTCGTGATGTGAGACCAGAGCTCTCATCTCCTGTGGTTTCATATAATCACACTGTTAATGAAATATTGTGGAAATTGCAAAAAACAAGTGAAGAGACAGTTTCTCAGGATTCTATAGAAGGACTTCAGATGAATGGCTGATGTAGATTTAATAAGGTTTAAAGACCAGAGGACAGACCTGCAGTCAAGGAGCTGGTGGCGGGTTTGGAGGAAGACGACTTCAGATGATTTAGCCAGGAGCTGAAATCATGATGACAATGAGTTAAAAGGAACGATGAAGTTCAAGCCGGTTCATACATCCATTTTCTAAACCTGTTATATCTTTTTTGGGGTTACTCACTCTGAGGGTGAATATAGAACATGCAGTCTTGGCTGGAGCCTTTTTCTATGTCCTGCTTCCTTCATATTCTCCCTGAATATACAGTATACACGTAAAAAAAAGAAGAAGAAATGACATGTTAACAGGTGATTCTCTCAGAGCGAGTGAGCCCAGAATGAAGCAGGAAAACAGGAGGAGGAACAGACCTGACGTCATCTGATAGACCGTGATCTTATCATTAGAACTTAGTCCCTGAAGCCATCTGCTGCTGGACCTCTTCACACAGCAACCTTTGACCTTTGACCTTTGACCTTTGGGTCTCGGCAGCTTCATGATCTTTTTTTGGACTCAGAACTTCCTGAGAAAGAGTTCACATGAACAGACACCAACTGCACAATATGCACCATATCCTGACAACACCCTGCTTTCTATTGTCCTCCCCCCCCCCCCCCCCCCCCGCCTACACACACACTAACACACTGTTTTGAAGATTCTGTTTTTCACAATAATTTTATAACTACATTAAATGTTAATATAAATCTATTCCTCCACACTGAGGTAATAATTTCACCCACGTCACCATGACGATGATGACTTTGTCTTCTTGGATCAGGTGGGAGATGTTTAAAAAAAGGTTGAGAAATTAGATTTTTCTCCCCACTTTCCATTTTAAGGGTTAAAATGAAGTGCATGTCCACACAGAGACGAGTTGAGGTGTTTCTGCTGGAGTTTTTTATCATCTGGACGTTTTGCCCACATGGAACCTGAAAACTTTAGAAACCAGGTCCTAAAGTAAATAACTGGGGCTCATCCAAAGCTGCTAAACTAAAAGATATAATCATCATCCAGTCAGTTCAGGTCCATTTACTGAGGTTCAGGGAGGTCAGTTCTGGTCCAGGTCCTGAGGTTCAGGGAGGTCAGTTCAGGTCCATTTACTGAGGTTCAGGGAGGTCAGCTCTGGTCCAGGACCTGAGGTTCAGAGAGGTCAGTTCTGGTCCAGGTCCTGAGGTTTATTAAAAGTCAGTTGTGGTCCAGGTCCTGAGGTTTAGTGAGGTAAGTTTTGGTCCAGGTCCTGAGGTTTAGTGAGGTCAGTTCTGGTCCAGGACCTGAGGTTCAGAGAGGTCAGTTCTGGTCCAGGTCCTGAGGTTTATTAAAAGTCAGTTGTGGTCCAGGTCCTGAGGTTTAGTGAGGTCAGCGTGCTGATGGAGCCAGAGTGGTGCAGCAGTTCATGTCTATCATAGTGAACGTGGTGAACAGAATTGTGGTTTCAGGCTTGTGAAGGACTTTCCTCAGGACTCAACGGACCGTAGACTTTCCAACATGTTACTAACAAAACGTCCCATTTATGTAAAAAGAAAGAATCACAGCAGAATGTTCAGAAGAAGAATCTGACTGCAGAAAGATGCTGTTTGATAAGTTATTGATCAGGAAATGATAGATCATCTATTGGAGGTCATAAAACCCTCCGTACATAAATCATTGCTTCTAAATCTCTGGAATCACATTGCTACGACAACCATGTCTGACAGCTGATTCAGGCGGAGAAGACGGGTAGAAATGATAGGAAACCTTCCAGGTTTACTTCTGGGTTTGACCTTCCTTTTTTCTAGAACACAAACCTAGTTTCCCTCTTACATCCGTCTTACATTAGGAAAAATATCCCAGGGATTTTTCTCCGTTGAACTCGGATGGAGGTAAAGTAGAATTCTGTGCCTTGCCCGAACACACATGTGGAGCAGAGAAGCTGCAGATTGACTCTAAACAGGATGTGAATGAGTCTAAAACACTTCCAGCTGATCCAAAATGCTGCAGCAGGAATTCTGGCCAGAATTTTATCCACTTTCTCAGATTTATATTTTGCTTTGTTTTCTCAATGTTGAGAAATAAAAATCTCCTTCCCTGAACGTATTCAGGAAGGAAAGCACGTTTGTTGTTTTTATGAATCAACATCTGTGAGTAAACAGTTTCAGAATAACCTTTTTCTTATCAGGAGGATAAATATTATCTTAGATTGAGTCTCTGTTGGAGTAAATTCAGGAATTCAGTTAATAATCTCTGACTGACTCCTTCGGGGTAATCTTAAAAGTGATTTTTTATCATGCACCACTTCCAGACTTGACCACACCCGCTGAGTAGATCCAGAACAGGAAACCAGACAGAAACCTGGTGAAGCACGAAGTAAACCTGGAATGAACAAAGAGCCAGAAGTACAGAATACAACAGGAAGCTGTTGTAAAGAAGGAAATCCAAAGATGCACAACAACAGCTTCCCACATAGCAAAGAGCTGGACACACTGCTGCATGGAGGGTTTGGATGGGTGGGGTAGCTTGGGTTAGTGCTGCTGAGGGCCCGGGCCTCTGGCCCTGGTCTGCCTCTGACGTGGTCGCATTTGCACGATCTCACTCACCACTCTTCATCACTGATCCCTCCTCTTACTCATCCTCTGCATGCTGACACAATCACTGAGTTGTCCAGTGGGTTTTTATACTAAGAGATAATTCTTTTATTTTTCCTCTGAGTTAGTATCTGGTTGCTGTTATGCTACTTTCATGATATGTCTTTTTGATTTGATTATTATTTAAGAACTCTTAATGATTAGCAGCTCTGTTTTTTTTTTTTGTTTTTTGTAAAAGTTGTAGGAAATTTTCTGATGTGTTCATGTACAGGTGTAACAGTTTGTTGTCTGGTGATGGTGTGGATTGAAGGGTCGTTTTCTTCTGTCTGTGATCTTTTTGTCTCCTTTCTTCTTTCCCTTTTACTTCTTTTTGCTATTTTCCATCATTTTCTGTCCCATCCGGTCAGGTCCAGCAAGATTACATAGAATCTGTGATTCAACGTAAATAAATAAATAAATGGATCAGATTACCAAGAGGAGCCTTACCCATAGGCCTCCCCTTTATTTTTCCATTGAGTGAAATTGATCAGCTTTTTGTTTTGCAGGATGTTAGGGTTGTTCCAGAGGGGTGTAAACTTACATGGAAAAAGTGAGGATTTGGTTATTTTTAGAAAATCCCACCAAGCCACTAAAGAGGAACTGATATTGATGCTTTTAAAACACTTATGTGTTTTGATGGTTGAGCTGATGAATGGCAGGTCGGACATAACCAGATTTAGCTTTGTTAGTTCTGATAACCTGGGGGAAATGTTTATGCCTAGATATCTAATGTTTCCAGACTGTATTCAGGGTGCGAACCACAGGGGAGCTGGGGGAGCTATAGCTCCCCTTAATGAAACATGAGCTCCCCTAGAAACAGGATTTATGAAATGTTGGGGGAGCTATATAATACTGACAATAAAATGTATGCTGATTGCTCACAAATTCACTGTAGCCTAAAGTATGACTATGGATGCTATAATTATTGTGACCACTGAAGCGTGGGGGCGCTCCAAGTTAAACTTCCTGTAAATACAAAATAAAAGAAGTAAATGCGTAAAAGGTAAGACCTGCTTTAACTATTTACAATATGGGAAACTATCATTGCTCATTATATTGTGTATGGCAAGCATCGCTGTGTACGTGTGTGATATGTTGGGAATATTAACTATGTAAGTTGATCTTTGCAAAAAGAGTGGTAAAATTTTTTTTGCAAGGGACATTTGCACCTGTTATGTATTATTGTTGCATAAGAGTTGTTAACCATTATGTATTGGTACGCTTATGTTCTGTGGGGCAAGCTGTAATATCAGCTGGCATCATGTTCTTACTTGCCGAAAAAAGATAGGAAATGCAAAAAAGCAGCTCCCCCTAAGCTCACGGTATGGTTCGCACTCTGACTGTATTGTAGTATTGGGTATGTTTTGTAGGTCACAGTTGATGGGCATAATAATAGTCTTAGACCAGTTAATAGAGTAGTCAGATATTGATGAGAATGTGTTAATAAGTGTGATTGTCTGGGGGAGAGATGTCGGTGAGTTCTGGAGGAAAAGTAATACATCATCAGCATAAAGACTTATTTTATGTTCTATATTTTTGGCATGGATTCCTTTAATCTCTTTATTTTGTCTTATGGCAGCAGCTAGGGGTTCAATAAAAATAGCAAAGAGTGATGGAGAAAGCGGGCTGCCCTGTCTGGTTCCTCTCTGCAAACAGAAGCTTGGAGAAGTTTGATCATTGGTCTTCACACATGCATTTGGGTTGTTATATAATATTTTCATCCAATCTATGAAAGATGACCCAAACCCAAACTTGTTTAATGTTGCAAATAAAAATTTCCAGTTTACTCGGTCAAATGCTTTTTCTGCGTGTAAAGAAATGACTGTGGATTCCAGATTATGTAGAGTAGAATAATCTAGGATGTTAATTAATCTACGCATGTTAGTAGAGGAATGTCTACCTTTAATAAAGCCTGTTTGGTCAGGATGTATTATTAGAGGGGTTATTTTTTCTATTCTTCTGGCCAAAGCTTTGCTAATTATTTTGAGATCTACATTTATTAATGAAACTGGACGGTAACTGGATGAAGTGTCGGGTCTTTACCTGGTTTTAATAGTAGAGTAATATTGGCTAGGTTCATATTTGAAGGTATTTTTTGTTTTTCCCTTATTTCTAATATCATATTGTAGGAAGTGGGTGCCAGCATTGTCCAGAATTCTTTGTAGAATTCTGCTGGGTAACCATCTGGACCTGGAGCTTTATTGTTGGGCATATGCTGGAGAGCTTCTTGGAGTTCGCCGACTGAAAAGGGGGGAATCCAAGACCATTTTATTTTCATGTTTTAATTTTGGAAGATTGATGTTACTAAGAAATTCATCAATATTGTCATCTGTTGTAGTTAGTTGTGATGTATATAATGTTTTATAGAATTCTTTGAAAGTGTTATTTATCTTGTCAGGGTCGTGGCTGATGTTTCCTTCTGGATCTCTGACAGAGGAGATGGTTGATTTCTCCTTGTTTGTTTTTAACTGATTAGCCAGGAACCTTCCAGATTTGTTGCCATGTTCAAAGTTCTTCAGCTGAAGTCTTTGCACCAAGAATTGTCTTTTTTAATCTATTGTTTCCTTAAGTTTAAGTGTAGCTTTCCTTATATGGTCAGAGTGTGTTCTTCTGGGGAGACATGGTAAGCTCCTCTAAGGATTTAATTCTGAGTTCTAACTCTGAAATTCTCAAAGTTTCCTTCTTTTTCTTATGAGAAGAGAAGGAAATTATTTTCCCTCTCATTACTGCTTTTCCTGCTTCCCAAAGAACACACGCTGAAGTTTCTGGCAAGTCGTTATTTTCTAGATATAAGGACCATTCTCTTAGCTGATAGGATCTTTAAGTAATGACGTATTATTTCTCCAGTTTCTAGTTGCTGGTTTATTGCTCTTACTTCTCAGAGTGAATGATACTGGTGTCAGTTTCTGACATCGGTTGGCAGCGGTAATGCACCATTATAAAGTTGTTTTCAACGCCGGACGGTTCACGCCTCCGCGTTGTCCATTAATTTATGATAATGGCCACCTGGTCGGGCATTATCCCTTACTTATACATTTCAACAGTAGAGGCTTGTATGCTAACTTTGATAAAATTAGATTTTATTTAAATCAGTTTAATCAACCATTTAGCATTTTCGCTATATCTGAAACGTGGATCAATGCTGAGAAGGGAGCAGATTTTGAACTGGATGGATATGATTTCAGTTACATAAATAGGGAGGGGAAAACAGGTGGGGCATAGCTATGTATGTGGACAAAAACCTGCAGTATAGAGTGGTGGAAAACATGACAAGAGTGATGAATGATATATGTAAGTGTATAACAGTAGACATTCTTATGGAGAGGAAGAAGAATGTGAGCTGTATCTACAGGGCATTAGGCTCTAACTTAGAACTCTTTAGAGCGTGGTTTGAGGTAGCACTTATAGATACAAAGCAGAAGGTATTATTTATCTGTGGGGATTTTAATATTAATCTGCTCAACCCAAATAACCATAAATCAACCAAAGAATTAATTGATACAGTGCACGGTCTGAGTCTTTACCCTAATATTACCAGACTTTGTAGGATTACTTCCTGCAGCGCCACGTTAGACAAACTTATTAGATAATAAAATGTAGAGTGGATTATTAATCAATGACATCACCAACCATCTACCAGTTTTTGTTATTTATGATCGTTGTTACAAGAATGAGAAACAGGATATGGAACAGTGTTTTAGAAGAATAAAGTCAGAAGAAACAATCAGTGCATTTAAAGAAGAGTTGTTCAGACAGAAGTGGGAGGCAGTATTAAGGGAAGATAATATTAATAAAGCGTATGAAACTTTTCTGTACACCTTCCAAAGATTATATGATAGATACTGCCCGATTACGAAATATATGGGAGGAAAGAAATATTTAAACACACCTTGGATCATGAAGGGATTGCAAAATGCCTGTAAAAAAACAAACAAGCAAACAAACAAACAAAAAAACGATTTATATAAAAGATTCATAAAGCATAGAACAGAAGAAAGTGAAAATAAATGTAAAAAATATAAAACCAAAAAACTGAGAACTATCTTAAGGGATTCAAAACAGGAATATTATATTAAACTATTAAATAAGAATAAAGATAACATGCTTTTATCACAAGTCGTAAAGACCACTGTAATGCCTGCTTTCTGGTCTTCCCATAAAGAGTAATTTGGCTCTGCTAGTACTACAAAAGTCAGCAGCACGTGTCCGAACAAAGACCAGCAGGCGGGCACATAACACCCGTTTTAAGATCACTGCATTGGCTCTCCGTGTGTTTCAGGATTGATTTTAAGGTTCTTTTACTAGTTTATAAATGCCTCAATGGTTTTGGGCCTTCTTACCTTTCTGACCTGCTTTTACCTTACAAACCCTCACGGAACCTGAGATCCTCTGGCACTGGTCTTCTAATCCTTCCTAAAGTCAGGACGCATACCCACAGGGAGGCATCTTTTCAATATTATGGCCCCTGCCTCTGTAACAGCCTGCCGGAGGACGTCAGGGCTGCAGAGAATGTTTTTAAGAATAGGCTCAAAACTCACCTTCCTAATTTGGCTTTTTGTTTAAGTGTGGATATTTTTATTATTTTTATTTATTTATTAATTTATTTATTTTTATTATTTTATTCTATGATTAATTCTATTATTAATTCTTTCTAGTTTACTGTTTTATATATATATATATTTTCCAGTGTTCCTCAGAGTGAGCCGTCTGCACTGGGAGCTGGGTCGGCCATGTGTGCCGGGGCGCCTTCCATGGCATTGGTCTCTTGTCTGGTACCCGCGTTGGTGCCCTATGTATGGGTACATACCTTGCAAGGTGGCCAGAGTGAGAAAGAAATTCTGAAGAAATGCTGGGTTGTCATCATTTGGACCATATAAGCTAACCATGTTCATCCTATGTGTTAATATGTTACCTTAAAAAAGTTATATTATCTACCATAATGATCAGAAATAACATTTGCAGTTTAAAATGGTAAAAGTATAAGTATCAGCACACCTCCAGCATAATTACTGCACAGACCACACAAAACCTGGCCGGGCCATCTTAAATGCATCTCATGCAAACAATAATCTGGGACTTGTGGTTTGATTCAGTCCAAATCCTGTTTTATTTTGGCTATTTCCCCTAATCCTCTAACATTCCAGCTAGTAATTTTTATTTTATACATACTGGTGTTTTAATTTTATTAATAAAAAGTAGTCCTGAACCAGACTGAAAGCCCTGCTGATAATAGATGAGGGGAAAGAGAAAAAAAAAAGAAAAAGAGAAAAAGGTTTGAAAGTTATTGCCAAAAATCCTCCCTCCCGTTTGCCCCGAGCACAACTGAAGTGTGAACATCATCGCTGTGTGTCCAAAGTTTAGTAAAGAAGCTGAGGAACACTGATCCATCTTTACATGAGGAGCATGTAAGTCTTTACTTCAACCTTAACTCCTCACCAAGCGTGCACAGAACACACACACACACACACACGCGCACATATATGTGTGGGTGTGTGTGTGTGTGTTATTCTTAACATCAGTTGATTAAAAAGATGGCTACTTTCTTTTCACTCTTCCAGATTTATTCCTGCAGTCTGACCAGTTATGACCTACCGTCAGACACACATCCTGCTAATAAACCCTTTAGTGTTACCAGTGTGAACTGGAGAGGACTGCGTCCCAGTAACACATCTTCACCACCAGATGGAGGTACAACACAGCATGTGGAAGACATCTGGCCCATGACGATTACCAGCATGTATGACCTACTAAATGTTCCTCTGTGTTTAACCAAACACGGAACCTCTTTCTCTTCACATGAAGTTTCTTTTCATCACACATTTGTCTAAAATCAGTCAACTGCTATATTTACTTCTTCTTCGACTGCTACTGAAACAGAAAACTACATTCATTAAGCCAGAGAAGGAGTCTGTGTTTCGCTGTTTCTGTGTAAACTGGAGTCAGCCACAGAGAACCTATTCATCCTCCCTCTCAGAGCTGTTGAAGACTGGCGGCAGTGTGCGGTGAGGTCAGCCTCGGTTAGATCCAGCATGGAGCCAGCTGACAGGAAATGGCCAGTCATGACTTTCTGAACTCACCGTTGTGTTCTCCAGACTGCAACCAGGAGGAAGAGGAGAAGGAGGTTCAGGCACACCGAGGAAGACTCAAACATCTACCTTTCTATCTGGATGTTATTCGTCCTTCTGATCCCAACGACACCTTAAAGGTGGACATCTGAGACAACATGATCAACTGTGGTGAGTCAAACTTAATTTTCCTGCTCTAATGTGTTTTTACCCATCCATAACCACCTGGAGTCTACGGAGGAGATGTCATATAAAAGCAGAAACGAGAGCTGTTAGACTCAGCATTATCAGTAGAAAAGTTAAATGTAGGGAACCTGCTTTCATAGTAATGTTTGCATCCAGGCAAGCTTGAATAGTAGAGATGTTCTCCCTGTGATATAACCACATGGTTTACCACTGACACGGCAAAGCAGCTCAGTTCAGTTTGATTCTCAATGTTCAGCTGCTTTCTTCTTGGAATAATGTTCTATAGTCATTTACTTTTTCAAATCTGAGAACTTTTCATGTGCAGAAAGATGCTGAGGTTTGCCATGGCAACAGATGCTGGAAATCACATTCTTTTTTATTATAAGTTCAGATTACAGGAAACAAACTTGAGTCCATGTCAGATACAAACAACCACACACTCATCATTTACACTCATTCATGTCTAAATCTAGATAGCTTTGCACCCTTCAGATGTCCAAAAAACTTCTCACAGAATGGTATGGTATTACAGAGTATCCTCTCCCTAATTTCACTCTACAAAACGACGTCAGCATGGCGCATTCATTTATTTTTCTTTTCCACAAGGGACCATGTACAATTTAAAACATAAATGTTGCCATTTAATGCATTGTGTAATGAGTTAGCCTTAGGCTAATTTACATGTGCAGTCATCTGGTGGGGCACACTGAAAACCATACAAGTACCATATATGGTTACACTCCCCCAACCCACCCACACATTAACCCACATTTTTTCAGCACCATGAGAAAATACGAAAAGGTGAAACTTAAAATTGCATAAGTCAGATTTGGGTGATCTTTAAAAACTATTTCAGTTCAGATTTGAAACGGTTTATGGCGCGTTTTATACTGTCAGCGCATTCCACTGTGTAGTGGGTTTAAAAGAAAGGGCAGATTATCCAGAAGTGCTGCAGCAGAAAGGCAGATTACAGTTGTAGATGGAAGCTTTTCTGGTGGGTGGATCAGATCTATCTATCAGAAAACATGCAGGGGCCAGGCAGTTTAGGCTGTCATCTGCTAGGCTCTGTTTGGTGGTGTGGTGGTTAGCACTGCGGCTGGGGGAGGTCAGAACAGTTTGTCTGATTTCCCAGTGTGGGTTCTCTCTGGGTTTACTTTGCTCTGGCTTCCTCCCACCCTCCAAAGACATGAATACTGGGTTAATGGGAACTCTAAATTCTTCCTAGGAGTGAATGTGAGCGTGAATGGTTGTTTGTCTCCATCTGTTGGTCTATCCAGGGTGTACCCTGCCTCTTGGGATGAGCTCCAGATTCCCCCTTCTATAGGAAATGAATGAATGAAGTTTGAAAATAGTTTATTATCTTTTCTAAACTCATCAGATTATGTTTAAGAGTCTCACAATGATGGTACTGGAATATAGTTTGTTTGTATAGTGGCTCTGGAGGTCTGATGGCTGATTCACCGGCCTGTCCCCAACAGGTGATACAGTATGAGATGTGTAAAAAAAGAGTGTGTGCAAATGTTTTGGCTACATCCAAAAGAAGAAATTATCCAAAATGTCTGACAATTGCCAGGTTGCATTTGATAGTTTTTGTCATTTTTCTTGACGTGATGTTGGAAATTAAGCCTTAAATCTCGAGTGACACAAAGATATTTTGAATTCTATTTTAGTAGATTAATTCTGAGTGAAAACCTTGTCTCGTTATCTGTACTGTTTGTCCATTAAGGGTTGCAGGGACACTGGAGCGTAACCCAGCATTTAGCCGGTGGGAGGCACCCTGGGCATCGCAGGGCCAACACAGAGAGAGACAACCATTCACACTCACTCCCAGGGAGAATTCAGAGTCACCAATTAACCGAACATGCATGTCTTTGGACGGCGGGAGTAAAATTCCGTTCTTTTCCGCACTTTTTCCCATATTCTGTGTTTTTCGGTTTTTAATTTTTGAGAATTGGATTTTTAATATTTTAAAGACATTTAACCCCAAGACAGTGTATAAAGTAATGAAATATAGACAATTTATTATATTATTCATAAATGATGTTCATGACATTTATTTTTGACTTTGCAACCAGTGAGTGAGCATCTTGATGTTTTGGACATTAATTTAAGCTGCTATGCTCTAGATTCAAAATGTAATTGTAATCAGCCAAAACAAAAACCAACAAAGACTCAACTATAAAAATACGGTGGGTACTTGGAGAATAACACACGAATCCTTACTTTCCAGTCAACTGTTTGTTGGCAAAATCTGCAGAACATGGCCAGACATGTAGAAGTCACGGGGAAACTGCTCTGCCCTGTATCTCCAGCAGCCGCTTCGACATGCTTGCTTTGGTAATGAGGGGGGGAGTGAAGTGTCCCCAGCCTTAGTGACCACCTTGGAGCATTTTACTGAGAGATTGGTTCCTTTTTATTTAAAAAAAAAAAAAAAAGCAAATTGTTGCTCAGTTCCGTGATATTCCATGTTTATAATGAATTCCGTTTTTAATGTCCAATTCCATGATTCTGTCTGCGATTCCATGATCGAGGATTTCATAGGGCTCTAAAAATGTCTGCAGCTGGATTCTGCCTTTTTAGAACAAAGAAAATACCGAACTTACTGAATTTTAGAAATAAGAGAAGATTTGCAGCGTGAGTATGGAGTACCGGACCCCCTTATACGAGCTGTCCAGTCCTGTACGACCAGACTCAGATTCATTTCCAGGGTTGGACTCCGCCAAGGCTGTACTTTGTCACCACATTTCACATTTTTGGGCAGAATTTCTAGGCTGCTGAGAGGATCCGGTTTGGTGGCCTCAGGACTAGGTCTCTGTTTTTTGTAGATGATGTGGTTCTGTTGGCTTAATCTTCAGCTCTTGCTGGAGCAATTTGCAGCCGAGTGTGAAGCAGTTTGGATGAGAATCCGCACTTTCAAATCTGAGACCATGAGTGTCAGGTCAGGAGTGAGGTCCTATCCCAACTGAGAGGAGTTCAAGTATCTCAGGGTCTTGTTCATGGGGAGGGAAGGATGGAGAGATCGGTGCGGTGTCTGCAGTGATTGGACTCTGCATCACTCTGTGATGGTGAAGAAGGAGCTGGGTCAAAAGGCCAAACTCTCGATTTACCCCAGATGAGAGGGAAGTCTGGGTAGCTGCCCCTGCAACCCCACCCTGGATAAGAGGCAAGAAAATGGATAGATGGCCTCTTCTTTGTACACCACTGCACACCACTTTTCTGAAGCTGTGTGCAGCTGTAGAAACAACAAATGGAGATTCCCTTAGCTAAAAGTACTCTGCCCAGATCACTGCCCAGCAGGAAATTAGAGGTCAACCAAAGCGGAGAAGACGAGCACACATTTCTCTGCCTGAGCAAACCGGTAAGTTACCAGCTACTCGTGTCTGCTCACTCATCTGCAGTCTTGATAGAATAGTGATGAACTGAGAAATCCGGGAAGATGTTTTTCTGACTTTGCTTTTTGGCTAATTAAACTTTTCTGCCTTTAAATGTGTTAGAGTTAAACCCCGCCCACTCAACACAAGTGCCTCATTTGGTGTCTGTCAGACTATACTTTATAAAATTAACTTTTCAGTCACGCAAATGAAACCGTCAAAGAGTCAAAATGATCTGAAAAAACAGCACTAACCAGGCTCACGTTGTCCAGCTCTGCTCAGCAGATGAAACTAGTAAAAGTAAAGTAAATCTTCTCATTCTGATGTTGAGGTGATCCAGTAACAGTCTCTGCTGGACTGGCATGATGTGGACTTCTGGTCAGTAGATGGATCAGATTTGAACAGAAGCTGGCAGGAAGTTTCTGCACAGGAACTTTCTTCTCCCTCAGTTTCATGCTGGAACCAGTTTTAAACTGGTTCTGGCTAAGAATGAGTTGGATTTTCCACAGCCAGAAAACCACAACAAACCACATGGTTGTTCCACTTTAAACACACCATCCAGCATGTTTAACCTTCACCAGACTAGGTTTTAAAAGTCTGTGTGATGACTAGTTGCTGCTGGGCTGGTTCAAATTGTATGAAATTTTATCACATTTTTTTTTAATTTTAAAGCATCTGCACTGAAAGATCACTATCAGAATCTTCTCAAATAAGAAGGATAAAGTGTTTTGCTGGCTTCTGTTCACCACTGTGAAGAATCTGTGAGCCGAATCTCAAAATTTAAGTTTAACTGCTCAAACTCAGATTTATCCAATAACGCTAGTAGTAGCGTAAAAACAATTCTCTTTTCACTTAAGCAGCATCACAGCAGGACGTTGCCTGAAGAAAACAAACCCTAAAAACATTTAGTTTCCTAACAGATATCTTCATGCAGCAGTAGAGGGTTAATTTATGATCTCTACGGTGAACATGTCACTTTGTCAGTTAATCCAAAGACAGAGAAAAGCTGTTTATCAGGACATCAAAGATCTCAGGACATCTGCTGGTCTCTTGGGTCTTCGGGCCCCTTGGTCTGCCTCTGAACTTTGTAGGAGCCCAATCACGCCAGTCACTTTTCATTCCTGATAATTTGCCGCCACATTCAGTAACCTGATAAAGTCGCTGTGTTGTCCTGTGGGTTTATCACCAACAACCAGTTAAATTCATGTTTTTTTTGGGTGTGTTGCTTCTGTTTGTTTTTGTAACTCATATTTTTCCAGCTCTTCTGTCTTTTTGTAGGTGGTCTTGATGATTGTCAGCTTTGCTTTTCCTGAAGATACTCCAGGTGTTTTGTTTGGTTTCCTTATGGGTGTATCAGCTGGTTTTTCCTGCTGAGCAGATGATGTTGTTGCTTTATATCTGGTGTATTTTTGTCTCCTTTTTCTTCTCTTCACCCTCCTTTTCTCTTCTGTTCACTCCCTCCTTTTTTGCCTGTATTTGTTTACATCCTGGGAGAAGCAGTTGTGGGGACTCAGCTGAAGTCACTATTGAATAAATGGACATTCTTCATTTTCTTTCAACTGTTTATTGGACACTTGCACATTATACAATATATTGTTGCTCAAAACGGTTTCATTCCTTTTTCTAGTAGAACTAACCTCTAGCTGCTTCTGTAGTCCCTCTTTTCAACATTCAACATGGTTGTTTCAGATCAATTTTTAACTTTTGCTAGAACATTGCTGCCACCTTGTGGTCAGAAGTAGATATAACACAACCACATTATAAAACAACTTGTACTCCATTTACATCTGTAAGGATTCATATAGTAATTAATTTTTTTTCTTTGATTTCAGCATCATCAAATAATCATCAAACACATGAATGCATTTGTAAATGAATCCTTAAAGATATAACAAGAAGACAGTTCAGAAACTCTTCCAGAAACTCAAACTTCTAAAGGCTGAAGGAGTTGGACTGGTCTGCAGGATCACACCAACCTATCTCTTCCTGTGAACACACCCTTCACCATCCAAAACTTCCAAATCTGACATAGCATCTTGTCATCTTCAATAAGGGTCAGATCACCTTCCTTTATTGTAGTGGTACGTGGTGGAGTATCGGTGGATCTCCACTCCAGTAAATACTTCCTTTCCAGCGGGTCCAGAATTCTTGAAGATGTTGCTGATGATATTTCCATCTGTTTGTCTGGCAGTCTGGCAGTCTGGAAAGGTTTGGTAAGGCAGTCTCATCCCGGTCAGGACGTGAGCTGGCGTGAGGGGCTGAGACCTGTTTAACAGTCGTGTCTGATTTGTGTTGGTAAATAACATTTATTCAGTATTTTCATAAAATCTTTATTTTTATACATTTTTATTTAACATTTGAATCAAACCTTTAGATGAACAACTGAAAACACACACACACACAAATCAAAGCCCAAACCAAATGAACAATATGACACTTCAAAGTTACAGATATTTTCATTTTAGACATTTTAACTTTCTAATATCATTATGTGGAGCCAGATGCTGATGATTTTCTTACTTTTTCAAATATTCTAGAAATGAAAAGCCAGAAACAGATCAATGTGCGTAAGATGGCGTCGGGTTTAAACATCCAACGCTGGCTCACATGGATGTTCTTCAGCATGACTCCATAACCAGAAAGTTTCCTTTTTCTTTTTGGGCTGAAAGCTGGACGGGAGTTAATGTCTGAGAAAATGAGATAATACTGAATCAGAAAAATCTTTTTATGGATGAAAGTGGGGATGATAAAATCATTTTAGTTTTAAAAGAAGGGATTGGAGAAAAGAGGATGTCGGCTCTCCACAATGTGTTAGTGTTGAAGCAAATGTGAGAGGCGGATAATGCATCTGAGCATCCGGACTCTGGAGAGTAAAGAGAGCCTCGTTTACTTCAGGCCATTAGCGGGAACATTTTTATCTGTTCTCACAGACTGTGTGAAGGTAGCATAGTATTAGATCCTACAATACAGAAGATGTTTGCAGACATTAGGAAGCCACCATTCAGACATGTAGCGTACCCAAATGACGGTGAGGAACTCAGCTTAAAGACTCCACCATCCGAACCAAATAATGTTTAAACCCATGCAGTTCAATGTAAGAAAACCATGAGAACAGCTCTGTCCACTTCAGAGCTTCTACTAATTTCTCCACTTCAAACAAACCACACGAACAAGGAGTCACATGAAAGCAGAGACTCTGCTGGTTACAAAGATAATAATAATAGTCCCAGTTACCTGTTTCTCCACATCTCTCTTCTTCTTTTATCCCTTTGCATCTATTCTATTCTATTCTATTCTATTCTATTCTATTCTATCCTACAGTCATTTGGCAGAGGCTTTTCTCCAAAGCGACTTACATTTGAAAGTAAGAACAACACAAGCAAGAATTCAAACAAGATGGGACGTCATAATTAAGTGGTAGTCAGACTGCTGTGAGTCCAGGTGGACACAGGTGCTGTCAGTGCTAGAGGCAGCACTTTTTTTAAAGTTCTTTGCTCCTCCAAAAGGGGGTATGGTAGAAAAAATTTGAGAACCACTGCTCTAAACAAAGCGCCCTTCCTACTTTGTTTTGTGCCAGGTCGCATGGGCGGTGACTTTCTTTTTAACCAATCAACGAATTGCAGTGTGTCGAACTTCACCCTTTCAGGTTGGCTGTGGTAACAAAAAGTAGGACAGGTTGGATATTAGGGTACTCGTTCCAGTTTTTGAGTGTGGAAAAGCAAAAAAAAAAGCATCCCAACCTGCCCCAACTTGGACCTGTCGGTGGATAACGGGGCTTTAGAATCCTTCTTTTAGGCTGCCAAACAGCACCTCTTCATTCTTTCCACCTCACAAGTGAGGTTTTCAACCTTTGCAAAGTTTCCTTTTTATGGCAGAACATCTCCTCTCCATGGTTTGAACTAACTGGGCGAGGCCTCTGGACCATGAATAATTAAGGGCGTAACATGTAAATAATGAACGATTTCTGCCGGCGTATTTATCAAGGCCCGATCATTCCTACGTTGGGATCGGTCAGATACGAACATTTCACAAATCACATGTGGATCCAATCATAAGATCATTCCTGCGATCACATGTGGGCTCATTTCCACGTTTGTTTGATAAATGGGGGCCAAAGTGTTCAGTGTGAGGCCGAGTCCAATGCAAGACAGAAAGGTGCCGGAGATCATTCCCGCAGAGCCCTCCAGAACAAGACATTACGTCTTCCAATTAATCCTTATTGTTTTAATTTAAAATCACAAAGCACTTTTAAAAACACGAGTGATTTGAACGTGGTCATTCTGTGCAGAGAGAGAGGGGACCATCTCATCACTGTGGGACAGAAACTCTGGGATCTAGCACCAGAATCAGAAATCATTTCTTACTTTTGTTGTTATGTGGTGAAAAGTTTTATGTGTGTGTGCAGTTGTCTGTTGATGTGGCTGCCTGGGGCTCCCTGAGGGGGAGGGGATATGAGGTGAAAGGGGGGCTTGGGGATGCGGGTTTGGAGACGTGGAGCAGTTTGGGGGCTGGGTTGGGCTGGGAGGTCTGGCCTTGCTCTGCCTCCTTCTGTCCGGACACATGGCCATTCCTGTGGTGGACTGTCTCGGTTCTGGTCTCTGTGGTGGCTGCTGGTTGCCTGGGGCTTGGTTCTCTCTCGGTCTGTCTCTGATCCTTGGAGGGGATGCGGTTGCATTTGCACAATCACTCAAGACAACTCACCCCTAATGCTTGGTACACACACCTACATACACACCCACACACACATACTGGTGCTCGTCATGAAATTAGAATATCATGAAAAAGTTGATTTATTTCAGTAATTCCATTCAAAAAGTTAAACTTGTATAATGTAGACATTCATTCCTCACAGACTGACATATTTCAAATGTTTATTTCTTTCTAATTTTTATGTTTATAACTGACAACTAATGAAAAACCAAATTGAGTATCTCAGATAATTTGAATATTCTGGAAAGGTTCAATATTGAAGACACCTGGTGCCACACTCTAATCAGCTAGTTAACTCAAAACACCTGCAAAGGCCTTTAAATGGTGTCAGTCTAGTTCTGTTGGCTACACAATCATGGGGAAGACTGCTGACCTGACAGTTGTAAAAAAACGACCATTGACACCTTGCACAAGGAGGGAAGACACAAAAGGTCGTTGCTAAACAGGCTGGCTGTTCACAGAGCTCTGTGTCCAAGCACATTAATAAAGAGGCGAAGGGAAGGATGTGTAGAAAAAAGTGTACAAGCAATAGGGATAACCGCACCCTGGAGAGGATTGTGGAACCAAACCCATTCAAAAATGTGGGGGAGATTCACAAAGAGTGGACTGCAGCTGGAGTCAGAGCTTCAGGAACCACCAGTACAGACATATCAAGACGTGGTTTCAGCTGTCGTGTTCCTGGTGTCAAGCCACTCTGGAACAAGAGACTGAAACATCTCGTCTGGACTAAAGACAAAAATACACAGCACAGATATTACAAATAAAATAACATCCAAAGGAAAACCTATAGAGCAGGTTTTAAATTATAAGTACTTGGGTTTTATTCTAGATCAGGAGAATTCGTTCAAAGCACATATAAATAATCTTGCCACTAAACTTCGTGTGAAGCTTGGGTTCTTTTTTAGAAATAGAACCTGCTTCTCTCTCAAGGTCAGAGAGAAATTAGTGACAGCAACCTTTTCACCTATTCTTGACTAAGGAGATGTGCTGTATTTGACTGAATCATCCAAATGTCTCCAGTCCGTCAACACTGTTTTTAATTCAGCACTGAGATTTGTGAACTGGCTGCAGTCGTCTCACCCACCATTGTGAATTGTACTTGAAATCAAACTTGCCTTCTCTGACTGCTCGTAGATATGCACATTGGTTGACCCTTATTTATAAGGCTCTTTTAGGCTTGATTCCCCTTACTTATGCACTTTATTGCAAAAAACAAGCTGCTGCTATGCCTTGGGTTCTTGTACTTCACTTGTTTGATCTGTTTCTAGAGAAAGGACAGAATCTGGAAAAAGAGCTTTCAGCTTTGCTGCTTCCTTTGTGTGGAATTCTTTACAGACTGAACTGAAACTCTCTGAACTGATTCCACTTGGAGCCTTCTGATCTATCCTGAGGGATAGACAGCGTGATACCACTAAACAGTGTTTTAAATCTTAAATTGTTTGTTGTTGTATCACAGCATCTGCATTTGAAAACACTACTGCACCTCCAAATTTGTATGTTTTATGTAATACCATCACCTCTATGTAACTGCTCTTACGACATGTGCTGCTGACCTCTTGGCCAGGTCATCCTTGTGAAAGAGATCTTGATCTCGGTGGGTTTTTATCTGGTTAAATAAATTTTTTTTTTAATAATAATAATAATAATAATAATAATAATAATAATAATAATAAAAAGGACTGGACTGCTGCTGAGTGGTTCACAGTTATGTTCTCTGATGAAGGAAATGTTGATGTCCTTTGGAAATCAAGTCCCAGAGTCTGGAGGAAGAGAGGAGAGGCTCAGAATCCACGTTGTTGAGGTGGAGAGTAAAGTTTCCAGTCAGTGGTGGTTTGGGTGTCATGTCATCTGCTGGTGTTGGTCCACTGTGTTTTCTTAGGTCCACGGTCAACACAGCCGTCTACCAGGAAGTTTTAGAGCACTTCATGCTTCCTGCCACTGACCAACTTTATGGAGATGCAGATTTCATTTTCCAACAGGACTTGGCACCTGCACACAGTGCCAAAGCTACCAGTACCTGGTTTAAGGACCATGGTGTTTTTAACTGGCCAGCAAACTGGCCTGACCTGAACCCCGTAGAACATCTATGGGGTATTGTGAAGAGGAAGATGCGATACGCCAGACCCAACAATGCAGAAGAGCTGAAGGCCACTATCAGAGCAACCTGGGCTCTCATAACACCGGAGCAGAGCCACAGACTGATGGACTCCATGCCACGCCGCATGCTGCAGGAATTCAGTTAAAAGGAGCCCCAACTAAGTACTGAATGCTGTACATAATCATACTTTTCATGTTATTCTAATTTTATGACGAGCACCTGTGTGTGTGTGTATACTAGTTTTTGTTGTGTTCATTTTACAGTTTTTCTTCTCACAGGTGCTCCTATAGATGGTCTGTTGTGTTCTCTTAGAAGACTTTAAGATGTTTACTGGTTCTTTCCAGGTGCAGCAGCTGTTTAGTTTCTCTGTTTAGCTTAGATTGTAGTTGATTGTTTTCTACCTTTAGTTTTGTCTGTCCCTGGATTCTCCTGACTGGCCGTTGATAGAGGTGTCCATCATCAACATGGCTGATGACCTCCTCAGATATTTACCTGTGTAACACTTCTATTAAAACACCTGGAAAACTGCTCCTAGTACTACTTTACTTGTTCCTAGATGAACTGGGCTGTTATCCTCGGGTTCCACTGAAAGTAGTGTGGTTTTCTTTTAGGAGGAGGTAACCATTTACATTTTTTTACTGTGTTCCTGGTGAATTTACACGTCTTGATTCTTACACTTCTGTATTAATCTCACATCTCAGCTTTATTTCGAGACCGAGATTATACAGACAGCCCTTTTAATTGTAAAGATATTTGTCATTTGTTTTGGGTATGTCGTTTCAGAGAGGAGGAAGAAAATAAGTCTCGTCTAGATGAGGTTCAGATCACAAACGGGGAGGAATTAACTCTTCAGCCTTGTTTTTGTTTCTAGGTCCTATGTTCACACCCATCTCAGCATTGTTCAGCCTGTTATCAACACGGCTGGGAAGATTTTTTCTTTCTTCAGGAGAGAAGAAGAAAGGAGCTTTTATATATCGTTATTTGGTTGTTCCATGCAGACTGAAATGAGCCTCCACAGCTTCTCAGAACACTTACCAACACAGACAGACTGTCCTAACTGGATTTTCTAATTGCCCTCCAGAGCTTCCCCCTCCATTAGGCTATGGGTCAGCTGGAGGAAGTGTGTTGGTTTCTGAGCTGCCGACACAAACACACACTCTGACAGCCATGCCTCAGAGACCCTCCCACCACAGAAGGAAAGCCAGCACAGCCACTGCTCCGAGGATGGAGAGAAGACGGAGGGAGCACAACCACCGCTCCAAGAAACTGTCCATGATTTCCAGGTACAGCTACCCACAACCAGGACTTCTGAGGTGACTTGGTTCTTATTATTGAAAGCATCAGGATGTAACCCTCTTCCTGCGTTGATGTACATAGTGCTGTGTTTTATATCTATGTTACTCAGCTGAAGATTCTTGTTCATGTCATATATTGAAACTGACTTTCTGGCTGCAGATCCCTGATCCTGTGTCACTCCAAGACTCATGATGATGTCCTAGAGGACAGACACGCTGGCCAAGCATCGGATGCTTGCAGGTCTGCACGGGGTCAGAGCTGGTGGACTGCCAAGGATCATTCAGAGGATGGAGATCTACCAGACAGACAGCCATCATCCACAGAGAGAAGAGGCAGTGATGCAGACACACAGAATCAAACCAGCACGCTCAGGGAGAATAAACGAAGCATCATGAGGTCCTTCAGCATCAAGGTAGGCCAGCTGAGTCTGAACAGAAGATAATCTCCTGAGATATTTAAAAGGTGACAGCATTGTTCAAACCACCACTTCAGTCTGCATGGAACAACCAAACAACTTTTTTTAAAATACTTTTTTCCTTGACTTCGTCATCA